>NC_090953.1:15597586-15901557 GCF_040807025.1 Struthio camelus
CATAGCTCAGTAATTAAATGTTAAAATCTAAAAAAGTTTAAACAGCAACTACTTTCACAGAGATCATTTTATGATTTCTCAGAGGCATTTCTGGAAGAGAACTTAAACACTGGAGAAAAAATGTTTTAATATGTCAGAAATGCTATTTAATGATTTACATTTTAATCTATATACTCACTTTCATATTTTATTATAATCTAAAAAGACTACTTTGTATTTTTCAGGTGAGCAGAAGCAATAAAATCTACACATCTGCAGCGTACAGTTATGTTTGTAGACCAAAAGTCTAAGTAGACTTTTGTGCTGTTTGTTTAAAGGTATTGAATTTCTTTTTGTTTATATCAGAGTATATTACAATCAACCCTACTGCTTCAGCTACATTTGTAATACACAAATGAGACAAGAATATAAACACTTTCTGCATGCTGCACTGGAATTATTGCATTCACTCTGGTACCAACAAGGAGAAAGTGGAACAATATGAATGTTGCATGTTGCTAAACCTGTCCTACAACACATGCTATATAAATGCACGGGACACATCAGTGGAAACTCTTTAATCATTATGGAATAATTTCAAAATTTCCATATAAAAAAGTACAAGAATGCTGTCAAATATTCATCCTTCTGGGATAAATCAGTTACACAAAGACTCAAGATTCTGGAGAAGGATGGGGGAGAAGTACCTTCTTCCACACAATTTCGCCAACCCCCAGTGCAAGGAGATGGAAGCCTGAAAGTGGCAGAGAAGTAAACGATACACAGGCCAGAAAACATAGCTCAACAAATCCTGCATTTCCTGAAGATGAGGCATCCTGTTTGTAATTACCTCAGCTTCATGTTGCAACCTTCCATTGATCAGTGATGGATCCTTTGCCCTCGTGTAATACTGAAAAGTCATCAGCTATTGGGTAAAAGTGAACATTTAAAGGGGCCAGAAGACTGCATTCCTACCTATATGCATCCTAAACCTAGCAGTCCGTTCAGTGGTAGAACCTTCAGAACGTGAACATCTCTGTATAGTATACTTACAGCAAAAACCTCATTCTTAATGCTTTTTGTCCTAGTATGTTGAAAATATGGTACCATTTCTCCCCATATGATGTGGAAACTGTATAGCACTAACAGAACTTCAGAATTAAGATGAAAAAATAGTTTCATCTTTTATTCTATCTAACTGTAAGAAGTCAATTCAAAAACTAATTCCATTGGCTGCTCACCTTCCTTTCTACACATATCAAAACTGTTTACTGTTACCTCCTATAAACTGTTCAGTGGGGCAGCCTAACCTCTGAAGATTAAGAGGCCTGAACCAGTTTGTTCAGTTATCCCCTTCTTGTATCCTCATGACAGAGAGCAAATGAGACAGATCCTAGCAGCTGGGACTGGTTGGAAAGCAGGATAAACAAGCTTCTCAGTGAGAAAGTAGAAGCCTTAAGGGGCTGGAAGGTGTAGCTTGAAGAAGGGCAATTGACAGCACTTCTTCATGGTAACAGGCTTTAACAGAGCTGCCTGTTAATTGGGAAAGATGAACACAAGATGAGTGAGAGGGAAATACCATCAAGAAGCAAACAAAAGGTGTTTAGGAAAAGCTCCAAGGAACTAAGAAGCTAGCCCTAACTGCTTTCAATGGTTGAAATCCTGAATAGACAGGCTTCAGACCACAGCCAAAAGGATTATCAAATATTCAGAGAAAAGTTCTCGAGGGCAAGCCTACCACAACCGCAAAATGAGTTTGACTCAACCAATGGGCCAAGTCACAACAAACGTATCAGAGAAAGGCTGCAAGATTGGGAGCTCCCAGAAGGACATACTCCAAAATGACAAGTCAGATATAAATAAAAACAGGCAACATGTGCACCTGCTATTTAAAAACAGTCTCATCTCTGCTTCCAGACCTGATCACTGAGCAAGCATAACCCGGATCAGGATTTGTTAGCCTCCTTTACTGATTCAGTTCTCCAGATTGAGTTCAGGAACGAAAAAAAAGCATGATAAAAATGCTTCTAAACCTGCTAATTCCCTCCTATAACCTGTCTGAACGCACCTCCGTTTGAATGGGGCCTAACTGACCCTCCGAACAATTCATTCTCTGACAACAACTACATGGATATTTGAATCTGCCAAACCCTTCCGTGGTCCAAGAGATGAACTCTGGGTTAGCTTATTGTATATAAGCAATACAGACATTTTCCTAAGTAACTGCCATCCTTTCCACATCTTGGAGGAAGTGGATTAAAAACCTGCTGCCAAATGTAGAATCTGACCTATGCTTGCCATATATTTCGTGATTCAAGAAATGAATAATTGAATACTCAGGTTACCTACCCATTTTCAGCAGCACTTACTACATATGGCTGTTTCTCAAAGTCTCTTGCCTTTGCCAAACAAGTTACAGAAGCAGTATGGCCAAACAGAATTTCCTTAGATGAAATCTAGGAGAACAATAAAATTGCTCAACTTAGAAATAGCATTTGCTGCATCAGTTATTGAGATCTAAAACCTAAGGATACTACTTGTAGATATGATTATGAGTAATCAGTCTGCTTTATATTCTTATGGTCCTCAGCCATACTTCTGGAATGTACTAGATGTGCCTACAGGGATTATGCAGTTTGCACACTGGCAGCAAAAAAGTGCAGTCTCTGTAACCAGTGTAGTCTTGACACTGCTCCTTCTGAAGGACATATGGGGCATCAAATGTTATAAAACGGACAATGTGCAGAATATCTTTCTCCCTCACCTACTGTGTACAACAAAAGTGACAGAGTGCAAAGCTCTTAAGCATGTGTTTAATGCTGTGTTTAAGTGATCCCTTTGATTCTTACGAGCTGCATATAAAGTGCATCTTTATGGGAAAACATAGACCAATAAAGGTGCAAGATGAAGTTCCAAGCTATACTGAGGTGCAAATGGCAGACATATCCAAGAACAGAATCAACGCTCTAAAAACACAAAATAGAAAGTTCAAATTGCTTTGACTCTGGTTCCAATTTTAGGAAAACCAAAATGAAATGGAGTCAAAGCAATACCAGTGATATGCCAGAAGACACAGATTAATTACACTAACAATTTGTTTTTCACTATTTCATCCCACTTCTTCCATCTTTCTATAAACATTCCCATCGTTAAACTGGTAGGGAGCTCTGGTTTGCCAAATGGGTATTTGTTCTGAAATGACAGGCCATGCTTAGCTCCCGTTTTTAAAAAAAGACATGGCTTTCAGGATAGGAACCGTGATAACTGTGTATCATCACCGTTGCTGCCATCACTCACACTACACTCAAATTATAATCCACAGTTCAATGACTGTATATGAAACATTTTCTGAAGTCCATAGATAACTAGTTGCTTATATATGCTCATCATTTTAACTTTTATCATTTTACTTCATGAGTTTCCTGTAACAAAAATCCCACATAGTATCTGTAATATTTCATACAAGTGCAACAATAGACAATCCTATTGTTAATAATAAAAGATGAAACTCCCATCTGCCTACTTGGCAGGCTAGTATAGTGGGCACAAACCTTTAATTCTGATGAAAGATCCCAGAGACATATTTGTCCTTCTTGACTTCCTGTAACAATTGTCTGCTGGTCATCTGTAATCATAATGGCAGTGATGCTATGAGAGGGAGCTCTTTTTCCCCACACTGCCACAGCCTGTATTGATACCTTCATAGTCAACACCTGAAAACAAACAAGTCAGGATGACTCAGCATGAAATATAAAAAGACATGATCTAATCAACACCTGAAAAGGCTGGTTACAAGATACTGCTACAAAGAAAAGTTGAGAACAGGTGTTGAAACATTTTCTAGTTGAGGCTAGCATCTAACACATTTATAGATACACTACCATTCCAGACTGAAATTTACAGTGACTCAGTAATGGGCCACTATAATTCTACCCTAGTGCCACTATTTTAAATCTATACACTATCCAACATTACCAGAGTTACTAGGCATCAGAACTATCACAATACTGAAATACCCACAAGAGCTACCTTATGTCCTGTCCAACATAACCTATCTCAGCTCTGCTGGGACCATTTAATTCCATCTTCTTGCTATTTTGGTTGGTGGGGGAGCATACTGCCCTTCCCCTTCTCCTCCCAGCCAGCAGCACTACTCATTCTCAGCAGCAAACTGCTGGAGCAGTGGGGGTGAGGGCTCAGTTAAAAAAAACATTGTGGTTCCTAGGAGGACAAAGAGAAAAAGAGATAGTCAGGCTGGAACACGAAGATGGGTAGTAAGGTCAGGGATGAAGAGAAGCAGGAAAAGAAATGAGGTCCAGGACACTAAAGCACTGCATCCTCAGCCACCTAGTGACAACTCCTAGAGATATCCCATAGAAAGGAAGGGGGCAGAGCTGCAGCTGGGAAACAGGAATAACGAACAGCCTTGTTCTACTGCTCATAGTAGTTTCATGAATTCCTTGTCCAAAGGTTTAGCAACACATTTTTGATCACCAATGGGAAAGATTGATTCAATGGAATTGTCCAAAATTACTACTGATCATTAACTAATTCAATATAGCATCTTATGAACTACTTTTCCAGGAAACTATTTCAAACAGTGTCAGTTCAAGCAATAGCACTTAAAAAGCACACTGAAATTCTCCTCATGGGGAAAAAGCTCTATTTCAGTTTTCTTTTAAAATTGGACTGTTTTTAAACCACCTCAGCTTGCTAGCTGGGTTCTGTATTTCTCTTGCTTCAGTCAAAAGCTTTGAGAAAACTGCTATCTCAAACACCTCACGAGTCTGTCATGCTGCTGTTCAAATTCCCATGTTCGTAAAAGTCTAGTGCAGTTCTAGAGTACTTCGACATCTTCAAAATGAAAAATCATCATATCTGAACACAAACAATTTTGTACTTGAATATTCAACTGCCTTAAAAAACCCTTAAATGTCTCCTGCTAAGTCTTTTCAGAAGACCTAGTTATAGACCCAACATTTATGCCTCCTTCTGATCTGCTTAGGAGAAATGGCTGATTGCCAAAGACAGACACAGATGACCTAATATCTTTACTTTAACACCACTGACTTTACATGAAAAATTCTTACACTAAGCTGCCAGTGTCTACCTTAGTCCAAATGCGAACAATTCCCATACATGTCAGCTCTGACTCATAACTCCCAAACTACTTTTTAACTTAAGTATGCACTCTATGCCTGTATCCTATGATGGTTCTTCTACCCTTCTTTTTCCAGAAGATCGGTACATATGTTCTGGGAGATGGTAAGTCGCCCTTCTGTTTATCTCCCTTCCCTTTCAGCTTTCTACAAAAAACACCACAAGATTGCTGCCTGCTTATAACTGTTGTCAGGAATAGGGAAAGGGGGTAAATTTGATTTGTCTGTCAAGTGACTCCTCTGAAACCTGAAACTGTCTTAAGCTTTCCTGAGGGTAATTTTGACCATCACCAGCTCCAGCATGGGGACAGTAAAGAGAGATGACTCAGATTTTAAGTTATGTCAAAATGTTTATATGCATCTCCAATAAAAAAGTCTGAACAACAGTAGGTGCTCTGATATAATGACTAAGCAAGAAGAAACAAGCAGTTTAAGCTCTTCAGGTGCATCATTATCTGGGGTCACTTAAATCACAAAAAATACATCTTAATTGCTCTTTTCAAAATATTGTATGCCACCTATTTTCAGTGAAAGGGCAATAGCAGCACTGGAAAGAGGCTTCAGAGGAGCCACTCTGCAGCCACTAAACAACATTTACCACTCTGAGGTATGCTCCTATTTGTCCTGGAGAAGGGGGAAGAGAGAGTCCCTGGCAGTTATTTAGAGACTTAAAATGAAGTAGGTGCCAGTAACAGGTGCTAGAACAGTGGAGCTGGGAGAATGAAAGCTCACAAGTGAAATACCACAAGGCAGCAGAATTCAAGTTTGCATTGCATTCAATACAAAGTCATGAATTACATTTTCCCATAAAAGAAATACAGAATCAAGATCAATATTTTTAGCAGAAGACCTACTGCTGAGCAAGTGATTAGTAACAACTACAAGAGAGAACCCAGAAGTACATCAAAACAAATTAAGAACTGCAAGGAAACCTCTGAAATTTGCTATATGTGGACATCAGTTTCGGACTTCCACGAGTGTCATGAATTAGTACACAGCTATTACAGATAAAGACATCAGCTATACAGGAGAGTGCATTTAGACTGAAATTTTGCAAGAACATTTTGTATTTGTCCCATTACATTATGGCTGAACTGTAAGAAAGAAACAGAAAACAAAGCATTGAACTTCAGTGTCAACAGAGTCTTCATAACTTTTTCCTATTGCTTCTCAGCTAACTTTTCTTTTGGATCAAGATTTTGATGGACAAGATAAAAAGTACTTTGCATAAAAGTTTCTCCTTTAAGCAGTTTCCTAGAAATACTGTATACTCACATGCACATATTCACATTTTGTCTAGCAGTATTTAGTTTTGTCAAAGCTATTTTGTGGTGCTGATGGCACCTAGAGCAAAATTCTTATATTTTATCAACAGATATTTATCAGACTATTCCTTCAAAAAGGTAAAATCTGGTTCCACAAAGTCAAATATTGCCCAAGGCATATCTGGGCTACATGTAGCTTATCAGCACATTAAACTCCTCCAGCTCTGCCCACTCAAGCATGTCTGATTCACAGTATCAGCTCATAATCCAACTTTAAATCAAGTTCCTCACTCCTGCTCCCTATTTCTCCCTTTCAATCTAATAAACTTCTTCCCTTGTCCTGCCATGGACCCTCATGATCACACTCCCAAGAAGTACTCCCTCACAGCTGTCCAAAAAACCCTGTTCTCAGTTAAAATTGTACCAGTACTTTCCACCTCTAACTTGTCACACCTCAACTATCCTGTTCCTAGTTCTATGAACTTTTCAAACTACAGCACAAACTTCTGCTAACTTGGAAAACTACCCTAATTTGCACAATTTGAAAGACTTCAGCCATACTATTTTAGCAGCTTTTGGATCACTTGTGCAGTACTGAAACACTATTTTTTGTTCCACAGAAGCTGCAAGGTATGTAAAAGGCCAAAAGCTTCAAGGGGCCAGAACCCAGGAGGTTTGTGATCTTGGATGCATTTCTAAGTAGACATTTAGACACTCATCACTCCTGGTTTTCTTGACAGGGGTTGGTCAGGGACACAAGCACAATGGGAAAGGCTAAATTACACCATGAAGAAACAGTTCCACTATAATCTCAGCATATGCTTTCCTCACAGAGGCCTAATTCCTACATAGTAAACATACCTTGGCTTTGCCTTCTCTCCTGACCTAAAAAAGCAGTTCGCTTCTCTGTAGAGCTCATCTCAGAGCTTCCAGTCTCTGCCACTAACTACTGTGTAACCACAGACACACATCTCACATCTGTCCTGCTTTTTCTCAGAATGACAATCCAAAGGCAGGTGGTTTGAAAACACAGGTTAGAGCTTAGGTTTAAGGAGTACATATGTTCAGTGATTTGAAGTGAAAAATCTGGGTCATTTTGCCCCCACCGAAGTCTATGGCTTACATTTCTCATTGGACTTCATGTTTACAGGTTGCTCAAAAGCATAAAGGAAACCGTAGGAAATCTCCTGAAAAAAGTTAACCATTAGTTAAAGTTAGAAGAATCACTTGTACATAAAGAAAATACATACCTCAGTCTTTAAATGCAGCCTTCAGATTCACCAGTTCTCACGTACATCAGGGTCCTTAACACTAGGAATTGAACTTCCCAGAAATGTAATCTCAGTCATGAAATAAAATACCACTGATTTTGACAGAAGCCTCCTTCCTGTAGCTACATATCAACCCAGGACAAAAGTTCCCAAATAGAAGTGTGTAACTTATTTAGGCAAAGTGGAGGGCAAGGGGAAAAATTCTTTGTATGCCAAAATACCACTCCACAGGCAACAGTCAATCTGTCAGAAAACCTTTTCTGGGTTTACATTTATATTTTATGCTTCCTATGAATTCTCTACTATCAATAAGATCAATTGTTTCAAAACCCTATCAAACGCATGTTAATCAGTGGGGCCACAAAAAAACCCATAGGAATGTGGTTGGCAGTGTGAAAGTATTAAGAAATGAGAAGCACCTAACCGCCTGTGTGGCGGTAAGAATTCAAATATTTGAGAAAGAGGTTTATGGGCCAAACTGATTAAAAATAATTATTCACATAACTTTATAACAGCAGCATAGGTTTCTCTCAATCTAGCAAAATTCTGTTTGCCCCCATTCTGCTTCTCAGTCTAACAAATTTGTTTAATGGCCAAGTAAAATAGTACAAGGGGTTTTCTTCTCCATTAGCTTCATCTTTGTAGTAAAGCATTAGGCAGTAAAAGAACCTGATAGGCTTTCTTGAAAATTTCTTAAAGTTTCTATGTTCCTAACCTTATCCTAATCTTATTTTCATATTTCTGTCTATTCTTTGCTTTTATTTGACATTCTCTTTTACTGCTCATGTGAGAAAATAAAAGCGCTACCAATACTTTTACTGTTAGTAAACTAAAACTTTTTTCCATAAAAGTGGTTTTGACTCACAGCCTACTGATCCAATATACATTACTCTCATAGCTTCCCCAAAATTTGCTTTATACTATAACTGTTACAATTTCCTTAAGGATAATATGTTATCTCTGGTAATCAACAGAATCAACAACGTATTATTTCCAGAACTAGGAAATTACATTCACCAGCTGTCCATAATAAAATAGAACAAGCCCCTCTAAGAGGCATAAATAATAAAATATATTGCTATATTGCATGTATAGCTAAAACTTCCTAAAGATTTAGAAGGGACACAGTGCTGTCTTTGTAAGCCTGCAGACATACTATATCAATGCTCATGATGCTGCTCACAGATTTACTACTTATATAAGTTGCTATTCAGAAGCCTGTTTTATCCTTGAATCTGAAAATACAGGTCAACAACATTTTGCAAGTTATGAAACAGCAGGGTGCATGTGCATTTAAGTAGGTGTGAGCAAAGGAATAAATTAGAAAATAGAAACAGTATTGAGAAAGAGGCTCATTGGAGAAATGGAAATAGCGTGGAGCTACAGAGGCTACAGGTGAGAAGATAGGGAACATAACATAGGAAAAGGAAAAAAGACATAGGGGGTGGGGTAAGTAAGGAGATGACTACCACAAGGAAGTGACAGACACTGAACACAACAAAAAGACAAAGGTAAGGAAAAAGCATTTGAAGTAATTAACAGTAAAAAGTAAAACTAAAATTTATCAAAAGATTTCTAAAGTTTTATTAAAAACAATTAAATTAACATCATAAAACAGAACTAATAACTGGCTCCTTTAAAACATGGAATAGCAAAAATGTTTCTATTTCAAATATTTTAGTTCAGATTTCTAATCAGATGGCAGGCAACTAGCAAGTTACTCTGGTCATCAGTATTTCTTCCCTACATGTCAGCTCCTCATGTTTTGATACATTCTACCAGAACTCTCAACGTTCTGCCTCTTCCTCTCTTCTGTTTCAACAGTTTCCTCTCCTCATCCTGAAGACCCTGCCTGCCACTATACTTCCAGCTTGAAATCTAATGGCACTTCCCTTGGGATCCGTTACTGCTACTCCTTAATGGGCCGGAGGACTCACTGTTGAGTGACACCCCGATCTCCCCTGGGGGGCAGGGGGGAAGGGGAACATACTGCTTTTGCAGTCCAAGGAAGCAAGAGACTGAGACCAGGAATCAATACAACCCATTTTAACTAGCAAGAACCACCTAGTAATACCTTGTTTGTATTTCTTGAACAACTGACACAAGAAACACTTATTTCATTCCACACAATAATTCACCACAATCAGAAGGAGCACAGTAAGGGCAACACCATCTCCCAGCTGCTGATTACATCAAAGGTTTGCAGCACAAATTCAATTTTATGATGTTAATCTCAGCCTGCCACTCAGAAATTTTCTCTGAGGGATATGATTTTTCTCTGGATTTCATTTTAAGAATGATTTTCTTCTTCTACAATCAATAAAGATATGTTTTCATCAAAAGACTCTATCTGGGCAGAATTCAATTGGCCATTTCAAAACCTTTTGGTGACACAATATTAATTAAAATAGTTTATGTTGCACCTAAACTGGAAAATGGGGCAGCAAAAACATCAAAAACTTGTACTTTACACACTATCATAAGGTATGGCATAACCTTCACCTCCTTGAAGTTACTGTGTAACCCCATAAATTATTTTAAGTCTGCTGGAAAAGTGTCATGAGATGTTATTTTGCTAATTGGAAAAATCAAAAAGCGTGCAAAGATATAAGTCTTCATTTTCTTGCACTTACATTAAAGGTTTCAACAACAAAAACCAAAATAGCTGTATAAATATTTGGCTGACAATAGCCAATGTACATGAGCTAAACAAACTTGTTTTTAAATCACATTTATCAAGGATTCTGTGTATACACAAAATTTATTTGAAAAGATACAAGTGTTCTTGGAGCCATAAAAAGTATATATATATTTTTTTAAATCAACCACATTTTTTGTTTTTACTGTCTGCAACATAGCGTTTGAATGTTCTAACACCTAAAAGAATAGTTGACACCAACGTGAAATGAAATACTGTTTAAACACTGCAGAGTCTTATATGCAGGTGAATTATTTCCCATTTTCAAAGCTTTAGGCATACAAAGAGTATCACTTAAGTGTTCTTTGATGGAGCTACTCGAAACATTCAAGTGGTGAAAGGCCTTGCTGAAGTTAAGCTTTAAGCAGGCCTTATAAAATTCACTCATCAATTCCTACAGGAAAGCATGTGACAAGAGGGGGCCACTTTGTACAGAATATAAGCTTTGATTTCTACAAAAAGATGTCTTACTGACTTAGGTTTTAAAACTAATTTTATATATATTATGCATACCATTACTGAAAGGTAACTTTCCCACACAAAAAAGCGCTGCTTTGCGGTGTCAGCAGAGATAGCTCCCTAGACCTAAACTGGTTTTGGATAGAGACCTTTATGTCCTTTAAAGAGTCAATGACCCCAACAGAATCTTACATGGGCAAAAAAGTCTGCTAGGATAGCTCTGATTTCAGGTTTATGGCCTACGTAACTTGGAAGGGGTAGAGAGTTGTAGAGTTTAAATCTACATCCAGACTTCCACAGATGTAAGCAAAAGTCACATGTGATCTACAATAGCATTTATAGATCTATATGAAACATTAGGGATTTTATAATAAACTAGCTATAATTAAGCCTACAGAATTCATTCGCGTATAGGTCTCCACATGCCAAACCTGAGAAACCTGCTAAAACAGTAATCTCAAATTGAGAGACAGTGAACACAAAGCTTTAAGTCACTCAGGCCATCTTCCTTATGTGACCTTGAAAAAAATCTGTTGATCAGAGAGATTATGTTTTTGGTTTAGCCACACTGTACTCAGAAATGTTGAAACAATAAACAACATTGGAACCAGATGCTAGGAATAAAGCTACTAAAACATTTCAGCAGCCTTTGTCCTTTAGGTAGTGATGCAATAATCATTAATTACTGGTGTAATCAATTGCATCACTCTGAAGATCCCTAGACTTTGTCAGCTGAACAATTCCTCATTTTTTCATTTTGTTCTTTGAATAGTCTCACTTACCTAGGCACTGCTCTTGGCAATAGTGCCTGCAGCTTAATGTAAACAACCTTGACTGATTTTATACATATATATATATATATATATATAAATAAATACATATGCAGTCAAATCTGCTTAAGGGCAACAAGACTTATAAAGCAGAATCAAAGTCCAAAACTGATTCAATGCATTGCAATGCATGGACTATAATCCTGTTTACAGTAAACTTCTAGCTTTAGCATTGGAAAAAAAAAAGAGAGAAAAAACTGCTCTTATTCTGCAATGCAATCCCACCCACTAACACAAACATTTTGAGCAGTAGTTCATTACAGCCGTTTTTGCAATGAGTGTTCCCAAAAGTGATATCTTAAAATTAAGCAAAATTTTAGGAAAGCCTTGTGTTCCTTGCAGTGACTAAAAGTGTAATCGTGACAGAAACATGAATCCAGCGGCACCAGAAGGCTTTAAATGATTCCTCCCGATTAATTTCGTAACTGAGCAAGTCTCAGTAATCCCTAACCAGAACCATTTTACAGGTAAAAAGGAAAAGTCGTTCAATTGCTCTAAAAGAGACTTATTTCTACTGTGTGGCTTTGCACCTATTCAATGTGACACCATTAAAATAACATCAAAGCATTACCCTGTTTCCGTCTGCTAATATTTTCCACCCTGATGCGTCCTCACACAGCCCTATTTTCAAGGAAGCCCGGTGACCAGGCGTACCTCAACACGAGGGAACATACCTGTCTCATTCCAAGGTCACGCACCTAATCCCAAGATTCAAGTGAGAAACCTGTTACCGGCTATCAAAGTTTAAAAGTTAAGTTATATAGTTGACCCTAAACGTACAACGGACCCAGATCAGTTATAAAGCCAAGGTTACTCTGGAAAAACTCCCAGAAACTCGGAGGAAATCTGGCCCGAGTAAGGAGCATCGGACGTCGCACCAATCAGCAAAGCCGCCTCCCAAGCGAAAGCGCGGCCAGCGCTACGGCTCTCGCGGCCGCAGGCCCCTTCTCCCGGCCCCCCGCGGCGGCCCCGGCCCCCCGCCCGAGGCGCTCCCCGGAGACGTGAGCCCCCTCCCCGCCGCGCCAGGCGGGCCCGCACTCCGCGGGGCATCGGCGAAGCGGGGAGCCCCGGCGCGACGGCGGGGCCGCCGCTGCGCCCAGCCTGTCCCAGTCCCCCCCTCCCCCCCCCGCGGCACAAGCCAAGCCCAGGGACTCGGGGGGAGGTAGCGAACCCCTTACCTCCAGCGGCTCCCCGGGCACCGCGAGCGGCGGCAGCAGGAGCGACGACAGGTTTTATCCCGCTCCGGAGCGGCTGCGCCCAGCCTCGCGCCCGCCCTTGCGCCCGCCCTGACCGCCAGCCGGCGGCGGCCGGCGGGAACTCGCTCTCCCCGCCGCGGGCCGCCGTCCTGTCAGCGCCCCGCCGGCCGGGCAGCCGGGGCGGGGGTGAAGGGGATTATGTAGCAGCCTTCCAGCCCACCGACACGGGGCCAAATAACGGGGGGAAGGAGGGACCGGGGGAAAAGACTACGCGGTTCTACCGCGCTGCGAGCAGCCTGCGGGCCCCGCGCCCCCCGCTACGCCCTGCCGTGCCGTGCCGCGCCGCACCTCCCCTCATGGCGCGCACGCGCCTCCACGGCGACCGCGCCCAGGGCGGGCTTCGCAGGTGAGGGCGCCATCTTACCCCCCGCGGCTCACCTGCCCGTGGCGAGGCGCAGAAGGTTCAGCAGGTCTCCGCCCTCGTTTAAATACAGTACTGAGAGTATTTCTGCTTGGCGGAGCAGGGTGAAGGCTTGAGGAGTGGGAGGGCTAACTTCTGTGGAGAGGTAACTCAGGTGCTGGTTCCCCTTTGTGAGTCTCCAGTCAGGTGCTTCTAAGTTAGCTCTTTTTTTTTTTTTTTTTTTCCTCTCTCCTCTGTGGGTCTTAGAATCAGCAACGGCTGTAGGTGTCAGTACTTCAGGGTATTAAACTGGCCGTTTCATGGTGTGGATGGCTTTAATCATCAATGTGTAAGTTTCTTGATTTTAGGTGTTTTTGTTTCATAATGTGGACTTAGATAAAGTGCAATGAGTGATGAAGTATGAAAAAAAAAAAACACCCTTGACTTTCCTCTACTTATTGCTCTCTATCATCCTTGTTCAAAGGTCAGTCCCTGAGAAGATGAGGTATCTGTAACAGACTCTTATGAGGAGCAGGTCTGTACTGACTTTGTAGTATACATGTGAGTTCATTTTTACTGCTGAAATACTTTATCAGAGTCATATATAGAGCTGCTAGTAAAAGTACATAACTTATTCTTGTAAGAAAGTTCCTCTCTCAAAACACTTCTTCCTAAATTTGCTTGCTCATTTTTTTTTCCCAAGGTACTGAAACATAAAGCAAGCTTGGAGGATGTGAAAGGGTTTGCGTATATCTTCTGTGCCCACAGTTCTCCCATTTTGATACAATAACCAGTATGGTGGCTTAAGCATGTAGTGTTTTTGCATTATTGAGTTATTTCACATTTATGCTAAGAATATAGTCCTTAGGAAACTACTCTGAGAGAGAAGGTAGTATTCTGAAAGTGCTTGATGTAGTTATAATCTGAATCCACAGACTATGTTTTGGAAGTAAACCATCTAATGAAAAAAAGCTCATAAAGAACTGAAATTTTGAGTTATGTTTCTCCCTACCTTTTATTTTTGTTTTACTGGTTCTGTAGTTCAGCTTTCAGCAGATTGTTAATTGCAATAAAATAACCTTTTCAGACAAGACTTATTATGCTTGTTCTGTTTATGAATGGTTTTATGTAGGCAAGTGATAAATCCTGAAAACAGAACTGTGATGGAAATGATGATATTTGACTAGATGTTTCACTACAAGTGAAGAACCTAATAATTAGTTTCTCAGGAGGAACCGTTTTGGAGGTATTTTTTCTGGCAATTTTGGTTGCCATATTGAAAGCAAAATGAGATGATACAAGTCAACTTTAAAAAAAAAAATTCTCAGAAAATATCAACACACCCTCTGAAGCTGATGGTTATAAAACCTATAGTTTTTATAAGCAAAAGATGCATATCAAGAAATAATTGTATGAGACCAAGTAACCTAATGGATAAGCCAAATAATGTTTGTGCTTTTTGGCTCTTCTTGGGAACTGTGAATTCTGCCTGTGAACCTAAATAAATGAGTTTGACAGCCTCTCCTTAATCACTGGTAGATGGAGGTTTCTGTAAGAAAAACTGTCACATATGTTTTTGCACAATTTGACACAAAAGGGAGGTGGTGAAATAAATATTTGAAAAATGTTTTTTGTATATATTTTAAAAAACCCTATAATTTAAATATATTTATCTTTACACAGTAATAAGTATTGGTTATGCTACATATGTGTATCGCATACACTATTTATGTTTCCAGATATTTAAAAACTATTCTAAAAAACCAAGTTTGTTACATTCTCAGTCTCTATAATATGAAGCATTGTGTTTAAAAATACATAGTTCCTCAACCATTCTAAATGATAGACGTTTTAGTATCATATGGATGTGGTAGCATCTCAAATGTTACAAAATTTTTTTTTGGCAGTTCTTATCCTACATTAAAAAAAAAAACCCCACCTCCTAGGCCCACCATAAGATTTATGTTCTGTTTTTATTTTAGTCCATTCATTTTGGAGAGAGAAAATGAACCAGTACAGAGCTAAAATAGGCAACTCACTAAAATGGCATTTGCACAGTACTGGCTTAACACAGCCTGCCTTCTGCACTAGTTTAGCTGGAGTGATGTTGGACCAATTTCCCAAAATTGGGGCAATTTTGTATGTAATTTTAACCCTAATTAATGACAATGTAGCTTGTACCAAGTTGATATAAACCAGGGGTATACTCATATAAAATGTTCACATACAAATGTGCATTATTATAGCTAAATTGATTTTACCATTATTTCTTAAGCTAAACTGATGCAATTTTGACAGAAATGCTGGAGACAGGTTTCAAATTGCAGTGTAGGCAATTTTGAGCAGAGAGACTAGAGATTTCCAGGGAATTCACTGAAAATTGTATGCACAAACCCCTATTCTTTTAAAAATAATGACTTAGATTTATAAAATCATGCAGTTCATTTTAAGATACCACAAGATTTTTGAAATAACACATCTTGAGGTTTAGGATCTCTTCACTGTCTGCATTTTCCAATTTTAAATGCTATGTTTTCAACCATATCTTCAACTTTATGAAACTTAGATACTCACCTGTTTTAAGAAATTAGGGGGTGAGATTTTGGTATATGCTTCAGGAACAGAATCTAGAATTTTAAGAGTAATACCAAAAACACTGGACCTGTTAGCTCTGTGACTGAATCAGTTCTTGGAATCATTGCAATAATTTTTACATAATGTTTCTCAAAGTGTTGATCTGATAATCAGGTGTACCAAACTCCAGTCATTCTCTCTTTATCTGTGAAATACCCCCTTTGTGCCCCTTTCACACTCTTTTCTGCTTTAGCCCTCTGGCTGTTTTCTTGAGCAGAAAGAATCATTGGATGCTGCTGCTAAGCAGCAGTCAAGTCCCTTATGGGCCATTGCAGTAGTACAAAAAGTAATTAGACAAGGTCAAAGATCAAACCCTTTACTTATCCTTACATATTCTTATGATGTGCAGTGATGTTATATAAAAAATTATTTCTTGTATGAGTACAGATACATATATATATATATATAACTGAAAATGTTGGAACAAAGACAGCACCCGTACAGGAAGGTAAGATTACAAAGATTTAGTATCTGGATGTATTTTTCTGGTGTATATATTTTTTCCATTGTGTGGCACTGGTTTTTGGCAATGGCCTGCATCATGAAGAAAAAGAACAGATTTGCCAGCTTCCAAGATCAATTTCTAATCTTCCAAGATATCAGCTTGATTTCCATCTGAAAACAAGTTTTAAAACTCACTTTGCATCAAAATACTGTTTATGAATAATTTGTGATGTTTACAGAATATTATTGAATAGAAATGCATACTGCATCCTAGTAAATGTATCAGAAGTGAGAATGTTATACCTGACACCTGGTAGAGAAAGGGAGAATGTGCAGAAAAAAAAAGAAACATTAATCAAAACTGATCACACCCTTGAGCTCAACATGGATCACCTCTCCACTAGGGAAGAGGAGATCCCCTACCTTGGACTACCGGACCCCTGCAAGGGAGACAAGGGCAGTTTACAGATGCGACAGTACATAAATGAGAAGAGTGTAGACAGTGAATGATGTAGGCAGGGGAAGGCTCTCTTCTGAAGGATTTAAATTGTGGTGGTTTTGTTGTGTTTTTTTTCCTCTTCCCAGAAAATGAACTTTTTACCTCAAAGCTACAGCCATCAGCTCCTAGTTCTATTCTTTGGGCTTTATTTTCACATGCTGTTATTGAGTGCAAGGTTGTGTTATAATTCCAGTTCTGTTTATAATTTTCTGTCTGGCATGCAAAACATTTCATCTCATTTTATCTAAGTAGTTGTAACAGGCAGGGTAGATGCGGTTTTTAAGGTATTGTTGAGATTCTTGTATTGAAGATTTATTTTGGCTCAATGATGTGAGCGCTAGACTTGGACACCCTGAGTTCCATTGCAGGCTTGAACACTGGTCTACTCAGAGACATTGTGCAGCTGACTTCCCCTGTCAGTGACTCACTTTCTTCATCTGTAATTTGATAAAAATGAGATTTAATTCCATTGTGAAAAGCCCCAAGATCTATTAATGAAAAGCACTTTGAAAGAACTTTTACAAATGTAAAAAATTGGGCCTACTTTTTATGATCCAGAGTTTTGTTCCTGTATATTCCTATGTTTTAATGAGAAATAATCTCAGTTGACTAATGTATTAACCTTTCAGACCATATAATAATTTCGGTTGCCATCATAATTATTGTAATCAAATAATTACTTTCTCCACCTTCTCTTCAGCTCCCTTTAAGGACCTCCCCTCTACCTGAACAGGCACAAAAGTAACTTGAATAAAGTAAAAATATTTATCTGATCTCAACTAGCAATCAAGGGATGTTCTTAGGATGAATAAGAGCAATTAGTGGTTAACAACATTGTTGACAGATGTCACATGCTGAAATATGAAACATTAGATTACATTAGAAAGAGTTGTCAAGGACTGAGAATTTATTGTCTTATGTATAATGTGATGAAATATTGATGGAAAATGTCACATTTCATGTCAATGGGGCTACTGTTTTGCAAAGATAAAGTGTGGGTATGTTCAATTCTGGATACTTAAGGATGATGTTGATCAAATCACTGCTTTTATGAGAATAAATGTAATTTCACAAATTGCTGCAGTATGTATGGGTGAGGAAAGTCCCTACTCAGTTATGTTCTGGAAGGAAAGCAAGGACGTGCTTGCAAATACAGCATTCCATCTTTTTTCCATCTCTTTCTTGCTGGATTTACAAACTGTAGTTTATTGTGTTTTTTATAAGAATAACAATAATGCTGTAGCCTCCAAGTTCAACAATAGGGACACAATATTAATTGTAAAACACAAATGTGTCTCTGCTTGTTTACTGTAATTGGTCAAAAGTAAATGTAATTCTGCCTCTAAGACACTGGAGGGAGCAACGGGAGAACATGAAGGAAATATTTTTTTGCCTTCAATCCTATTAACTGTTCACCTGATTTTGCTTAGACTATGGAAAGTGGAGTTATTGAATTGCAGTTTAACTACATTTCAGGCTTGTGGAAATACCCTTCTTGCCTTGTCCTTCTCATAAGCATTTTTAAAGGCTTTTTATCATGTCATTATTACTCAGTTCACACTTGCAAAATTGTATACACAAAGTGGTGGTGGTGGTGGGTTTTTTGTTTTGAGGGGAAAAAATGTGAAATACCATGTTATCTTTTTAAAGGTAAGATATTAGGGAATTTTTTGACAATTTTTCCCCATCTTAAAATTCCACACAGTAAGCATTGTGACAACATCTTTCTCAGTAGTCTTGCTCCTGTAAAACCATATGATACAGACAGTTATGATGGCTTTATTTTCTTCTAGGAGTTCCTCACTTTTTACTTTTGTGGGACATGAGGTGTCAGGAGAAGGATATTACTTACTCCGTAAGCAGGACAGGAAATACTGGGATTTCTGTTAGAAATGCATTTTGTGGCTTTTGCCTATAAAATAATTTTTAAAAAGGATTGAAAATACTGAACTATTATAGCTATTTTTAGAAATACTACACATAAAAGGAATATTAAAAATCTAACTACGACTCGTGGGTGTGTTAAATACTGGAAATAAACAAGTCACCTACTTCTTGATTTCCATGGATTCCACTGCTCTTCTAAATACAAGTATTTTTAAGTGAGCTGAAGAGAGGATTAATTAAAACAATAAATAAAAAACAGGTGCAGAGCCCATGCAGATTAAATGCAATCATTGCACATCCCAAACATGGAAAATATTTTAAAGCATTAAAAGAAGGAACATAAAATTTGCAGCATATGTAACTAATTGCATACTCTTAAGATTACCAGGGCTCACTAGGTGAGAAAATATTCTGTTAAATCACAGATCAGACTAGTTAGTCTTATCTCTTTGCTTTAGAAACATCTTTTTCATGTAAGAGTGGAGATGAAAGATAGAATTACTGAGCTTTACCCATTTTCTTCCTGGGGGCTTTATTCGGTTACCTTTTTGCATATGAATGAATTCAGCTGACACTAAGAAAGCTAGCTAGATCCAAGCACTCCACTGAAATAGACAAATTCAGAGGTATGATTGCATGCATACAAATATACACAAAACAATGGAAAATGTCATCCCTTTGCAAATTATGTTTAGAAGGAGATATAGAGACCAAGCTGATAAACCTGATGTATAAGGTGAATAAAATTGAACGTTCTGGAAGAGTATCTGAATTGAGCCTCCTACCTTAGTAGGACTATCCATGAAGTGAAAAGTGCCTGTAAAAATTAGTAGAGGAAAATATGACCATCCACGAGAAGAAATGCACAGTATCCTAACTGCAAGCTGCTTAAGCTTTACTACTTATTTCTTAGTCCTTCTGCTTTTCATACTTAACAGATTTGCTTGAATGGAGTGTTCCATTGCTATAAGGAAATGAGAACCGCTACCCCCCTTCCCCCCTCCCCCCCCCCCAAAAAAAAACCCCACCAGCTACAAAAAAGAAACAAACACTGAGACAGGGAAGAGAATAGAGGAGAACAGAAATGAGATGTGAAGGCCGGTGAAGGAGAGCTGCTGCAGCAGTTAATCAGATAGAATACTTTGCTCATTTTTACTCAGCATTTCCTCTAAGGCTAATAAACATGCTTGGCCAGCTAAAGTGACTCTGAAACAGCCAAATTTAGAAAGCACTTAGATTTCAACATTTTTTTTTTTCCTCAGTAAAGATTTCATCTGATTTCTGAAGATACCTAATTGGAAGAAAAGACTAATTTCATGAGATACCCAACTTCTTGCATCCTCTCAGAGAGGAGTGAAATGTCTAGAGAAAGAGTGAATTCACAGTGAGCGAGTTCATTATACTGGATGGTTTTACTTTGTTTTTGTGCTGATTTTATGTCAGATACAATGTTAGTGCCTTCTTGGTTATAATGGAGTTCAGAAGGATTTGAGACATCCCCCAGACGGTAGCCAACGTTCTGCTGCTCTCCAGCTGATGGATTTTGACCCATATGAGAAGTTTCTTAGGAAACGCGTCCTGAGGGATGGAACAATTTAAAAGACATATTCCAAAAAAGACTCCTATGCAGCACTAATACTGAGAGGAGGTCACTTGTGCTAGTTCTCTTGAAAACTTCAGGCTGAATCAAAAACAAAATTAAATAGACTGGGAGGACTTTTCATTCACGGTGACTTGATGTGCCTGATTCACACAGGCGAGCTTCTTGTAAGTTTATCAACATGTGAAAAGCAATGTAATCTCACTTATTTTTATTGTTAAATTAATATATTTAGCAAGGAGAAGAACAACATGAAAGGAAATTTTTAGCATGTATTTTATTTCCTCATAAGTAGAATGGTTTTTCCATTAAGAAGCAACATAAAATAATCCTTTGAAGTTTTATGTAATGTTACTATAACATCTTTTTGCTAAGTAGGAAAAAATATAGATACTTCCATGCTTCCTGGGTTGACGTAACCATTTCTTAGGGAAAGAAATAGAATTTCTATAACTTTGGTTGTTTGTTTCTATTCCTGTAATAATTTTATCCACGTTACTCTTGAATATGTGGTAAAATATATACAGACAGCTGGAACGTATTGTAACGCAGATGAATGAAATCTTGTAAAAGTAAGGTATATTTTCCATGGTCATTTTTTAACGTGTGGGGGAAAGTACTAGTTATGTTTAAATGTACATCTGAAGAAAAAAGGAAAAGTGACTCTGGTCAGCTCACATTTTTCATATATAGTATGAAATAGCATTCTTTCTCATAACTAATTTTTATTTGTAAAGTAGACTACATATACTGTCCTGTGACTTGTAAAAGTAAATAAGATCTGAAAATACTGGAGTTCGTTCAGGGAGGAAAAGTCATTGGTGTCCTTCAGAAGCAAGTTAGACTCTAGCCACTAGGTGTCTCTAGATGTAAAATAAAAGTACTCAAGAAGACTGCTAAGTCTGTGTGCTTGGAATGTAAGCAACACGTATACAAGAAACTGGAAGATGGCCTTTTGCAGGGAATAGACCTGCCCCTTTAGCATTCAGTGACTGAGTACAGTGTTTGATTGGGCCTCTAGTGAGCTAAGCTTCTTTAGAAACCTTTCTAGTCCTTCTCAGACAATTTTACCCAACTATAACAGGAATTAAAGCTTGATATCTCATTGCTCCTTAACTGTAGCTATAAATGAGCACAGATACATTTTTGAGTGGCAGCAAGCAATTTTACACAAATCATACAGATAAGCAAAGCCACTAACAAGAAAAAAAAACTTTTTAAAATCATGATTAACTTAAATAGATTCTCAGAAGCAAATACATTTTTGTTTCAGAGTTTTATATTTCTTATCATTGTTTAAGGTAGCCTTTTCTGATCTATCCTGCCTATTGATCATTTAATGTTGGCAGAAATGGTGGCAGAGAGAACCCAGCTGCAGAGACTTTATGGGGCATGTGACTGCAGTGGTCCAGATAATTACAGCATTGAGGAGACAGAGGTCATAGTGGAGTCAGAAAAGTTCCCAAACTTAAGGGCTATGATCAGAAGTATGCAATCCTGTGCCTAGTAAGTACAGTGGTGCAGTGGCTGCTTTGTACATAACCAGCTTCTATTTATGTAAAATAGTAAAAATATCTCTCTCCGTATTTGTAGTGTTCTTCATGAGAAGATCCCGAAACACTGTATGTATATTAATTCCAGCACTGCCTTCATGAGACAGGTAATTGATAACTCTTCAATTTTTATGAAATTGGAACCAGGGAAGAGAGATATGAAGTGATATACAAAATTTGTACCTAAAAACTTTCACTTTTAACTGGACTTAGTAATCTATTTCTCCAAAGCTTAAGACCAACTTAAAAACGATAGAGTTTTGTCATACTCCAGATACTGAGTGATTCAAAACTCCAAGATCTTTGGCACGTAGTTTTCTTTACTTATTTATTTCAATTTTATAATTGAAATACCATTTTCCTGTAATTGTAAGCCTAATAACGTATTGATTCCAGTGAATATAACATACAAGACAGGTTGAATATGAATATGTGACAGGTTAGTTGTATCTTTATTTGTATGTTAAAACCGTAGGGTTTTTTTATTCCTGTGGCTTGTTTTTTGTTGTTAATCTCCAAAATCTTAGTGAATAGATCTTTCATTAAAATTAATATGTTTATACGTGGTGGTTAATAATACATAACATGCTGAAGAATGACAATTTGTTTGTTTCCTGTTGAAATAGGGTAAGCCAGGGGCATCAGACCTGTTTGTCAAGGTGATCCTTGTAAAACACAGAACACGTTCCTTGTTGTCCCTAGCCACAGTTGTGCCTTTTTTTTTTTTTTTGGAGGCAAGAACCCAGCTGATATAATTTGTATTTCCTATCCTCCGTATTACTTGCAGTTTCTCAGGGTCAGAAATCAGCTGATTGATTTTCTGTGTATTCTATGGCTTTGCCAGTGCATCTCTTGATAAAGTATTTTGTTACCGAGTTCATTATTTCTGTCTTTTATCACTCGTGGGGTCTCTTGAAAATTATCGTATACATCTGGGGATGCAGAATCTATATTTCTAAAAGGTAGAAATCAGCCAGCTGATTTTACCGACTTTCTTGACTTTCCTGACTGAATTCTTGATCATTAGTTTCAGTTTTGTTTTATTGTGATCACAATAATGATATAGCTGTCTCTTTGAGGAATTTGATTTGAAGGCTGTAAATTTTTTCCTATAATAAACAAAAACTTTCTCACACTAGCTTCTATTTTAAGGCAATTATTAACTGCAAGGGGAAGGCCAAGACCAGCTTATCTCTAGCTTTTGAGGTGGCTGGTGTGTTGCTTCATATGCTAGTTTAAGGAGGTAATCACGAATGTTAATCAGATGAAAATTTGGCTCGCTATATTTGATTAATTTGCAAAGTCTAATTTCCCTTTGCAAGGAAAAATTTTAGAAGAAGGAAAGATAAAATGTCAGGACCCCAAAGAAAAAAAAATATTTAAAATATATACATAGATAGAAATGTAGGGGAGGCAAAGAATTTCCTCTTGCACTGTATACCTCTAATATGAATTTAAATTAAAAATTGTTTTCTCCACAGAGATTTTATTTTTTTCTATAATTAAGAAATTTAACATCACTAGGCTGTTTTCATTTTGCTGTGAGAGTTGGGAGATTCTTCCACATGTTTTTATAATTAGTATTCAAATGTGCCTCCTTCCTTGTTTTCCATATCCAATATACTATATTAAAATGCATGTGTTTCATGACCATATTTGTTGTATTACAAGCATCCTGTAGAGAAAGAACTTCCTGAGAAGAACAATGTGTAGTTTTAATGCCAAGTACATAAATCATCAGGCTGAAATCTCCTTGCTCTTGATAAATTAATTGAATGATGCTGGCAGGCTTCAGTTTGCGAATTACGTGCCATATAAATTCAAGTATAAAAAGACAAGTAGTTTAAAAAAAAAAAAGACAAATCCTCACTAGAAAAGGCATGTATTTTCACAGAAATGAAAAAAACATACTTTCTTTACATCCGCTGAGAATTTGGACCACAAAAATAAATATATATATCCTTTGGAAGCAGATCATTGCGGTATGTCAGGTTCGGCTGATACACGCTTAATAACAGCACTGCTCCTAATCACTCTATTCTCTTGAAATGTAGTGGCCTGAAAGTATGGACAGTTTTGCTATGGTTTAGATAGAAATGCAAAGCAAATGATTCCTTTTGTTTCCTTTTTCAATGCCCGTTAAGTCCGTGATTCTGCATTTGGATCTGTAATGTTGGGATCTTTTGATTCCAATGAAATTATAGGACTTTAAATGTAGCATCAGGCATTAAATAAGGCGCGATAAGACAGAAGAGAAATTGCTAGGGAAGACAAGACTGAGCAGTAGGATAATTACTTGAAAATACTGAAACTATTAGTTTCTGAAACATACTTGCCTTGCTATCTTGCAACTTCTCCTCTCATGCCTTTTATTTGAGCATCATCTTGACATAGCGCAGTGCTTTCACAGCTCCAGTTCGGTGCTTTCTGTTACTCTTGTTAAATATCATAAGCACGTTTTCCATATAAAGAAGCTTTTGCACATACCCTGTTCTCAATTGACAGGGCGACCTTCTGCCTCTGTTCTGATATTCTCTGTGTGCTTTCCACCATGCAGCCCTAACACCATTCCTAGTTGTGTACATGAGAAACACTTGACAGTGACCTCACAGTGACTGCTCTAGCTGTAGGAGTCCAAGGATTCCAGGGACTCTAATTAAGGAAGTGAGATTTCTTCATTGTATACATTTTCATTAATAGTTTACTTCCCAGCTGTAGGTGTCATCTGGCTGGTGATGGTCCTTTGTGTATTTTTCCTGTGATTACTCACTCAAATGGAGCCATTGTCTAAAAGGCATACAGTGTCCATGACTGAGCTTTTAAAAAAATATGTGTACGTATTTTGTGCAAAAGTAAGATTTTTAAGGGAACTCTTTGAGAAACAAGTACTTACATGGAATATAACTTTCTTACTATTTTTGTAAATATCCTCTTTTCACTTTTTTATTCGTATTTGAAGATTATATTACCCCTGTTTTAAGAAAACTCTATGATCACTTAAGTCATAATATCAGAATGGGTGACTTTTAGGTGCCAGATGCAGTAATACTTGGCACACCCTTGGACAAACGTGCTTGTTTTTGAGGGTGCTGTAGAGACGCTATCTGAGAGTAGGAGACTCTCAGGATCATCAAGGGCCCTGGTACCCGAGAAGGTGGGTGGAAGGGAAAGAAGAGGAAGCAGTTTATCACAGATTGAGAAGTCAGAGCTGCAGCTGTGTAACTTTCAGTCATGCCAAGGCTTAGCGTGGACTCTAAGTACTATTTACCGAACCTTAATTGAGCAATGATTATGCATTTTTTTCCAAGTAGATACTTTTTATTTGACCCAAATGCAAGCTCAGGATCCGATTCTCAGCCAGGATAAATCAGACTAGCTCCATTAACTTCAGTGGAACTCAATCTTTTGCATCAGGTGGGAATGTAGATTTGAGAGCATGACTGCTGTGGGAAACTTGTTCAGAATAAGAAAAAATTCAGAAGAGAAACGCAAACATACTAGTCTAAAACACAATGCCGAAAAGTTGTATGTTAACAACTTTATATTCTTGCATAGGAGCAGCATCCTAAAACAATATTAGTAAACACTTTTGTGGCAAAAAAATCAAGACCGTAGACATTCTGCAGTATGACTGTAGACGTCCATGAAATCATGTGCTAGATTCTGTTGAATATCCTATTGGAACATAAATTTCTGACATTATTGGCCATCAGATCCAGTTCCCTGGAATTGCAGGCAGCCGCTTAGTAGATGCAGAATTCAGATCTGTGGTCTGCCCCTTCCCCCCAACGCAGATGTACTCCTCTAAGGGTTTTAAGACGTCAGAGCAACAGCTGTAATAAGCTTTTCAGTTTGCATCGTATTGTTAAAAGGCCAAGTTTTACATGTTACAACAATATACTATGAGCCTCAATTAAAAAAATAAACAACAGTATTAACTTGAACAAGTAGTCGTAAACACCAGAGCTTTCAATAGCAATTCCACAATATTTCGCGTATTACTGTAAAATATCGTGACATTGCAAGAGAATATTTAATTGTTGCAAAATAACAAAGTGGAAGAAAGTGTAGAAATTCATGAAGCGCATGAAAGTTCAGCTTGTGTTTCCTTGCATTCAATATCTATTTGTGCTTTATTTTAGAAAACTAACCCTACTTATGTTTAGCTGTAGCTGATACAGTAAAAGACGGGTTCTGCATGCTTGGACCTGTGAGTAAAAATTAAACCTTCCGTATTCCACTTCGGATGCTTTGAATGTATGAAAATCAAAGTTTAAGAACTTACAGAGTATGTCCTTAGTGAAATAGTCACCACGAGTGTGTGTTATTGCTGGCAAACATGACACTCAGAAATGTATTTAGCCTAGAGACAGCTGAATACAGCAGATAGAGGGTGAGGAAACAACTGTAATATTTCTCCTCTCCACTTCCATCTCAGCATGTATATAGAGGGAGGAAGAATTTGTCATCGGTCTTAACCGGTCCATCAATTGGCTGGCTTTGGTCCATGTGAAACATGGGAGGAGCATGCAGGAAGAGTGAAACACACACACATTCACAGTGAGGAAACAGCAGAAAAGAGTAATCTAATCTTCACCAGGCCAACTATTTTTTTTCTATTTATAAAAAGGAGGATCATTTTAATTTGTGTTCTTTAAAATAATTTTCTACTGGAATGGAACTTCTCTCTATAAAAGGTAGGTTTTTCTTAACAAGCAAGCTCTTTCACAAATGTGACAAATGTTTAGTAGGCAGCTGCAAAAAGCACCCTAGCAAACTGCAGATGTGGGCTGGTAAATAAAATGGGTGGGAATATTCCTTTCAGTGCTTCCTTCAAGGGAAGTCAAGCAAATGCAGTCTGTAAACTGCACGCTTACAGAGTGATTGAACTGCTGCAATGTTTAAAGTCTGCTAGTGGCTCAAGGGAGAGAGTTCAATGGCCTCTCCCCGTTTGCCTTGAAAGTGAAAGCTTTCTCAGAGCTCTGAGACATGATGGAACCATTCAAGTTGTTGGATAAACATCCTGCAAATGTGATAAAATTCCATAGAATGCTTAGGGATGTTTAGCGAGAGATGAAAGCAAGAATAAGGAAAAGAAGGAAGGTAGGTGATGTTAGGCAAGTGGGAAGGGAATCAGAAAGCAATGGCAGACTTCGGGGAACTTTACGGGGTAAAGTTGCAGACTGAGGGTTTTGCTATTTCTTTTCTTATTTATTGGCAATTACTAGGTCCTAAGTATAACAGTGAAATATATGGTATGCAAAAACGTATTCTTAGAGCAAGATTAATTTTTGTAGGATGACAGAAGCATTTCATTCGAATTAACCCAGCAACGTCTTAAATGCATTGATAGGGTAGGAAAATTTAAAGATTACCTTTTGTACAAATCTAAATTTCATGGACGTTAGTCATACACTTGATCCAAAACAACGACAAGATTAGATTTTGGTAACTGTTGACTGTTTGAGTCACAATACTATTAGCTTTGGGGCATTCTTCATCAGTGGAAATGACACCGCAGAGCGAAACTTAAATCTGTTAAAGTTACAATTTGGAATGTTCACTTTTCTGATGGGCACATTAAATATGTAGTAGTCAGTTATTTATATGATAGAAACAATTTTAGATTATCTGAAGTCAGCCTTCTGAGTGATCACTCTGCAACGCTATTATTGAAGATTTTTGAACTAGCTTTTTGAGATGATGGGTAGTATATCCTCCTCCCCAGTTACCTGGTCTCCATTTTGCCCTTTGTGTTGTAACCATGTACTTACTAAGTTTTTGCATTGTCTGTAGAACAGACACATGAGTAGGAATTGAATTTTTACCAGTTTATAAAATATAAAAATGATAGAATAATACAGTTGAGTGGATTCTGCAGTACAGTTTTAGGTTTTTTGGCTCTTAAAGGGATTTGAACAGAGTTATTTATCCCTTGCAGTGTATTGTCTGTGTGTGTGTGTGTGTCTTGTCTGTCTCTCTCTCCCTCTCCAGAGGCTTGTAACTTTTAGGAAGCTTTTTTTGTGAGGTGTGTGACTGTTAAGTAATTAGTATTGCTGATCAGCTAGAGTTCAGACAGTTTGCATCAACACCACTCACTCTTGCATTTGCATGAAACCACCTTAACTCAGGTGAATCTGTGTCTTGGAAGATAGCAGTCGTCTTAAAGCATCATGAGGCACAAAGAGGATATTCATACCATACTGTTATTCAGATGATCTTGCTTTCTTTTTTGAACTTGTAAAACGGAGTGGTTTGCATAAGGATCAGAGACCACAGCCTCTTTGGGCTGAAGAGTGAAGGAAATGCAAAGAAAGAAAACAGCATCATTGAGAGGAAGGTATACCTGTATACTTTGTCCAAGGCACAACTGTTGAAATGCAAAGCACAAGTTTAGAGTGACAGTACTGGCGTCCTCCTAAGTCGTAGGGTTTGCAGCCACATCATGCTGATAGTGATGTGCGCTGTCTTTTTGCAGTTTGACTTTTAGCTCTGTAATTGCACTTGTGTTTGATCTAGTAATGGAACTCTAGGTTGGAGTGAGAAATTTGCTCATTGCTTGAGTAGTCGTCTTTCAGCCATGGTGACGGGAAACACTAAATGTTAATGGAATGTTATAGCTCTTGTTTTAGCTTCTTGTCTGGCTGGCACAGAAGCGTTCAGCTTTCATGGTATTCATCTCTTTTCAGCTTATTATCAAACATCTCAGGATCGTAGCGTTCTATCTCTATTTCAAGAGCATATTAATTTTTATTTCATCTGCTCAGAATGAATAAATATTGATCCACTGACTTAAGAGGGAGCATGCTACTTTTTAATATTTCTTTGTGCATACCATCATAGCAGTACAATTAATTGATTTTTTGGGAAACTCCATGTAGGCAAAAGCTTCAAGCCATGTACCATGTGGTATTTTATTCCCTATATATTTGTTGTCATACCCATCTTATGTTATTAGAATTATATGGCTTTCTGCTACTGTTATTACTGTTAAGGCAAAAGAATGAGCAACAGTAATGAGAATGATACTATTAGTCATAAACAGAATTATTTAAGTGGGGGAACTGGCAGACAGAGAACACAGATGTAATTATATTTACAGAGCAAGCATGTTTTTCTGGAAACCATTGTAAACAGGTCAAAATTAAATATCATGACTGTTTTTATACAGTCCCCCTTCATAAAAGGAGTTATCTCTAACCTAACCACTGGGAATTAACACTCTTTACAGGCAAAGCTGCCACTTGTAAGGTACTAAATTTAGCTTTCTTATTTTTGATGACAGCTCACCTCAGATTAGTAGCCATCACAACGTAGTATCTGGTCATCGTACTGGAAGTAGTGGCATTTGTGCAGTTGAATGAGTTATGCTACATAGGTTCCTAGGCACAACACAGGGATGTGGAAAATTCATTTTGGAACTGATTTCAGATCCCTTCTCTGCTATTCTTGTGCCTACAAAAAAATCAGTGAAGGCCAGATCCAGCAGAAGATTTTTGTGTCTAGAATGAAACTTCTGTATATTTGCCTCTTGGCCACAGAAGAATCTGAACTCCGTGGATCTCAAAATTTATGATATCTTAAGTATTTCAATGCATGCCCAGAGCTGCTGTATTCTTTAGGGGCTGAGCAGCTCCCCCTCCACATTCAATTGAAATCTGTTCAGAATTCAGTAGCTGAGCAGTCTTCTGTCAAAGTACACTGAAGAGCTCTGCCTGCTAGGTATTATCTTCCCTTCGTATAATAGCTTGCTAGGTAGAACTGTCACTTAGGAGTAAGAGCTGAAAAATGGACTGTTTTACTAGCTTGTATTGGGTGTCCATTTAGCAGAAATGCAGGTTTGAGGAAGAAATGGCAAGCGTATGTAATACCCCCCTGCCCACAGTAATTTCACAACCTTCACATATTTTCATCTGAGAGTGATTTCTGATCCTGATGCATTTTTTTCTGTTTAGCAACCCCCCACCCCCAGTGTATTCCCCTTCCAAATAGTCTTCAGTCTGCTCTAGAATTAATGTAAACTTGCGCCACCACATCCTTTGGGAAGGAGTGCCCCAAATTTACTCTCTATGGTTCAAGTCGCTTCAGGATATTTAAGTTTGTATCTTCCACATGCCAGAAGGAGGATACATGGTCCTGTCAATTGTATGTGTATGTACATGTGTATATTTTTATTTTCTTCAGAATGGCAAAGGATGCATTTATATTATCATTGTACTTTTAAATTTGAAATTAATCTTGTGCTCTTCTCCAGTTAAACTTGGCTTGCATCACAAAGTAGTTTTGGAGGGACAAAAACTGTATTCTTTTCCAAGGAAACTCAACAGAAGGGTGTACTCCAGGAGTACACCTAATCTGCTTCAGCTATTTTTGAGCGTGCTGTCTATGGGACGACAGTACACAGAGTCTGAGGTAAAATCTCTGAAGCATATGTGGAATGAACACTCAGCACCACTGTTTTACTCTACAGATGCGCTCCAGTTGCACCACTTTGGTAACATAAATGTTTCTAATAACATTGTGAAGTCCATCTCCCACTTGCACACATCTCCTGCTTCCTCCTAAATGCTCTAACCGTTTGGGGGATCATTGTTTCTTATTTTGACTGGTTGATAGGGAGAAAACGTCAATGCAATACATACCCTATTTACAAACAATAAACACTGCACATGAAGCAATACTTGAACTTTTCATTTGCTGCTCGTGTCTGGTATAAATTACTACTGGAGCATGGTTTCCTATGTCATTCAAATTAATCCCTGTAATTTGATCACTATAATTATGACCAATATTTATGTAAGCTGCAAAGACTTCTCCACATTCTTCCTCTTCCCTGAAGACTTCTAAGGAATCATATTATCTTACTAAGATGTGAACAGCATTGTGATAAAAGAACTAATTTTCATTTATAAGGATGAGTCCTTAAAACTACTGAAATCCCTCTTTTTTTACTATATTGGCAAGAGTCATCAAAGTATTACTTGAATATAATCAATTACTTTTTTTTTTTTTTACATAGTGAAAAAAGGAAAGTTGAATGAAGCAGCTGGTAAGTCTGATTTCTCTTTTAATTTCTGCTTTACATTTTTTTTCTTAGAAAAGAATGTATGTATCATGTTAAAGAATCGATTAAACCTAGGACTTCTAACACCCATTTCATCAAGAGTTCAGTGCAAAACAAATGAGGAAAGAAAATTGGGGGGGGGGGGGTGGAAATTAATGATGAAATCTAGGCTGTGGTTTCACACAATCTGTTATTTTCAGTTACTGGTTGTTATTGTCTCACAAATTAGTGCCATTTAAAGGATATTTCCATTAAAAGGAAATTTTACCTAATTTGATGGCCTAACTGCATCATGAGTCAAGAGAAATTTTGATTATGAACAGAATGCAGGGTTTTAGCATCACCAGGGTGAGGAGGAGATGGTGCCTGAGTTTCCGCAGTGAGGAAATACAGATGAGAGCCCATGTGTAATTGACTGACAGCTATATAGATGAGGTATAGGCCCTATGCAACAAACATGAGTGAAATCAAGCTTCCCAGGACTTTGCAGGTCTGCCTGGAGGAGCAACATTTAGCCAAAGGGTGGAGAAGAAAGGCCTTGTTTAGCCAGAGATTTCTCACACATAGATGATAAACTTACAGCCTTCAAGATCTATGTAGTTACTAGTTATCAGGAGAAGATGATATATCAACTAATCAATACAGGAAAATTTGCTAGTAGTTGTCTAGCCACTACATGTAAGTAACCCCTGCAAATTGTTTAAAGTTATCTGGATTAAAGAGAGGTTCTGGATTAAAGAGAGGTCACCTGAACCAGCACAGGTTAAGCTGCTTTCTTGGGACATGATTCTGCTAATTCTCTGCAAAGTATGGTCATTGTTAGTCAGACTGTGAAGTATAGATTGAAGGAATGTCTGTCTGTCTCTCTTCCCCCCTGCCCCTTTTCATTAAATTCTCTCTCCCTGAGAGAGATTTCACAGGGTTCAGTACATGTTTATATTTTGGCACTCAAGAGGTGATAATTTACAATAGATGCTTATCAACAGAATTGTTTGATACAAGTTAAATCACTTTTAATTGACCTTTGAATGTTGTATAGCATTTGTTAATACCATAAATAACAGGTAATGAAGTTTGAATGATATGTTCTGGTAATTGGCTATACTTTCTTGTGTCAGCTTCTTTGCACTGCCAGAGTAGGCTGAACAGCATACATTCTTGACACTTACTCTTTAAGGGGGTTATTTATAAAACAGAATTTCTAAGTTGTCTCTCTCACTCGATATAACTCACGAAATCTGAAGAAGAGGATGAATTAGTAGTAAAGTAGTGAAGGGGGACATCCAGATCCAGAAAAGAGCTGCCAAGGAGCAAGGAGCTCTTGGAGAAGCAGCAGTTTGAAAAGGCAGGTGACAAAACACCAGGAAATCAAAACAGTGATGATGCAGACAGACTGGAATCTCTTTAGATGTGCTCAGTTATGCTAGAAAGGGAGCTAGGAAAAGACAGAAGGTTTGAATGCTGGTATGATATGTTGTTGTGATGCAGGGCATGAAATTTTCAAATGTGAATGAAATGATGGAGTTGAATGTGAAGGTAATAGAGATTTTTTTCAGATACATGTTTTTAGTCTGTTTCATTGATCTGTATCTTGTCAGTCACAGTTGCATTTAAAGGAGATGAGTTTTAATTTTGTGTGAAGTTGTGTGGTTTTGAGTGGAAATTTGATATAGATGACGGTACTAAAAATGGCTGGAGTTAAACATAGTAGGTTTCAGGAAAGTGATTTAATGGTGATTTGTTTGGAAATTTAACAAATGTGAGTTGCAAGTCCTCAAACTAAAAACAAATTTTGCAACTAGAGAACGTTTTGCAGACTTCACTTCTTATTTTCTTCAGTTAACACAGAATGAGCAATGGGATAATATGTGAATTACACGTTGTTGACATTATTTATCACAAGTCATCAGACTTCCAAGTCTATGTTGACTTTGTCAATAGTTTATGCAGTGTAAGAGCAAAGGTACAGTGAATTATAAAAAACATTGATCACTTGTTTTAATTGAAACAAGTTGTTCCCATTACATAAGTTTTTAGTCTTTATGTCAAACATTATCATTAGTTGTAATCAGGGAAATCTACATACAGGATGCACAGGGGAACCTCAGGCTTTAAAAGGCAGTTAAAACTGCAGTGTAATTTGATACAACCTATTCAAGAGCTGCTTGTAGACAGCAGCAGCTCCCATCCTACTCAGTCGAGCTGACTGACCTGTGGGTGATACAGACAGCTCAAAAATGATTGTGTCCTTGGCCACATCTTATATGTATAGTATATTAAAAATTCTTCTTAAAAAAAGTCAATTTTAAAAAATGTCAGTGTTGATCCTAATAAAAGATGCTATAAGCTAATGTAGGATATGTTTCATGCGTGCAAGCTGAGAAGCTTTTCTGAACAGCTGCAGCCATCAAGACAATATAACATGCCCTTTGCTGCCTTAGATTCCTGTGTGAGCCCTACTCCTGTGTGAGCCCTACAGGGTGGAGCATTTCCTTAGTTCTTTCTTACTTTTTTTTAAACCAATAATGTTTTTAAGCACTTTCAGAAATCTTCAATTTTGTTTTTGTATGCTGATTAGGTCCAATTTTATGAATATTCTTACTGTGCATTTACAGAAACTACTGAATTTAGCTGGGACAGCGTCTGAAGCGCAGTTTGCTCTTGGGCTTCTGTATATCAACAGAACTAAATTCATTCACAAAGGCATGAAAGAGCCTTATTGCTACCAGTCTGTGGCCTTGCCATAATTGGTCGTAAGCCCCAATTAGCCAGTCAGGAATACTGCTGTAGCTTTTGAAAGCGAAATAAATCCTAATTTGCAGAAGTGGAGTGTGTACTGGTGGCATGTAGTATCTGTCAACAGAGATGGATAAATAATCTGAGAAGCCATATCTCATAGCTGATCCCCAGAACGCTCACTCACATTTAGGATTATGCTCTCTTCCACCTGTGATATACAGAGATTCTTCTGTCATAATCCCATTAGAATTAATAAGGATTTTCTTGTTCAAATACACGGATTTGAGAGGCATCTCTAACTGTGTGGTATAGCGTTTAGAATTAAATCCCTACTCCTGTGGAGTTAAATGTGTCTAGTTTCTAGAAGAAATAGTAAAATAAACTAGGGATATAACTAAATGTGATGGTTACCTTTTTTTTCAGGTGCATTGCACACCTATGTTGTTTTAAAAGTCCAAAATTTGAAAAGCACTACAATAGACAGAAGAGGAAGTCAACCTTGCTGGGAACAGGACTTCATGTTGTAAGTAACAGGGAATTCTTACCAACTGGTTGTGTTGTGCCTTCACTGTATTTAAATGATTTAGAACAATTAATGACGTCTGGAACCAAATACAGCCTACAAAGGCAAGGAGAGAGTATCCAGCTCAGAAACGTCATCAAGCTAGTTCTAAAGACAGGAACAAAAGTCAGTTTTGCGGGTTATTCAGACGCATTGCAGACCAAGGCCAGCAGCCAGGAATGGAAATAAAATATTTCTCCAAGCTCTTTAATTTCATTTTATCTCCTAGGAATAAAGGAATGAGAGGCGAGAAACAGAACTCAGTTTTATCCTCATGCAACTCTATTTTTGTGTTAACTGATTTCCTTTATGTAAGATTCATGTTTTATCTATCCATTTAGGTAGTTTACTTATTACTGACCTGTACTGTTTCTCATCTCTGCCTGCAGATCCTTGTCCTCTTAACTCACCTCTCTATCTTGTTATCCATTCTTTGTTCTTTTTCTGTACTCGAGAGCCTTATGTACCCTTCATTGGCCAGGTAGGTGCAAGCACACACATACTGAATTACATTCTGAAGAATCCTGCTTTCAGCTGTCGTTTTCAAAGCAATTTAGAAGAATTAAATATTTAACCCCATTAGATGCTTTGATCTCTATTTTTCTTTTGGTCCCGCCCTCCACCTTTTTTGACCCCTCCCTTCTCCTGCACAAATCTTTCTCTGTTACCATATCTTCTTTGTGGAAACATAGGTTTTATTCCTGAGAACTAGGGTTGGTTAAAATATTTTACAGAATTAAACACTTAATTGGCTGTACTTATTGTTTGTTCAATACGCTTACTACAATTTTAAATCTAATTTAGTGTTTTTCCAAAAAATTGAATTTTGTTTTGAATCCATTTCCCCACTTTCTGATTATCAAAAACTAAAAAAAAAAAAAAATTTGACAGACTCTGCATTTGCAAAAACTAACATTTTGATTTGAATAAACCCCTCACATTTAATTCTCTGCTATAGTAATGGCTGCATTTCTAAAGTTTTCTCTCTTTTTTTTTCCTGCTTTACAGCTATTTCAGTAAATTAATTTTATTTCATGGTGCTATTGGTCTTCCTTTAAGTCCTCAGCTTCATCAGATTTTTTTTTCCCTAAAGTGACTAATTGAATTAAGACCTTTTCTAATGGCAAGCAGCTGGTTTCTTAGAGAGCTGCAGTGGACTATTAGCTTGCTTAATTGAAGACACTATTTAACTGAAGGGCCTGTTTCTTATTTACATTAAGTCAACATTTATATCTTCTTTACACTCTTATTTTATGTCTAGATATAAAGGAGGATCAGAGGTATTCAGAAAAGGCTAATATCAACCAAAGCTCAGCTTGGGCTCTTTCTGCCCCACCCCCAGTCATTGTGCTTCTCAAGCAGACTGTTCAGAGCCACAGCCTAAATTAGCCAGGCTGAAGGAGCCTGTCTCTCTTTGAGAGTGCTAAGGAAAATTAACCTCAGTATCAATAGCTAGCCTTCATAAATGCTATTCTCCCACTGCAGCTGTGAATTTTAGAGAACTTTATCAGGTTTTGGCATAGAAGAGTCACTGCTACATAACAATATAGTAAGACACTTTTTTAGCACCTTCCTGATCTAGACATAACAGTTTTAAAGACATTGGGGGGTTTGGGTGAGGATGTGATAGTATATCAGTCAGTAGATAATTAAATTTCAGCGTTTGCCCTATGTGTTACCTTTAGTGCAGGAGGCAATTAAAAATTATTTCAAAATAGGTGTGTAACCTGTCCTATCAATTTTTCTGAGGGACTCATTAAAACATTTAATAGATTTCCTTTTCTGCCCTGTAAGTGCTTTCCTTTAAATCATACTGTGCATAAATGAGTGTTCCATAACATCAATGAAAACCAGCAGTTTATTAAGATTATTTTCTTAGTTTGCAATGTAAATATTACCAAAGAATACTAAAGCACTTTTCTAGCATGCCCTAAAGTAAATAAATTCAGCTAAAAGTTGGAGGAAATATTTTTTTAGAGCCTGCTGTAGCTCCATCTACTGCTTACTCACCCATATAACAGGGCGGACTATTTAAAATGCATTGTAAGTAGGCGTTTACAAATACATTTATATAGACTTTTTACATGTTCAAGTCCATTTTCTTAAGGGCTTTCTCTACCTCTTTGCCTGTTACAATATATTTTGAGAGAAAAACTGCTCCATTGACCACAAACAACCAACTTGCTTTTTTAAAAATACATATTGTTTAAGGTTTCAGTATACAGTTTTATTGTTCAGTTACCAATACATCAATATTAAAGATGGAGTCCAGAATTATCTGAAGATAGAAATTTACAATCTGTCTTCCTTTATGTATTTGTAAAGGGAGAAGTTGAACAAAAAATTTTTGTATTCACTCTAGCTATTTAAGTGCACAAGTACAGTGGTGTGAAAAAACTTGAGCCATCCAACACAGTGCTTTTTCGAGAGAAACACGGGGAAGTTCGGTACCTACCTCAAAGGCAGCACCCTTTGCTTTTCTGAGATTTCACTTTTCCTTTCCTTGATAAAATTGAGTATACGCTAATTCACTGTGGTACAGCACACAAATCAGTTATTGATTAGCTTTCATACTTTAATCAAATGAAGATTACATATTACTGGTCCCAGTTGCAGACACCAATGCCTGCATTATTATATCTCATATTTACAGAACTGCTTTGTAACTGCTTATAATAATATGTAAAGATTGTCAGACATCTTGTGTGGAAATAACTTGCACTTCTCTGTTTGTTAGTTTTGTTTCCACATCACTGGTGAGCCATGCGGCCTAGCCAAAATTAGTTTTGAATTCCTGCAAAATAACGTTGTTGTGTGATTTTTGTGTTTGTGAACGTGCCATGGTCAAAAAACAGCTATTAGTAAAATGTTTATATTCCGTAAGTGAAACAAAAATAGTGTCTGCACAAGCAGCTCTTGACATCAAGAGCGATTTTCCCATTACAGTTTTTTTGTACTGTGCAGCTTCTCACTTCTAGTGAAGGGAATGAGCTTCAAACATCTTCTGCACCTTCTCTCCTTTACAGTGAGAACAAGGTTAGGAACTGCTTCAGTTTCCTGTAGGAACTCATCTGTTTGTTCCTTCTCTTGGGTTTTTGTGTGGAAAGATGCACGTTTTCCCATACCATTATAAATCATCTATAGCTAGTGGTCCATGCTGCTGCATGGCAGTATGTACCATCTTGGGCAGTGTTGCCAGCTCTTACAATTTCGTTGAAAACATTCGTCTGGGTTTTATGTTCAAAATGACTGTTCCTAGTTTTGTGGATTCCAGTTTCAGCTAACAGAAATCACCTGACAGAAGGGTGGCTGTATTGCATTACTCCTGTGGCTAAAGAGTTAGCTGCAGTGAAACCTGAGAATGCCGGTCACTTCAGGGCTGTCCTGAGGAGACTGGTATCCTGTGGAGGCAATAGCAACTCCATATGGAGAAGCTGCTCGGAAGAACCTCAGCCAAATGCACTTCCTGGTCCTATCTTTCTGGATTATATCCAATAGGTCCAAGTCTTGTAGCAAAGTAAAGCTACTGATAACTGGGACTTCTGCACCACGTATTTCCAGCAGAATTGTTGCCCTCGTCAGTTTGCAGGAATCATCCTGACCGCTTGGTTCCTGAGACTTGGCTCATCTAGTCTCGTGTTTGTATCGTGACAGTTATTTCCCATTTTATGGGTTTACTGAAAACAAAACCACTGTGTTACAAATCACTGATTCAAGGTGTTATGAGAGAAGAGAGAGTAACTGAGACTGCGTTTACAGCTCAATGTTTCGTGTATTCATTGTTTCAAATCTCAGTGACTGATTTTTGTATTTATTTTTAGTGAAATCAGTGCTGATGAAAAGGGATTCATTCTAGAGCTGTGGAAGAAAGGCTTGCTCTGGGATAGCATTTTAGGCATTTTATGGATTCCCCTTGCAACTGTGGAACATGCAACAGATGTAAGTTGACTTTCTGTGGAAATATAAAAGACTTGAGGTGAAATCCCATGAACTTCTCATTCTTAGTCTCTAAAACTGCTGTCATGAGATGATTAATATAACATTCTGTCTTGCTTCATTTACACTGTGATACTGAGGCATAGTGCACGTGAGGCTCTTAAAGTGGCAGCTGATAGGCATTAGCCATATACCCTGGAGAAATGGCTCACGTACTGAATCAGGTATAATTCTGTAACTAGGTTAAAGTTCACATGCACTCACTAATTAGAAAAGCAGAGGCAGTTTGGTTTATGTGATGAGAGCAAGGGAACTTCAGATTGAGGTTCCTGGCCTGTATATTTGTCATGTGACCTTGGGTAATTCTTTAGTAAAACGGGCATAATACTGTTCTTGTGTCACTCGGGGGAATTGCCACTGTCTCAAAGAGGAAAAGAGAAATTTGTCCTATGATAATAAGGATGAAATTAATAGTACAATAGGTACAGGGAGAAGGATAGGTGGAGAAAACCGGTCAGTCTCAAGAACTACTTTGTGTCCGACATAGCCACAGTTAGCCACGAGAGTGCTCCACTGAGCAGGCATGCTTTCAGTCGGCCACTTGCACAAGTTATGTATATGGGGTGCTGGAAATACTGAAGCTACCTGCCAATGCTGTGAAACTGTATGAACTCAGGAAAAGTAAGGAAGTGCCTTACTATAGTACTCCACAGTTACCCATTCATGAATCTTCTTTACTCCACATAGTCTATGGGTTCTATTTGTAAAAAAGTAACTCTGAAGTAGAGGAGATGGATTTAATCTGGCACCTGATGCTCTGCCCCCCCCCCCCACTTATTTTTGCCAATAAAAATATGTTCTAATCCCTATGCCCCTCTTTAAATGTCCTTTACAAAATAAAAAGATAATTGAGGTGAAAGAGCGAATCAGGAAAACCCCTTCCTCCTACAGAATCCCCCATCGATCTCAATAGCCATTTCTTTATAGGGACTGATGATTATTCATATATATATTGATCTGACATTTTTTAAATTCTACTCAGAAAATGGAGATAGAGGAAGAAGGTAATTCCTGCTTAAATTAGAAGTTGCTCTGTACCACAGCTGCCAAGAGCTGTTTTGGGCCCTAAGGCAAGTTTTTTTTTTTTTTTTTTTTTGCCTCGCTATCCTAGCTGCTGTTGAGTTACAATTGCTGACACTGAGGTGGTGGCTTAATAGTTAACACTGGAACTGTAAACAAATAAAAGATGCAAGTCAGGGGGTTGCTTTCTAATTTCTTCAGACCCTCTGAGCCTTTATTTACAATTAGGCCACTGTGGAACTTTCCTAGTTATTGAGTTGCTTCAAAGCTATTTTTAGACTGGTTATTATCATACATTGATCACATCAGCCTTGCCAGGATGTGCTTGTTTGTCATCAGTTCAAGTTCCAGGGGAACTGGAAGATCTCAGCTCCTAAAAGAGTTATGTTCAATATTCATGTTTCTTACATCTTAATCATGTTAATGTGAATTTGTCTGTTTATGAATTTGTTGTAGAGCAAATTTTTTCACATACCATATCTGTGAAAACTTGAAGTCCTAGCAGCTACTGATGTCAATGAAAGTTGGAAGAGTCAAGAATGGATCCTAAGCCTATTGGTGTCATAAGGAGACTCCCCTTGACTTAAGGGGACCTTGATTCAGGAAAAAGTGGGTAATGCTATAAATCCTACCCAGGTAACTTTCAGAATATTTTTCATAGGAAGGCCCAGGTGCCTGGTGGACATTGCATTCTGAAGTCATAAAAAGTGGAAGCAAGATCTATGGCACTAAAACACCAACTTCACATCAGATCCTACTGGATGTCTACTTTGCACTACCATTTGGTGAGTTACAGATTGAGAAAGAATAAGAAGTGTCCATAAATATCATAAGCAAGAAATGAATGAAGAGGTCTCTCTTAACTCCAACTCTCCAGCCAACCTGTACCAATTCCTGAAGTACAGTGTCAAACAGTAATAATTCTTGCATAGAATTTACTCATTATCAGAGCATTTGTATACTTGATACTGGTAAGTATTAAGAGAATCGCTGGGGGCCACTTGTAATGATGAACCGTTTCACAAGTTAATGTTCATATATGTGGATTGTAGAGCTAAAGAAAGACATATGCTTCCTCAAGGTTCTATTAGGTCTTCCGCATGTCTTATGACTCTAACATATCTTCTTTGACCAGCTATTTCCATATTGTAAGTTTTACTAAAAATCTAGTACTTCTTTTTTATCTTACTAGCAGTAGATATCTGCTTTTGTAGTGTATATGGGGATGGATAGCTGGATGTATGTATATAGAAATAATGTAGGTGGAAATGGAAACTGAAGATTTAATAATACTTTATTTCACATAATTCCCAGGTATCATTCTGTTTTGTCAGCAGCCACAAATAATTTTCAGTTGCCTGAATAAAGAGGTTTGCGTTTCCTTGCTAGTCACATATGCCTCCATCTGGATCATTCTGATTCTTTAAGCATGATGGAAAGTACACGTGTCAAATGGATTGAGTCCTTAAGAAAAAGAAAAAAAAAAAAGAATAAATCCTATTGGAATGAGGTTTCCTCCTTTTGTAATGGTTATTTTACTGTTACACAACCCATAAACTGTTATCCTTTTCTGTTGTGTCCTTTATAAAACTATTTCTGTGTACCATAAATTCTTGCTGGAATCTCCTTGGAATTAGGAGAATATTTTAAATGTCTCCTCAATAATTTTCATATATTGAAGCCTGATACATATCTATTAAAGAAATTTGCTCTGATTGTATGTTTACAAGTTGTAAATTCAAGATACTATAGATTTCAGATTGCTACTCAAAGGGAGTGTCAGTTTTGTACTCTAGTTCCAAATAAACTAATAAAGAAGTTTGAAGGAAGTAGTCTTTAAAGACCGTCCTTGAAACTGTCTGGAGTGTTTTGGAAAACCTGTAGAGGTCACTCTTACACTATAGTTCTGTGATCGTGGGAGGGTACAAAAAGCATTCAGTTTCAGGAACTGAGAAAGCCATGTATTTATCTTTACCATCTACCTGCTGTCTGGTTGAGGCGTTACGTTTTTATTGCATATTCTGTTGAATGGTTTTCAGCTCAGCTGAAACCAGCTGAAGATCTGTCCTTGGCTGCTGGAATCAGTACAACCTCTTTGTTAGGATGGCTTACATCAGTCAGTAGAAGTCGTCAGTTGCTTTTCACTGTTTCATGAAAGGTGCCCATTTGATAATGCCAGAGACTTTCATCTTCAGGAAAATATAATGCATCCAGTATAAATCTGAGAACCCCCCTATGCTGCTCTAACAATAGGGCTTTATTTGGTCTTGAAGCGCTACATGTATTACCAGAAGAGTGTTTCAGCATCATTAGTTTGTTCATGGATGCTTGTTTCTAAAAGTATCGGCTAACGCTGGCTGTGGTATTATTTCTGCAAAGTGGTCATTTCACCATTGACGTTTAAGCTGAACTCTGCTGAAAAGCTGTTAGATAATGAGGATTTGTATTTAAAGTTCTGCAGGCAAATTCACACCAGTACTACAGCTCATTTGCAAACACTTAATATTTCTAAAAGTCAAAATTTTAAAGGATAATCAGATTTCATGATTAAATATAATAATTTTGTTTCAAATGTATTAGGTCCTCCATGTAAGGTCATTCTTCTCTGTAAGAGAAGATGAAAATTTAAAGGACATTCCTTATGTTTTTATTAAAGCCCGTGTTAGAGGCCTACATCTTGCTCTTTTAACATTCATCAAATAATGAAATTATATACATTTCAGTGAATCCATTCACTGAATAGTAGGACATACACAGTTAGTAAAGCATAATATCTCATAAACCAGCATGGAGGTATGTATAGCTGAAAATACAGTGATGCTGCCAAATACTTGGAGCAATGGGACTGCCTGACCAGATCATGGAAGCATTAAATTTAAGACTTAGTGACTGTTGTTTATACTTCTTAAATTTGTTTTACAGGTTTACTGTGATTTTTGAAATGATGTTATGAAGGGCTTTAGATAATTTCTTATATTGAAGCACAGCAGATAAATATCTTCTACAGGTGTCTGGATTTTATTATGCTGGTAATAAAATTCATTGAATAACATCAAAAGGATACAATGAACATGAGAAGTAATAGTGGAAAAATATCTCTCAAGAACTTATTATCTAAATAGAATAAATCTTATTCCTGTCTTCGTGACTCATGTGTCTGATGAAGATCATTAAATGTAGATGACCTGATTCCACATGTATATAAAGATTACTTTTACCGCTCTGGCATATAAAGAAACTTTCAAATGGGTCTAAAATGCATTTCATCGAAGATCTCTTTACACTTCCAGAGACAAATTTCATTTATAAGAATCTGGTGCAGAACTGCCTTTGGGGAGAGTTTTGTTCTAGTGGTACTCTTAAGTGGCTGTAAAATCTCTTAGAATTCATTCTGTTTGTTTCTTATTTTCTTTGAGAGGTTTGGTCTAATACTGTTAATTATTCAAGTGCAATGAAGCTTCGTAAAGCAAGAATGAGGAAATTCTTCCAGCTCCTTTGGAAAGTTCTTGAACCGCTGAAACAATCAATACTTGTCTTTTGTCTGAGATGCAGCAAAAGAGAACATGGCTATTTTCCTATCATCTTGTGTGTAGGTTGCCCACAGGGTAAAGGTTCTGTTCATGTTATCCTTTTACCATCAGATTTGTCTATGCAATTGCAAAAGTCTGATCTTTGATCTCATCTCATACCACAAGCAGGCTGTGAAGTAGAAAGTTGATCAGTGTAGTGGAGGAACAGTCCTTTGTTTTCAGAGTCATAAAGATAATTATACAAGAGGGGATATGAAAGAGTTGGGGGTGCGGATTTAAGCAAATGCAGAGGAATAGGTACAGCAGAAGAAAAATCAAGCATAATCAAGAGACAGAGCTAGACAGAACGTTAGGAGAGCCTAAAAAAAAGGAAAGAAAGACCAAATAGATCATTGAGGGAAGATGAAAGAAAAATATTTTATAATGTTTTTACAGTAAATTGTTTTTTCAGTATTTATGCTTTCCTAAATTTTGCTCTTCCTCCTTATCAACATGTTTTATCTAGTTATTCATCACACAAAGGTACTCAGACTTGTTAAACTGTATGAAGCCTTCATGCTGTAAGGAAACAGAAATGTGCCCTGCATTAATGTTTCTTCTAGTTTTGTTTACAGCGGGAAACAGTTAAGTCAGAATTCTTACTGCACAGTGTTTCTGAAGAAAGATTCCAAACTTTTTATCAGATGTTTAAACTAAAATTTCTAGTCGAGGATTAATTTCCAGCCTTTATCTTTGAGCTTTATTTGTTTTTGGAGCAATATATGAAGAGCTCCGCTACCCACTGAGGTAAGAGTAGTGGCTAGTAACCATTCTGGGTTCAGGGAGACCTAGTGTGAGAAATTTGAGCTTTATAGATGACCCACAACAGCTAACTTATTTGCCAGGTAATCTTTAATTTTCCAGGATAGGAGGTAGCTTACTCCTTAAAGTTACCATGTGCTGCTTTTTGAAGTTTTTGTTATTTCCTAAGTACTTAGCTGTCTTTTGGAGACATGTTTGAAGAAAATACCCCTGTTCAAGATGGCAAATACTGAAATGAGAGGGAATGAGTTAAGAACTCATTAACTCTTTGCAGTTAGTTTGAAGGCTTCTAAACAGTACGGATGTCCGACAGAGAAAGCCAACAGACCTCATATGTGAAATAGAACATGCATGGTAACATAGCCAGTCATAAATAACCTTTGATAACAAACAAAAATCAATGAAGTCTTCATAATTATATTTTGCAATCTGCCACACCAACCAATAGCTATGGTTTATAAGGAAATATCCAGCATTTTTATTCCATCTTCTGGTAAAAATATATCTGAGTTACAGTAAATCTTATCCCAGTATCCATGCCGCCATCCCAGCATAGTTAGATAAGAGAGTAATGAACTAAGTAAAGACAGAAAATAAACTGCTGTCTTACTAATATAGATCCAGTACAGGTCCTTCCAAGCTTTTTTTCCTAGCAGCTAGCACAGCAATATTGAGAAGGTGGCATGTAAGTAATGTTGTATTTGTCCTATGAGTAGAAACACAAACGTGAGTAAGGACTCACCAAGGTCAGTAAAACCTGACGTTCTCCTCAAGAGTTCAGTCTCTGAAACAGTCAACGTTATGTTTACAAACATAAAGCTTACCTATGGGGCAAAAGAGAAATGCTTAAGAGATGTTGCTCTTTCGATCAACAGGAGGTTATTGCTTCTATTTTTAGCAGTTGCACAGGGTTGAGTGATATAATACATATACGTGTTATGTTTCTTCTAGATTACTTTTAGATCAGTAGATGTGTACCCTAGTATACTCTTGGGACTTTGAGATCCCAGTTACGCAGGTGGTGGATCTGGCCAGAATATACTGCAGCTCCCTTTGGCACAGCATTTTTTCTCGTAAAAGTGGGATCATACATGCCCAGATCTAACCCCAATATGATGCAGTAATTGATACATAAAATTATAGTTTCCCTTAATGTGCATAAACATAGTTTTAAGATTTATCGTTGTAGGGTAGGAATAACCTTTGGCTTGCAAAGCACTTGGTTGTATTTTTGGGACAGGAAAGACCAACTGAAAAAGAAAATGATAATGTAAGAATAGATGGTTGAATTAACTCCATGGTAAAGAGATAAAATGCTGAGTACCTACAGTGTACCAAGCGTTTCTGTTCTAGTGTTATGCAAAGATGTATGTGGAATGTATTTGATAATAGCTGTCACTTTCAAAGTCAGTTTGACTTAGGAGTTAGGATCTTATTTTGCAAAGTAGCCTACTGGCTACAGGACTTTAATCTCATAAGTCATTTCGGAAAATACCATTCAGATATTCACCTCTTAGGCACGCTTGAAACTGGACTCATCATCATTTTGCCATATAGGCTAATCAGCAAACAGTGGTATAACATAGCATAAAAATGAAGTAATAACAGTGAGGCTAATTCTTGTTTCTTTACGAGACACCATGCTAATCCACTGGTACACAAAAAGAATAGCAAATGAGGGGAAAAAAGGAACCGTTCCCGTAGAATTTTGATCAGCATAAAACAAGGGCCTGAAAAATCATAGCAGAGTGATTAGGAAAGTTCATGCATCAAGATATAAAATTCAAAACACAAACACCTTAGTTTGTGCTATAATACATGTACATCTGAACAGTTTAAAAGTTAGCATTAACTTATGCAGTAGAGCATTAACTTAATATATAAATATATAAATAGAGCTTAACTTAAGCAGAAGATCATATTTTTTTCCAGAATGTTATCTTCAACTTATCTTTGTTTCACAGCAATGTTACTTTTATTCAAAGCAAAAGACAAGACATAAATTTAACTTTTTTAGCAGCTAACCACTCTGGCAGTTTGCCTAGGTAAACAGTCTGGGAGAAAATACATCAAAACATACTTCTTAGTATGTGACCGAAACATCAGATGTGGGAAGAAAGGAGCATCCGAATTCTTCAAATCAGTGTCAAAGAATATTTCCTCAGGCTCAGGGCCAGATTATGAATCCTTTCCTCTCACTGAATGTAACAGGCCAATTCATGGAGTAAAATGTTCCTCAGTAAATCAGTTTGTACCTCTTGACTGCAGATGAGACATTTCAGCTTCCTCCAGAGATAAGAACTTGAAATAGGGTCGGTTTTAGGCTGAGAGCAAGTGGAGTTGAAGTAGTAAACCTGATTCTTTACTGGAAAAAAATGCAGATAGGAATGTTGTGCACAGACACAAAAGAAATACATGGTCAGTTAACAACCGTAATATGACTGGAAAATCAAGAGATCTGGTTTCTTCCCAGTCCAATAATAGTCCATTTTTCAATTGTGAAATGTTCCTAAGTTTATGCGACAAAAAGGAAGTGGTCTAGGGCTTTAAAAATTTTCAGAACAAAAATCAAGTTGGAACTCTGTAGCTGATGTTCTTGTAGGACGTGATTTAATTACGAAAGTATTTTGGAATCAACTTGATTAACTTCCTCTGATTAAGACAATTATTCGTGGATTTAATGTTTATGTCCTTAATTAGAAGTTCCTCCTGTAAAACAGCCTGAGTTCTAACAGTCTTTCCTTTCTCCACAGATACCCATGAAGATTTCGATTGTAGAGGCTGTCACAGAAGGGCTGCCCTCCAAGGTACAAGTTATTCACATCAAGATACACATGATAGTATGTCATCCATGGAAAACAAACTAAGGTATTTTAATCTGTCATTTCAAAAATGTATTGTAACACTTATTGCTTTTATTATTTCTGAATGATGTTCAATGATACATATACAAATATTTTGAGCAAGAATGTACCTGGAAATTTCATACACCTATAGAAACATAAAACATGTTTCCGTTATTATAATGGGATAGAGAATAAGAAATCTCCATATTCTCTTGAAAGAAAAAATCTGAAGAATACTATGTCTTGCCAAACCAATTAGCGTATCTGTGTGCCTTCTGAGAGAGAGATTATTGGTTGTCAGAAAAGGGGATTTTACAGACATACACAGAAGTATGTCTGTACAAAACATACAAGTACATACTTGTACAAAACAAGAACATACAATAGTACGTAGAAGTAAAACCAGACAAACATAGAAGTAAACCAGAAAGGATCTTTTTGGCAAATTCTTACAGAACAAAAGTATAATCCATTAATGATGCAAAAGAGAGAAAATATTTTAGAATCTTTTGTCGCAGATTGTTTTACGTATTCTTGCATACTGATGGCTTCAGAAGTACAAACCTGTGTTGATAAGATTGGTCAAAAATGGTGCGCGGTTGGTCCTTGTTTAAGGTGACGTTTTAAAAGGACGTTATTTTAAAGACAGTACAGCTATTTATTAGCTTTTGTATGTCTTTTAATGGCAGAGATGTGGTGAAGTAACTTTTCTCTCACATAATGAAACAGCTCACAGAACTGGAAGCCACTCTTTCCATCCATCCCTGTTTCTAGCCTTTCCATGTTCCTGTTCCTTCATCTCCAGCCCTCTGTCATAGCCGTATGCTCTCATCTCCAGTTCTCCAGCTCTGCTGGAACAGGAACTTTGTTGAAACAGGCTCTGTTGAACCCTGTGCTGAACTGGGAAACAGGAAGTGTTCACTGTTTTGATTGATTAGTTTTCTGCCTGTTCAGTGAATCAAATAGGCTCAGGAATGCATGGAGGACACTGAAAGGAGCAATCTCATCGTCTTCCCACTTTCAGCTGATCACTGCTAACCCTGTGTTGTCCCCCTCTGTGGGTCAGCATAAGAGTTTCTATGGCCATTCAGTAAACCAGACTGGAGAATTGATCTGGATTAGAACTGAACCTATTTGTCTGTTCATTTGTATATTAACCATTTTGCGTGTTAGTTTCTATTCAGATCATTTTTATGATCCATTTGACTTGGCAAATGTTTAAACACTTTGTGTCAGCACAAAAGAAGAACAGAAACGAGCAGGGGCAGTCCCAGCTTATGCCAGTTTAAAGTGTCAGTGGATCAACAGCCTAAATAATAAAAGATGCATACTGAAGCATGGAGCAGCTAAAGTTTTTGACAGAGCTCCAAACCACTGAACTCCACCTTGCAACATGAAGCATTAAATACTCTGGTGGAACTACTACTTGCATCATCTTTAACAACGGCTTTCCAGGTTATGGTTCCCTAGCCGTGTGCTGCCTGCATGATACTTTAGTTTGATACCCACAAGGACATTAAAGAAATTAAATCTGAGACCAATAGGAAGAACAAATACCATTTCTAAGAGTGTGCAGTGGGACAGCAAAGCTGATGGGCCAGTGGTATATAAGATTCCTCATTACTGTCTTTCTCAATACATTGATTTCTATGTGGCTATGCATTGAAAATACTCAAGTGGTCATTATAAATGCAGACGACTGTTTACTGTCTGCTGTTGTGAGGGTGGCTGTGGGAGTTCCCTCAGTGAAAATAAGAGCAGCAGCTCATTGGGAGCCCTGCTTTTCCCTAATTGTTAGCCTTCAACCTGGCTAGGTTGAAGCAGGAAGGCTCTTTCTTCTCTGCCTAGATCACATGCCATGTAAACAAAACAGTTCATACAGAGTAATAAAAAAAGGCTTTACAAAATGTGAAGCAGAACTGCTTACAGCAAAAATAAGCTAAAAAATTCAAGGACTCTGTCACAAACTGCAAATTATGTGCTATCTTATCAAAGAAAAATGCTTAATAGGAGCAGAGAGGTGTGAAAGTGTTTTTTGTACAGTGTATGTTCTGTAAACACTGCACTGTATATGACAGCAGTTTACGTTAGGAGTACTAATGATACTACGTTACAATGCCTAGAGCAGCATAAAATTGAAAAGCAGTAATGGAACAGTAACAGATTTTTATTTCTACATGTTTTTTCAGCTATTAAAAATCCTGCTTGACTTAAATGTAGCAAAAAGCAACTGAAGCACACAAATTTGTTCTAACCTGGTTTTTGAACTACGGATGATCTTGAAGATTTGTGTAATGAAATTAGACTTGATGCTCACAGACTTGTATGTTATTATTTAGATAATAGCTATGAATTTTCAGCTACTTTTTACAAACCCCAAATTCTGCTTAGCTCTTTGCAGTCCAGGTTGCCGTTTACATATCACAAAGATTTTCTGTGTGCCTTGTTCATATTAAGAGGCTCGATCTTTTTATGCTGGGGTCAGATATATGAATGTGTATATGAGTAAGGAAGGGATGGAACCTTGGCATTTAATCGTTACATTCAGTTCCTTAAATCTCAGGGTACTCACTGGTATGTCGCAAGTTCCATAACTGGTTTTGGTTTCTTAATGGAACCTACGCCAGTGCATAGTTTTCTCTGTGGAGGGTGGTTTCACTGGATCCTCTCTTTTCCCTGTATTTTCTTAGGCAATAATTTCACAGTGCAAAGTGTTCAGGAGCAATACATGCTTCATTTCTGTATCTTGACCATGATCTTGACGAATTCAGTTCACAGATTTGGCAGTGGCTAGTGCCGTACAAATAGTTGTCCTAATGTGCCATTGAGTACAAACAGATACAGGGAGTAGTGAGTGGGAAGAAAAGGTTAGAATTGTTGCTGACAGCTTTGTACCATAGAACTGTAGTTTTTAGAGGAGGCTGGAGAGTACTCTCAGGGTGAGCACTTGCTTCCTGTCTAACTGGAAGAACATGGCTAGCACCCAGCTTTAAGAGCTAGCCACGTGATTTAAGTTTGTTATTTTTCTAAAATACTGAAGCAATGAGACATTCAGCTGCTGCTTGTGCCCTGCGTTCCGGACTTCATGTGTCTAGTAATAGTTTTGCGGTTTGCTGAGGTGTTATGCGTAAGTTTGGCAGCTAGATTTCCTGATAAGAATGGGGACATTCACAAATGGCTGAAACGGGTAGAGCCACAGAATTTGAAAAAGCAAAGCTGATGATACAGCTTTTGAGTTAAAGACTAAACAGTATGGAACTAGTGATACTAATGGGTGAAAGATGACAGTCAGCAAACTATGATTTGCTGTTGAAGCACTGTGATCATTCAACATTTCTCATCTCTGATAACCTGCCATGAAAGAGGAGCAATTCATACATATTCACGGAGACAAACTTTTGGCCTAGTGGGGTTACACTTAGCTCTGCTCCCTCTGAATGGGAGGAGAGACTGAGAGAGACTCCAGTGTATCTCCTGCTCTTTATCACTGAATTTAATAGATAAACCTAGGCCTTCGGTTAAATGATTAGCTTAAGCTGATCCAAGCTTGTGCTGCCACCAGAAAGTGGGAACTTCCCAACCTCTAGTACCCTATATCTTCCAGCTGCCTTGGGCAGTCACTAACAGTCATGCAGCTGTATGGTAATTTGGAAATGTAAGCTTGGCAGGTCAGCTGGCTAATAGTATCTCTGCATCTTGCTTTTAAAATGGTTGAAATTATGGTGGAGCGAAAAGCAGGACTATCCTTTGCACTAGCAGAATAGTAGCGTGATGGACTAAAGCTGACAAAAAATCCTTTTCTATCACACTTTTTCCGCTGTTGACTGCAGTGAGAATCGATGGAGGTTAGTTTTGCTAGATTAAAATTACCCTTTGTTAATGCCCCCTTCTAGCTTTATAAGGCAGTTGCCCCTCAAAAAGCAGCAAAAATTAGCATTTACAGTTTTTCTGGGTTTTGGGCTGTGATAGCTTGTCCACTATTTAAAATGCACTAATTAAAAGTTGTTTGTTGGTCACCCTGGCACCTCCTAGTAGAGCCAGATTGCCAGTATTTCCTAAACCATTTATTCTAGTTCTTAAATTTCATTAAAATAAAATGCTTAATTTTAAAATGATCACATTTTAACATCAAAATACCTGAGAAATAGTGTTTATTATTCATCTCTCAAAGTCAGCACATCGACAGTGATTAATTTCACCAAAAAGTATGACAAAACTTTCTTAAGATTATTTAGATATGTTATGCTAAGCATAACTTGGCGCCTTTGCTTCTGTTTATAATTAAAGAGCAGAGAGCATTTGACTTTGAAAATTATGCACAAGTTGCCTTTCATAATGACATTTTCTAATTGATCAGTTGACATATCTAGAGCCAAATTATGTTCTTAAATATATGTTTAGAACTCAAATTACTTTGCAAAGCACATACAACTCAGCAGCTTCTTCAAACCCTCTCCTTATCAGGGTTTGAGTTCCTGTCTACATGGTAGACCTGTATTTGGTAGCTATTAGTGAGCCAGCCATATTATACATATCTAAAGTATAATTCCAAGCATGGAGTTTTGTGTGTCTGCTATGGAAATAATGGATTAGATAGCCAGTGCTCTAATGAATGAGGCTGTTAAAAGTATATATCGTATTGATTTGTATAAATAAGAGGATGACTATGTAGGTGGGTCATAGCTATTAAAAAAAAAAAAAAAGTTAAAAGATGAGAGGAAAGTCAGAGGGGTATTTAATCACAGCTGAACTGGGGAGAAATCAGCTCCTGGTAAGGGGAAGAAGACCAAAAGAAAATCTGAACCAATAAGGTGATATATTGTGAAATAATGGTCTCCTGTTAAAGAAAGAGCTTTGCTTTAATGCAGCAGGTCTATGTGATACGAGGTTCTGTGACCAAATCTAACAATAAATGGTTAGTGGGAATGTGTTTTACATTTGAATAAATGTTTCTTCACTTAAACTAAATTGGAGCTATTGGCAGTGTTGATCCATTAGGTTTTGAGCGTCTGTCCTGATCACCTTCTCAGCTATAGGCAATGTGTATACATAGGGTTCAACGATCGAACAGGGGCTTGTTCAGTGTTTGAGAAAGGAAGGGATGTAGGTCTGAAGGTGACCTGACTGTTAAAACTCACCTATTGTATCTGAAGAGCCAGGAAAGGCATTTAAGCTCCATCCAAGCTGATGTATTTACCTAGGCAGGTTACCAAATTTTCTGGAAGCTTTCCAGAACAGAATTAATTTTTATCTATTAGCTTTGAAGCAACAGTGTGGTGGGAAAAAAAGATAAGATAAAGATAATTGCTATCTCCTTGCTTCCCTGCATATGGGAGATAATATTGCATAATGGGTGCAGGGGGGAAGGAATAGAGTGGCAGGAATCTTCTTTACTCCCATCTTCTTCTGGAGAGTGGAGCTGACTGCTGTGGAGGGGGTCCTGTCAGCCTATAGGAGTATCACTCAGCACTGTTTTCTGAGCAGAGAAAAGAGCTTTCTGTGGTGTACTTCTGTGTCACTTCTCTTCCTCTCCACTTGCAAAGGCAAACTGGAAAGAAAAGTAACTGTCTTTACTGTTAATTTTGGCTTTCATACCAGCTGTTGCAGACTGTATTAATTACTTTTCATTCATAGTGCCCTCAGTCTATATTAACACATGAAAGACACAATCTGTGGGCAGTGGACTCTCAAAAGGATGTGTTGTTCTCAAGCAAGATAAGAGTATGCTCTTGGGAAATGCAGCAAGAAAATATGGGGTGTCAGGTACTTGGCTCTTGTTTAAGCCAAGAGTCTCACAGCAGTGGTATTAGAAAAATAGCTCAAACGCAAGAGAAAAGGTGATGAATGCTTTCACGTTATTATGTTATGTATTTGAGAAGATAACCTACTGCATAAGCACTTACATGACGTTTTCAAGTACAGTTAAAAAGCAGAGCCTTAGTGCATGTAGTTTCTTCAGAAAATTACTAGGAAATGAGTCTGCAAAAAGATCATCTAGTTTGTAGATGCAATCAGGCAGTAGAGTGTATATAAAGATGTTACAGCATATTTCTGGCTGCTGTGATTCTTGGCCTGTTCACATTTATTAGCATGTTCTTGCAGGATATTACAGAGAATTAAAAGCCCTTCCTTAGGGTGAGAGCTGTCAGTAATGAGACCATTCAAGAGTTATCTCTCTATATTTTTCTAAGCACATGTCTGGTCATTAGCATGTTATCTGGGCTGACTCCTCTTTTTCCATCTGAGCCTCTGAATAGATTATGCTAAACCAAAAGAATTTAACCTGTCTGTCCTGATTGGAGTTCTTTCCCTCTTTGTCGCAGATAATTTTCTTGCATTTAAATGAACTTTTGGATTACTAACTGAAGATGACCATCTAAATTAGCTAACACAATGCCACCACTAAATTACAATACAGTACTTTCAAATTGAAAATTTTTTTCATCTAATAATAGATGTTTTCAAAGATTGCAAGCAGAAAGATGATGATAATCTTAATGCTTACTTAAAGACAGAGATGAATGTTTATTCAAAATAACTGCATTTGTACTCTGAAAGTACACCACTAAAGAAAAATCTGAGAAGGTAGGGAATTAAATCAGACCATCTGTTGTGAATGACTGCATTTATGTATCCTATAAATATTTAAGTATTAGTGTGTACCAAGCTCGTTTCTTGATTAATCTGTTCTTTACAGTGGTATATGTTTGTCAATTCATTGGTCAAATATGTACCTTTCTCTATGGCATTTGGTATTTATGGTAGACTACTCAAGATGTAGACTGATAGCTAATTAAGTGTAACTGATTAACTTTTGATATAAATCATAAAATAAGTAAAATACAGAAGAACGAACTTGGGAGATGTGGTAAATGATTAAGTGACTGCTTACTAGAGCAATTTATTTTCGCTCAGATTCTTAAAAGAAAAAGAATGAAGAAGGGGAAAATAATGTTTTAAAAAATTATAGTCATCCATTCATTCATTTGACTGATCGAAGCAAAACTCAGAAATTTTTTTTAAATCTACAATCAATTATGTAGTATATGCTTCATTTCAACTGTGTATAGTAACCCTGATATAAATCAATTGGTGCAATCTGTATGCCTTATTAGTACCCAGTGCTGAATGCTGCTACATGCAAGAATAAAGATTTGATGATTAGTCTCTTTGGTGCCATCAGCTACAAATATATTCCTATATATCCAGAATAGCCAGGGATTTGCATAGATTTTATGCCAGAATGACTGAGAACAGAGTGGCTTATAGTTTGAAATACATGCATGATGAAGAATGATGGGTGCTTCCTCAGGAAAAACGTGCATAAAAGTACTTGAGTCATATGCTCCAATGAAAAAAAAAACCAAAACAAAACCTTTCATGTGCTTACTTTGTGTGCCATCATACTTGGGAAGTAACATACACAACTATGATATTAGCAATACAGTTAGGCATAATTACCTTAAGCCACAATAATTTCAATTAGTACTGCAAATAAGTGAGTGAAGCAGAAATAATATTGCATGAGACCTTAAAGCTTATTAAAAACTTGAAATGAAACTGTGTGTTCCATTGACAGTCAAGATACATTAGAATAAAGCTGAATTAATGTGTTCAGGGTCATATGCCTGCAATTTGAAACACATGAATACTAAATATAGTGCCATCAATTCTCTGTGTTTCTTCAGGAGACTTTTTTACTTAACTTGCATGTTAACATGGGAAAATATATTTTGTGATTGAAATCAATCCATCCAATCTAGATGCTGGAATACCCAGAATATAAAAATAGAGTCCATTTTGTTAAAACGTGAATAACTACTGTTTGCATAATCACCATCAGCTTCATTTATGCAAAAGAAAGATTATGCTAAAAAGGTGATGCTAACCTTAAATTAAAAAAGAAAGCATCAGAAAGGTAAGCTCTTATGTCCCATTTTCACAGAATCCCAGACTGAGGTTGGAAGGGATCTCTGGAGCTCTGTTAGTCCCTATTCAAGCAGGGTCACCTAGAGCAGGTTGCCATGTCCAGATATCTTTTGAAGATCTCCAAGGATGGAGACTGCGCAACCTCTCTGGGCAACCAGTTCCAGTGCTCAGTCACCCTCACAGTAATAAGTAAAAATTTTTTTTTTCTAAGTTCCTTTTCAAAGGTACTTAGTCACTGAGCTTTTGAAAAACAATGCCCTCAAGATATTATATTAAAAAATGTTTGCTATACTTTAAAAATAGCAGTCGAATACATGTCAGGCAATATTAATGCTGCAGTCCACAGCTAAATCACCTAAACAAAAAATATTATGCAAGTGCCTGCCAATCAGAAACTAAAATGAACAGCATCAAATTGATTAGTCAAACTTCCAAACCAAGCAAAATTAAACAAAGTTTTTTTTTGTTTTTAAATCTAGTAAATTATGATAACACAGGTAGGGGAACTTTCTTTTTATAAAGAACATTATTATATTCTGTGATACTTACCTTCTCTGTTAGTGTATAAATCAGCCATGGGACAAGAGGAAAAGACTTGCTTATGTGTAAAAACCTCAGTTCATGTTATTTATTTCCACCTGTATAGCCATATGAGTAGATGTCGTATTAACAGTGCAAATGAAGGAGAGTCATGTTGCTTACAACATGATGGCTCTATGTAGATTTTATGGACAAAGCTGGTTTTGCATATTTGTTTCTATCCCATTTAGTTTTGCGATGGTGTTTCCTCAGTCTAATGTTTGTGCGATGGTAATTGCTGAGTGTTAAAAGGAGCTATATTACTAAAATGGGACTTCCCTAACTGCAATCACTGGCATTGTTGATTTTAATGTAATTGTTGTCATTAAACTGATATTCATTAGAGTAAATTAATGTGATATGACAGCAACATATAAATTTTTTTTTTCAAACACCTGAAAACTGAATGGAAAGCCTTAACATAATAAGTTGAGCCTGAGAAGTTTCTTAATGCTGGTAACATCCTGAGAGCTGAATAGCTTCTTAAAAATTTGATTAATCTACCTATTTTGAAATATAGAGAGCATATATTGTTAAGGTCTAAATTTGTTTGGAGTGATCATTTTACAGCCATTTGTCCAGTAATCTGTTTAATCAATCATGCCTGGATAACAGAGTAATTGATAGGCAGGCAGAAAGCTGTTTATAAAACATGAAAATTTCCACCTCCATTTTACATCTGGCTATAGCTACAGCTCTAAAACCATACTTGCAATAGGTAGCTGTAGCTGTTCAAGCAGATACTGTTGGTCCATATCCTTTTTTTTCTGTTGTGATTGTTCAGATTGTTCCTTAGACAGAATGTTTCTCAAAATTACATTACAGAATTATATTGCAGAATATTTAAGCATCACCTGTCTACCATGATGCATTATTGTGTACTGTCTGTGTATACTGTATGTATAGTGTATTCGTCACTGTGTACTGCCAGCAAGAAGTAAGGTCCAAAAGAAAGAAAATGGAAAGGCATGGTAACAAGCCTTTTCACTGGTTCCCAGCCTTTCAGAACCAGCACATTACTTTTAAAATATAAAAAGAACTTGGCATTGTAATCAGTGTTTTTGCATTTAATTATTATTCTGAGGCTGTTCTCTAAAAATCAAACCACATGCTACATCATTGCAGTCCCTTGTGCCATTGTTTTATAATGCTCCAGTTATATCGCTATGCTCTAGTTTCTCATAACAGATATTGTGTTTTTCCCACACACTTGAAGAAGGGAACTGTCATTTCCCAGGGCCACAGCTTCGTTTGTTTTGGAAACCAGTGACTTCAGTAGGACTCCGTTCTCTAAACATACAGATATCTAGTGCCACTCAAAATTTCATATTGTAATGCAGTTTAATGTGGGGCAGATATGTCACAGGATCATCTGGAGTGGGATCTGAAGGCCAGATGAGCTCAAATGGCCACCGATGCCTGTATTTAAGCACCTGAACTGGGTCCTTTCTTTCCATTTCTGGGATGTTCCATTTCAGTGCCTCGGGTGTCAATTCTTCCTGACTACCAGTTTTTCAAAATTCCTTAGTAGAAAAGCAGATTGTTCTTCCAAGCTGCACATGATAGTTGAGGAAAATAAGAAATAGGTTTGGAGGAGACTTTCTCTATCTAGCACTAGGAAGCTGTTTTAAGGCCTGCTCCCATTTTGGAATGTTTAGTATGGTCTTGGCAGACCTTGAAGGGCCTAGGCACACTGCTGATCTTTAACTCTTTCCTACTTTTCTTTGGATTCCTTGTAATTTAACTTTAAATACTGCATTAAAAATGCCAGTCTTCTTTTTAAGAGCCCTTGTTTAACATGTCTCTTTTTAGCCACTGAGATAATACCATTCAGAGGCATTCTATGTAGTACTCATATCTTTGAGCAATTTAGTAAGCATTGAAATTTAATTGCATTGTTTTCCAGGAGGTTATTAAATTACTAATTTTGTCAAGTTACATCCTTTAGCACAAAACTACCAGATTCAAAAAAATATTAAATACTCAGTCTCCCATTGCCTAGTGTAATTTTCCTTACCTCTTACTCACAACTGGTGAGGAAAAATATTTCCGGATTGAACAACTCTAACTAAATGAGCTACAGCAAGTCTTATTTTCAAGATAGTAACTGAGCATGGATAAATAAACTGAACCTGATATGTATGAATCTTTATTGTTCTATTTCACAGTACATAGAAGGAGAAAATGGGTTTGTGATTATAAGTTGCTAATATCTACTAGTTTGTACCAATAGCACAGTATAAATATAAAATGTCTTTGAGATGGAAACTAATACTACCTTCTCATGTCTATAGTATCTAGCATGATAGAATCACTGTCTGGGATCTGTATGCTGCTGGAATATGAATATCGCTTGTATAATAATAGCATAGGATTATAAATTGTATACAACTTAATGATTTCCAGTGTCCAGTCCATGCAGTTCCATGCTAAATAAAAAAAAAAAGAGTAAACATGAATTTTACATTTTTTAGTAGCAAGACAAGTAAGACAACTTGACTTTTCCTTAACTGTAGAAAAAGATATTGCAAGGGCTGTTAGCAGAAATCTTTAGCTAAATGACCCTGTTAAGACCATTAATAATAGCAATAGCAGTTGTGTATCCGTCTGAGGATGGATACACATGGTTCTACACAGTATTGTGGTATTAAACAGTCATGGTGCGTTTTCTGAAAGCAGCAACTATGTGAAAGTGCCCTCTTAGTGGAAAAACAAGAAGGAACGTATTTTGTCCAGAATAATTAAAAAGAAGAAAACATATATGTTGATAAGTGGCTACTGCAGCTATTTGTTCTTTGATTCGCTGTTCTATTGGAGTTCTTTTTTTTTTTTTTCCCCCTCTAGATTACAGTCTACATTATGTAACGCTTCCGTTTTGCAAAGGCAAGGTAAAATGGCTGTTTACATCAAACACCGACCAAATGAGTGACTTCCCCTGAACTGCTAACTACTTTCAGATACTAAAGATCATTCCTTTGAGCAGCTTGGCTGCTTGAGCAGCTATGTTTTTGGCTTGAGCTCTGTAAAGCAGTGTGGATGGGAAAGTATTCTGCTTTAGGTGATGTTTGACTTAGTTTTATATAGCAGTCATTTAAAACGACAAATAAACGACATTATTCAGTTATTATATTACAGCAGAGTTAATCTTTACAATATAAGAGAATTGTTGTAATAGAGCCTTACAGTTTTCATATAAAATCCCCTTTGAATAGTGCTGTAGTGCTGGGAGTTCATTCCATTGTTTCACATGCTTAAGTCTTGTCTGTCACTCAAGCTAACACTGCTCATTGGTCTTTTTTGCTTTGCTGCCCTTTCCAAGTTCAGTTCCACCCTCTTGCTTTTCTGAACTGTGTTTTTCCTTCAGACCTTCTCTTGCTTAGACGTACCACTCTTGGCTGGAATAAAAGTAGTTCTTTCAAATGCTACTTTGAAAAAATAAATATTTTTAAAGAAATTTAAAGACTGTTGCAGTAGCTGTGCACAGCAGGAAGAAGATATGTTAAAAGATTAGAATTAGAGTTGAAGAATACTAAATAAGATAAAGATGATGAGTTTGAAGTTTAAGAGGTTTTTAAGGGTTTTATAATTTGCCTCTACTTTAGGTAAGTAAATAGGTCATCTTTAAGAATAAATTTGGTAACAATTGAATGTTTTAAAACATTTGGGGTGGAAAAACTGTTATGGAAAATGAGAAATTAGCAACATCAGCATGAAGAGAAAACATTGTACTCGGCAGAGATTGAGAAATAGGGTATTTGAGGGAATAGACAGTAGTTCTGTCAGAGCAACCAATGAAGTAACTATAGAACTGCTAAGGGTAGTAGTAGGGAAAAAAATAAATTTCCTTTGGCGAGGGAAATTGCAGTTTAGAACAAATGGTGGTAATCCAAGAGGACGTATTCCTCTACATTTTCTCTTTCCTAGAGTTCTTCGAAATAGATTTTGGTAGTTTAGCTTTTATTTTTGAAAGTTACATAATTTAATTCCACACCGTGAAATTCTCAGTAGGATTTCTTTAAAAGTTTGTTATAAAATTATATAGCACACAGCTACAAATATCATCTTTATAGTGCTTTTTAAAGCAAAACTCTTCATCATCCTCTTCATCATCCTCAACTAAGTATTCACAAGTATGGAGTATAGAATTAAGACTTCAGTAATTGAAGAGGAACCAGAGCAATATGGTCCTGAACTTCAGCAGAGATTATTACAAGTAAAATTTTTTGGTAGTTACAAACCTATTTTTAAGAAGCCAGTCTCTGAGATCTGTCTTAGGCAGAGGTCTAGTTCAGCCGGGCCCACGGCTAGACACAGGCATGGCTGTGGCAAGCCTATAAATGAAGTAGATAAACTGAATTTTTATTTTGTTAATACTCCTGTCTGAATTATTTCTCGCTAAAGAGTAGTAAAGCTTTATTTATCTGCGCTGTGTCTCTCTAAGGACTGACGTTCTGTTGAAGAGTTGAATTAAGCTGACAAGTTATTCAGCAGTTCTGCTTGGGGTGCTCTGAAGAACTCTGTAGAGAGGAAGTGGGGTTTTTGGATAATTGGTTTAATGCAGCACAGGCTTAAAAAACACAGATTTTTCAGATCATTCCTTGTTTTTGAGCATGAGTTTATAGTCCAGACTAGGAATGAGATAACCATGGAGAGGCTCCCAACAGTAGAGAGGATGCAGTGCCTAGATCTCACACAGAAGATGCAGCTAAATTGGACACCTTGAGGTATTCATAAAATAATCTACAAAGCCTAATTATAAAGTAGGTTGTGAGGTTATAAAATATAAATAACTTTGTCACATGGCACAAGTTACTGTTAGCTTCTTCCAAAATCTTTCTCTGTCATTCCATATTGTTTTGCTCCTTCTAGTAATGAGATTGTGTAACTTTCTTTTTTTTAATTCTTTCTCAGGTGTCTGCTCTGCCTATGATTATTGGAAGCGTTCTGATGATTGCTTTCTTTACTATTATGGCCTGAGTTTTAGCTGATTTCATTATTAATATTCATGGTTTGGTATTTTGTTTATGGTGACAACTTTTCATAATTAAGGATAAATCATTCTGACTTCCCCTGAGATTCAGTATGATAATGTTATTCATGATGTATTCTTTAAATGTTGGTGGGAATGGAATACAAAAATCATTAGGAGTTTAATTTTGGACTAAAATTAATTATAGTCTATGCCTTATTAGGTATTTCTGTTCTCATGTAACTTTATTAGTGCTTTACTATTACACATTTATATGTCATCTTTCATTCCCAAAGGGTTTACATGCTGTAAAGGTTAAAGTACTTTATTTAGGCCTTACTTACATAATTAATAAATTATTTAAGTCGATAGTCTTGTCAGCTTCTGGAAACTAGTTTATCTAATTAATGCTTACAGCTATTTATAAAAGATGTATATTCAATCTCTGTATAAGTATTCCTGAGAAACAAGTAGAAAAGCTGTACGTTTATAGAAAAGCAAAAATAGGTATCAGTTCTTGTTCAGGCAAATTCCCTTTGTCTACATTACTTAATCTCAAAAAAAAAAAAAAAAAAAAAAACCTATTCAGCCAATTCAGGTGGAACAGAGTTAGGAATCTACAGTAAGAGAGCTACAAACAGAGGAGAAAAGAGAGCCTCAGTGGGAGGGGGAGGAAACCCTTATGAAAAGTTTAATTAGACTTGTAGTGCTATGTCACATTCTCGACTTACAGCTGCTTTCTTGAACAATACCAAAACATTCACATGCGGGGTGGACATCACTGGAAATAATTTAGAATATTTGCATAGTGATTGTTTGGTTACAAACTCATAGCTTGAATTTTGAGTGGTTTACAATCAGAGCAGTGCACTATTTCATCTATAAATTCGTTTACTGTTGTTTTCTTCATCATCTGATTAAATGAATATGCATTGATATGCACTTCTCAATCAGAATTTCTAGTATTGACGTGGATTATCAGAGCATGTTTTTTGTAGTGTATTGTCCGTCAACTAGCATTCATTGACATGTGACTGAACAAATTGATCAAACTATCCTCCTGAACTTGTACGCCTATCAAAGCAGTAGATTCAAATATAGTCCAAACAGCAAAATCATCTCCCTTGGAGCTTCATTCCTTTCTGTCCTTGGATAACAAAAGTTCAAGCTATATAAACCTGTGATGTGGAGAGGTGGCTACTCTTTTGCTTTGTGCTACAGCAGTTGCTGAAGGGCAGGGAAACTCTGATCCTATCATAACTTGTGCAGGCAGTACAAGTGCAAAAACAAGTATGTGGTTAAGTTTGGACTAAAACGCAGCCATGTTCTGACGTGTGAGAGCCCGTTCAAATTATTACTTACATATGAGCAAATTGGGACTACCTTACAACGCATGCATTCATAACATCTCTCCGGTGCTTTGATCTGTGTAGAGTAGTACAGATCTCCTCTGTCATTCCTATTCCTAACTTGTTTCAAAACAAAAATAGGAGGGAAGAGGAAAACAGGAACAGCGTGATGATCCTAAAGCAAACTCTGGGTTTTTGGGTTTTTTTTTTTTTTTTTTTTTTTTTACCACAGCAGGTAAGGGTTATGGGAAGAGACTAGATAGGCATATTCCAGCCCATTTTTAGAAATGAGACCTCGTTTCTATCAGTTGTTTTGTGTATATATACATAAAATTGAAAATATTAGATATAATATTCAAAATATTAGATATAATATTCAAAATAAGAATCAGCACAAAATAAGCAAATAGCTGAAGAATTTGTTCTTAACATCATTCTTCTCTGTATTAACTGAAAAAATATTAAAGGAGAGCTGTTTAATTGAATAAATAATGTATATTAATGAAGCAGTTACTTTGCAACTTGATACCATTGACATAAATTACTTTGACTTAGACAGCAAAGGCCTGTTCTTACAGCAACTTATTGCACTGTACAATTCACGTTGTTCAAGACCGTATATATATACTGCATGAAAAAAAGAAAAATTTATTTTTTTCTTCTTTGGTCATCTTAGTAGATGCAGATTTTATGCTGAAACACATATAACTAATGTCCTTAACCTACATATTCAGAAGTCCAGTTGAACTGCATGGAGGAATCAGAATCTGAGCAGCTAAAATAGATTTATAGATAGGATTACATATTTTAAAGTGACAAAAACTGAAACAATAGTAAAAGTCATTATTTTATATCGCCTTTCCATTATTGACAGTTAACTAGAAATAATAACTGGTCTGTCGTGTTAATATGGTTTTACTTAGAACTTCTGAAAGACAGCATTTGAGTACTTCATTAGTATTATTTCAGTTAGTTAAAATTGCAGAATAGATTGTTTTGTATGACAAATGTTGACTTAGAAGATATTGAAATCCAGGAATTTTGTGGACTGTATGACAAATATGCTATTTGGATGTATTGTATTTAACAATAGAATTCTTTCCATTGTTATCAAGCAGGATGACCTCAATGTAACATATTTACTTTCAGAATTAAGAATTAATTTTGACACAGAAATGGTCTATCACTTTAGTGGGTGAAAGAATTTACTGTAAGGAAAGGCTTGAACATTTTCATGCAGGAAGAGTGCAAGGACATTTCATGTTTTTAAACCCTTTGAGAGTTACTGAAGAACAGAATCCTCCAAATATTGTTCATATTTTTTAACTATTAATATTTTGCTATCTAATATTTAACTAAATTTCACTAAAAGAGTAAGACAGCACTCTTAACAGCTATTCACCATGATGGAATTACTAGATAAGTAGTCACAAATTTCTGTGTCACTTGGTTTAGAAGTGGAGACAGATTAAGTCCATCTAAAGATCTATTTGAATTGAATATGAGATTGGTTGATAATATTTAGATATAATTTCATATGTGAGCCAAGTTCAGACAATAGACAGTACAGCTTTTTCTGTGAAACTTCTCTTTCAAATAGTGAAAGTTTCACACACGATCTCTGACATGAAAGTAAGTTTGTTGGATATTTTTTCTGTGCTTGAGTTAGAAAATCAACTTTTTATCCTAAAACTGATTTAGAAACGGAGGCTAGGGGAGATATTTGGATCTGGAAGTTTGATGCAACTCCTCTAAAGTTCACATATGTATTGTGTATGTTTGTTGCATGCATGTGCAATCAAAGACTTTGATAGTACAAAGTTTGAATTTTTTAAAAAGGTAGACATCAGTTATGACTACAGAGGTATGATAATGTATAAGAAAGTTTGAGAGTTCAACTGAATACAAAAAAGGTCTTTCCAGTATAATTTGGGAAAATTACCCACAGTAGTAGTATTTAAAGTTGGAGGCATTAGAAGAAAACAATGATTTTAACAAAGAAATGGCTAGAAGATTTCTAAATATCTTAAAAACAGATGGATAACAAAATAGCTGCATAGTGACAAACCCGGGTAAAATGTAGAGCAAATCATGAAATTTCTGTGTCAGCTTGACATTATTTTCTTATTGTGAATGCTCCAAGATGACACTTTCTGACAGATTCAAGAATGATTACAAGCTGGCACGTTACTGGACAGCAAAACAGTGTCTTGCTAGTGTCTTATTCACACCAACATGTGTTTCTTTGTGTCACCTCTCTCCTCTGATAGCCTTTTATTTTGTCAATCAGTTTCTGTCCTAATTATGAGTCCTTTTGTTCTGATATGTATCTTGCACTTGGGAGACAATGAACGTAACTATTGCAGCATTGAAGAGAGCGTGTGTCTTGAGAGGCTTGCTCAGGTAGCAAGACTGACCTGTATATTTGCATTCATCAGAAAAGCTTGGAGGTTACTTTGTAACGTGTTGATTTACTGTCTGTGACGCACTTTGGAAAACATGAATCTGTCTTCAAAACTACTGTTTCATAGCAATATAAGACAAATATGAGCTATTACTTCATGGCACTGCACTAAGTATACTAAGATTAAAATACTGAGCAATAATTTCCAGGCTACTCGAATGACAACTTTCAGTCCAGTTCACAGCTTGAGTGCTAAGAATAGGAGTTCAACTATTTCAGATATGGATTACAATACACATAGCTGTATGTCTGTCATACACTTAAGCACCAGATCTTGCAGCATAATCAAAACGAGATGCTACCAAGTCTTGCAAACCAAGCAGGTACCTTATGAGGAAGATGCTCATCAATGTTTGAAAAAAGTGGTCCATCAAATGAAAACAAGTTACCCCACATACCTCTCCCCTGCATAAACCCCACAATGTTGAATCCAAAATGCATCCTCATCTTTTGAAGTAGAAACAGCTTAAATGACTTAAAAGAAGTAGGAATCTCTACTTTCCTAATGAATTTTGTGGTTGACCCGGAAGTATAATGAATATTGCATACATTTGGCTGTCACCGTAAACCTTGTTCAGGTGTTCTTAGTATGAGTTATACTCCCAATTTCAGCAAGCCTCCATACAAAAAATTTTGGATTTGTTTGTGTTAGCTTCCTTACTGATAAGATTCTAACTATTGAAGTTTCATAAAAAGAAATCTTTCAGTACTTTGAGAGTGAAATAAAATAGCTCTGTCATACTGCAGAGTTGTGCCCTGGAGAGTGTTTAGTTTGTCACAACGTGTAAATGGTAATATAAATGCAGCTATTTCACAGGAGATCTAACAAGCAGTCTTGAATGACAAATTGCATTATGCCTCTCTGCTTATTTTTGCATTAGCAAAAAAGCTTACCCTAATATGACAAAACGAACTTCAGGAATCAGGCTTTATTAATAATCTCTCAGTTCTAGAATATCGTTCTAATTTTTTTATTCCCTGTTCCTCTGAGTTGCAGTTTAATCCTTCTGAATGGCCATACCCCAATAGCAAAAGGTAAAGTTTCACCTCGCTATTTCCTACAACAGTGCAGTTAATTTTTCAAACAGATTATGATCATAAAGAGAATTGATCTGGTTTCAGTTTGACCCTTTTTCAGTTGACCCTCTACTTTGGCTGCTGTCCAGTTCACATGTAGAAATTAACTTAGATCAAATTCTCTTGAGCTCATGTGATTTGCTCCGCTCCATTAGTTAAAGCTACATTGGAGTGAGATTTTTCCTCCGTGTATGTCAGTGACAAAACTTTCACCTAGAGATAAGTATGTCCTCTGAAATGCTCTGATGTCTGTATGTTTGTCACAAGATACCTCAAAAAACTTGTACAAGGGATTTGAATATTACTATGACTGGTCTCACTCAAAAGAAAGCAGTAAGTCATATGCACTGTAATTATGTAAATGAAAGTATAAAATTCACTACACAGGTAATTCTTACACTAAATTCACAATTTCCAAATTGCTATCTTTGTCAATTAAGCCAACTTAAGAAGTTATCTCCCTCTCCCTGAGTACCTGTTCTCATCTAGATAGAATGGTTTACTCTCTCTTTATCTTTATCTGTGATGATACAAATGCTTGTTGAACCACGTTGTAAGTGAGAACACTGAACTAACCTAGTTGAAAAATATTCTTAAAGTAAGCTGTGACTTCTTAAGTTAGCTTTACCATAGATGCCAACAACCCATAAACATATGGCCTGAAGGGTGAAAGCACACTAGGGAGAGGAAAGTACTTCCCTTGCAGCAAATAGTTAATTGTAACCAGGAAGAGGAGGGATAATGAGGTTGCAATTATTGACAAGGTATCTTTAACAGCTGTGCAGATAATGGTCTTGGCTAGTTGTACCTTAGAGGTATTTCTAAAACACAAGCAGAAATAAGGACGTTCCTACAGGAAAATGGGATCAACAATCCACATACGTTATGCCTAAGAAAATCTTAGGAAGAAGTGGTGGAGACATTTGAACTTGGAAAAAAATGTGAGTTTTGCTGTGGGGGGGTAAATATATACCTAGAAATCTCAGTCATTTTCTGTAAAGGTGAATCTGAAAACACGCGCCTTGTATAAAACAGTTTCTTAATGATTAGGTAAGTATCACCCCAACTTGAAAAAAGAGGGGGGAAAACCACCAAGAATTACCTAAATTTTATATGTAAGCATGTTTTTGTCTGTACTGATTTGTTTCAAAACTTTTGGATGAGTATAGATAGTAGCTGGATGATAGCGCTGCACTATGTATTTTAACTTAGGCTTGTACTCAAGGGGACTTCAAAGAAATCAGAAAACACTAAATTATTTCATTCCTATAGACAACAGTGCTCACCAAATATGAGCTGATAAGATAACTCCAGCATCTTGTCCCAAGGAAACTAAGGTCTCGCAGTAGTAGATAAAACCAAACAAAAACAACAACAAAAAATAATCCACTCAGAACTATAAATTTAAACTATCCTAAGTGAAAAACAGTAGTAATACAGCTATGATGTGGATAGGTCATTTAAGATGATAACTTCTGAAGCTTCTGAGTGTAGACAATAAGAAAATATATGCAAAGGAAAAAATACAGTAAAATTTAAAGTTTTACTTCAAAGATAAGTTAACAGGTAGTTGACCCATAAGCAATTTTGTTCTCTGCTCTAATATTTGGAAATTAAGTTTTATGAAGTGCTACTAGGGCATCTGCAGATGGGAATTTCTGCAGGATTAGAGGTTGAATGTTACAGGAAAGCTATTTTAGAGCAAAACCTCCCTTCTGTTATCACTAACAAAAACAAATTTGTATGAGGTAGTCAGATAATGCTAAATTATATGATTCTATTTAAGGTTAAAAAAAAAAAAAAATCTCTTAATGCGATCAAGTTGACTGGCCTAGCTCATTTCTTAATTCTCCTAACTTTTTCTAGTCATTCACTTCTAGTTAATATGATTAAAGTTAAGCTGGACTTGCACTGCCTATAGTTCTTACTAGTCTTTTAAGCTACTACTTATTACACAGTTTTTTAATATTGTCTTATACTGTTTATTTACATCTACACTGTATAATTCTGAGGCCTACAGAATGAGTTAAGATTAAGTTACAGCTGTACATCACAATAGTCCTTAAGCTGGGATACCACTTTTCCAGTTCCACATATCACATAAAATTTTTAAGAATGCTATTTCTTCTAAATATATTAGTTAATTTCAAAACTAGTGATAGAAGGAAGGCACCTTGTTTTCAACTGGTGACTGTTTCAGTGTACTCAGCTTCAGGTAATCTCCTGGCACTGGACAAGTTTGTTGTAGGCCAGGTGCATGTAATTATTACTGATGCCACTTCAGCCTGTTGTGCGAGGCAATGGTAGCTTCCTTCAGCAGCTAGTCCTATTTGTGTGCTTCCCTGCACCAACACTTTTGAGATATCGATAAAGAACTTGTTGATGCAGCCTAAACGAGTAACATGGTGTATGAAGTCCCCCAGAAAAGTTTCAAGTCAATTCATATACTTCTAATGTGCACTAAAATGTGCATGCTTCAGAAGCCACGCATACTAGTACTTGAAAGTATTCTTTTCGGTGTTCTTTTCGGTATTCTAAAGAACACAGAAGCTGTTTTTCATCTTTACGTATTCTTTCCCATCCTCCTTCATTTAAACTACAAAAGGATGGGGAAGGAAACTGAGAAATCACCCTAAGTGTCACTGCTTTTCCCATATCCTTAAAAGGAATGACCAGTATCAGATGCTTTTCAGAAAGCTACTTAATGGAAAAACAAAGAAAATCACAGTTTTGGGGTAGCATACTATACCAGTGCAGACCTCTGCTTGATCAGTCCACTGGAGATTGATTTAAGCACAAAATGTTAGTTCCAGCATGACTATGGGAAGCGGAAATTACTGATGAAAACTTGTCGTAATAAGCACTTTTCTTTTAAGGGGGAAAAAACAGTATATTTATTTCAATTTTCCTTGCACGGTTCATTTCCACTTATATTTAAAGCTGGTGAAATCAGTGGTAATGATTAATAGTTAGAAATCAGTGCAACTGTTCAGGACTGTCTGTTGAAAACAAGTAAACATTCAGAGGATGTCATTATTTGTCTATATGTGGCCACATTGCAACTGCTATCTAATTAACTGCTTTACAACAAAGTCTATAATGGCATTTAATTTTACAAGAAGTACCATAAAAATGCAAATCGTCATTGAAATACCAGACCTATTTTAATGTTTGGGCAACACAATTGAGAGGGAAAACATCTGTTAGATAGAAGTGTCATTGTCACTTCTGCTACTGCTGTTGTATAAAAATCTGTAGCTTTTGATAAACATGATTGTGAGCAGCCCTCTTGTTTATCTAGCCTGCACGCTCCTGTGCAGCAATGTCTTCTGTTAAATGGACTGCAAGGAGACTATCTGTTTCAGTCTTTGGGGCAAAAAGACTCATAGTCCAACTAAGTTTGCAAATGCATCAAATATTTGACCTAGGGTACTAGCTTAACTCGCTGTAACTGCATATTGCTGAACTTCTCATTGCATGGCTTCTTTTCAAGTTCTTCTTCCCTCTCATAGTTCTCTGAGTTACAGCAGGCTGCCCAGTAACCTTTCAGAGACCAAAATCAGGCAGTATCTTGTAGAAATGGGTGAATTGGTATGAATTTCAGGCGTTCATCTTGTTTGTTATTCAGCTTTTTGGTTAGTCTACCGTTAGGAGCTTGTATTCTTTCAAGCTATCAGCAGTGACTCTCAAGTTATTTTCAGATGTAATCCTTGTGTTAAATTCTCCTAATCTGCAATTGTTGGTTGTTTTTTGTTCCAAAAATCATGGTAATACACTTGCCTAGAGCAAAACATATTTTTTGCGCCTGGTTAGGGTAGCAGTACAGATCGCTTTACAGCAGTTTCTGGTGTTTGTGACTCAGAATTCCTGTAGCCTGCATGTCATCTAGAGGCTTTATTCAGTAACGAGTTGAAGTCTTCTGCTAGGTAACTAGTTGGTTTTAGTAGATCTGAATAGAAACTTAATAGTCATTTGTTGTCTAAGCTGAACAGTTCACTGCGTCAGCACGATGTGCACAGGTAAAAGGCTCTTCCTACCCTCTCTATCTGTGCTGAGCTTTCATGTGGATATATATAAAATAGGTGCCATGTCTGCACTGAGATAATGAGTTTATTGCACTGCGCGCAAGTGTGAGGAGAGTCTTTACTCCTGCACTATTCAGTAGTACAGTTTACTCAGGCAGTACGCAAACATACTTAAACTTCCTCTCACAGACAGGAAAGGATCACAGAACAAACACTTTCTAAAAGAAATCCAGGCCAGTTAGATATTCTTATCTGCCTATCTTGCTTTTCTACGTTATCCCTCAGAACTTAGATGCATTCAGGACTCTGCTTACTTTCGCTTAAGGTGGAGAAAGCTGTTTTTATGTGTTCCTTCTGAATCGATGTTCACGTGTAACTCCGTCTGATCTTGGGGTTAATTACGCAAACAATTTTTGAGGTTAATTATTAACTAATAATTCCAGTGTAATTAACAGCAGCTGGATGGGGAACACTCTAAACAGTTGGCTGATTTACTGTGTGTGTGTGTGTGTGTGTGTGTGTATAAAATACACACACATATAGATGTAAAAAAGTAGATGTAAATATGAAAAGTAAATGGGAAAAAGGCTGAAGCTGCAAACATGCAGTCCCCAAGGTGGGGGCAGGGGAAGACAAGACTCTTCATATTTTATGTGCATCATGTTCACTCATCCATGCTTATCGGAGAGGGCATTTTTCTCTTCAAATAAAAGAGCATTATTCTAAAAGTCCAAGGTTAAGTAGGAATGTGTCGGCCTAGGGATAGCACTAAAATATGATATAGATAACTTGCAACCTTACTTAGTAGATCAATCTGTGGAGGATAGTAGTAGCCTATAGAATTTCACTGCATACTTTTATTTTGCTACGTTCTATTATTATACAAGGCAGTATTTACTTACAGATTTTTGTAAGAGTGGTAGAGTCAATACTATTCTTAAATTTTCAACCTGTGCAGAACAGCTGGGAAATGAATTTGCATTTTACAGCTCACACCAGTGTATTCTTCACAGGTGTGGCAAAACAGATGAATAATGAGATTTCATAATAATTGGCCAGTGTAGCTGTACAATTTCTGTATGTAGAGGCAACCAATTGCATAGCACAGATAATTCAGATAAGAATCTTTAAAGATTTGTTAGCATTCTATTCTGTTAATGGTGCTATAATGGAGTAACTTTAAGACTTTTTTGTTGTTGTTGTTCATGGTTTTATTCCAGGGTTTTGGAGCATTTGTCACCTTGAGAGGAAAATGCTGACATTTGTGAACAGGCTTCATCATAATGGCACTACATGGAATTTGAGTCTGTGTAGTCTTAAAAGACTATCGGGGTATATGTCATTAATATATTCAGTGGGACTTTTTAAACTCATACTTTGAACTTTCACATTTTGACTTGTCCCACAAATGAACTAAGTGATAGTGGCTTTCTCTCATTCAGTTACTGAGTTCAAATGAAATTAAGATTTCAGGGGTATATAACAGCTTATGACATTAGATATTTGAAATGAATCCAAATTCCATTCAGAGACTTTTCATAGGATGTACCTGCAGAGATCCTCTGGTCTGTTTCTGGCCACTGGTGGACTCGGTGGCATTGTTCCTAACATTTGTTTGTCTGGTCTTATCTGACAGAGATTGCACAACTTCTTTACTCCATCCCTTTCAGCACTTAGCTGTCCTTATCTGCACAACATACATGCTAAAATGCACTTTCTATCTCCCTTGCTGCAATGCAAGACCTAGAAACTAGTTTCTTAATACAGCTACCTGTTTCATATCCAAATGCTGTCGTAATGCATCCTCTCGTTATTTTCTTCTCTAGACTAAACAACTCTTGCTCCTTAAGCTTTTGTTATAGGACATATTTTCCAGATCTCTCTTTATTCTTGGTGCTTTTTTCTGGCTCTCTGGTCTATGTCATCTTGAAGTGTGGCATGCAAAACTAGGTTAAGTACTCCACTCCTTGTCAGAACCAGAGGAAGCATATTGCTTCATGTCCCAAACAATATTTGTCTCTGTATTTCCCAGTGTTTGCTCTTTAGACATAGTGGGCCACTGTTGAATTTTTATTCAACTTGGAAACTGCTATATTCTTGAGAATGTTTTCTGAAAAACAGCTACCAGCACTTTTTTCTCCTTTAAATATATTTAAGCATTAGATTATTCCTGCCTAAGTATAGAACCTTGCACATTTGTGTGTTGAATTTCATCTTTTTTTTCCATATTATGTCTCTAATTTGTCAAGATCATTTTAATTTTCAAGTTTATGCGCCAACGCATCAGAACATGAAATGATACACCGCTCTAAACATATTCCTTTAGCTCCATGCTCCCTGTAAGCAAAACTGATCATGCTATATAGAGTACAACAGTCAACCAATTGTTGAGGGTCAGACAGAGGGTAGTACGATATATTTTGTGCCATGTCTTTCACCTCCAGGATATTCTCTCAGTGACTCTTTGAGTGCAGTTTGAGTGAGTCACAGTGCTAGTGTCTCACAAGGGTTTGCCTTCACGGTGGCAATTCAAGAACATCCTTTTGTTTTCCTGAAATTTGATGTCAAAAACCCTAACCCTAATTTCTAAACCACTAGAATCAAGAAATGCTCCTTTACCAATGCTCCTTTATACCTTATCAGTAAAATAAGGGCGGTGATCATGTCTTTGCAAGGTAATACACTCATAGAATTAATGGAACACCAGTAATCCAAAGGGAATACTGTGAACCAGGATCTTCTTGGATGTTGGAATTGTTTCAGAAAGCCTGGATATATCAGAATTGTTTCAGGACTGCAGTTGGATACTACTTTGCTACAACAAAGAAAATCAGCAGATAGTGATATCTGCATCTATTTTGCTGTTTTGTGTCTAAGTTCTGCTTATTTTTTCCTCTGTCCTGAATCAGTTATCTGTATGCTGTGCTCTAACTTTACATCAAATCGCTAGCAGATCTGGGGGCGCTTCACTGTAATCATTCTATGTTGTATTTTGTCATCAAACTGCTCAAGTAGGGAGCAGCAGGGTAATTGGAAATAAATGCGAAAATGGTGGGAGAGGAACCTGTTTCTCTACCCCATTCTTAAATTGTAAAGAAAACAGTCTTGAAAATTACGTTATCAAAAAAAGTGGATAAAGGTTTTTGACTTGTCATTCTGTTTTAACTATAAAATGCTACTCAAAAAAGTTGTTTAGAATAGGAATATTAGGTTTTCTTAGAAGGTTATTTATTAATTTTATTTACCTTTTGGAAAGAAGTGGGCTAGAGTTGCAAATAGTGTCTTAGATGTAAATAATGGGAAAAAGTAGTATCGAAAATTATCTTTTAACCTGGTTATCCACCATAACAAATGCTGATCTAGCTCATGGTGTCTTGTCACTTTAGTAGATATGAATGAAATAAATCTTCCATATTGAGGGTTAAGCAACTCATAATCAAGTGTTCTCTCCAATTTTCTTTTCTGTAGTTTGTTTGGATTTAATATTGGCAAAGTGATACCAGTTGTGAATCCACTCACTGAATAAGTACTTGCTGAGCAACTTATCGTATTATTGAATAGCAGAATGATACTGTGTGAATTCAGATCAGCTCTTTTCATGTTAAGTATAAAGTTACGCCAATTACAAGGATAAGTTTGCGTACTAAGAATAAAACATAGAGCTAATATTTTGTAGAGTATTGTGAAAATTGCAGGTACAGTACTGTATATAAAGACTGAACACATAGAAATGGATGACGGTTCTTGTGACCTTTGATCATCTGTGCATAAATTGATCAGAGCTATTTTAAATTATTTTTTGCTGATACTTGGCTGTTCTGAGTGCATTTTTATTTTTCTTTTTTTCTCCAGGAGAAATAAAGATCAAGCTGACAAAAGTAATTTCGCAAAAGCAAGATGGGCCAGGGCTATTCAGAAGGTAAGAGCTTTTATTATTACTATTAATGTGTTACTGAAACTTGGAGAATTTTCTCAGGTGGAGAGAAAATTCAGTAGAAGGTTTATAGTTCATGTAAATAACAGTTCATTTACAGCAGGCTCTGAGGAAGTGACTGTTGAGTTTCTGATGGCAGGGATAAATTCTTGTGTTGGTTCTTAAAAATCTGTGTGGTTCCCTTCTCTCAGGATTCTGGTAACTTCTACTTGAAAAGAAAGAGGATGGGATTCTGAAGCTTTCTTTTAGATACTATCATAAGATGGCTTAACTACAGTCATTTCTCACCTGCATTGCATATTAATCTAGAAAGCATCATTTAGACATCTCTTTCTGAATGAAGGACAAATTGAAAATGTTACATACTTATTTTCAATATTATTTAAAACAAATCGTTTAAGGAAACATTGTTTTAATATTCTTTCCTAGAAAAATCTCAAGTTCTACTGATGGTACCATTGTCTGAGCAGGCTTTTTTTTTTTTCCATCAGATATGATAATTAAGGGAACTTGTTATGATCATTTGCTCTGATTATGTGGCTAATAATAGAACCAAGTATTTTCTTGCTCACTATTGCTAAACTGTACGAGCTGTTGCCTCATATGACTGATTGGGAATTTAGGGGTCATCAGTTTTCCCTGTGTTGCTCAGTAGTACTGTTGGTCATGTCAATTGTGTGGCACTTTTAGATAAAGGAAAGGGAATAACAAACCAGCTTTTAAAATTGTTTGCATTAAATTATTCAACTTTTGCTAGTATACTTCTGTTATGCTCAGATGGGCTGTTTACCAGATATGTATAGCAGGTAAAGGGTTTTGGAAGGTGAACTACCTAGTTCTCTGTGCAGATAGCTTCCCTGGGATAACACTGAGCTGTTTTGGTGCCAGAGTTTCAGGTAAGGTTGAGTATTGTTGTCGTGCTGTCCAGAGAGATGGCTAGTTTTCAGTGCGCGCAAGCCTTTCTTCTAAATTAGCACTAATGTACTGACTTTGAAAACCGAGTACCGAGCTGACTTTAAGGAATGGTTGCAGTTATGGTAGACTGAATTTCAGCTTCATACGTTCTTGCACTTATTTCATAACTTAAGCAATATGGACTGTTCCTTCAATTAAACAGCATTGTCTCATGTATAAAACTGAATTTGTTGTACAAAATAGGAAGGGAAGCAATTAGTTGTACCTTTGAGTACTCGACATCTGTGTTCTGGACCTGAAGGCTACTTGAACGTTTTTCAAATGATTAGAATGAGATAGCTTCTTTAGAGCTGTTTAGGCTTTGTTGTTTATCCAAGTGTTTCCCAGAGCCTCAAATAGGAATGTATTTAAATTGTGTGAATTCCAATGCAGTGTCCTATAGAACCATTACATAGTTATGAAAATATATAAATCACATAGGTTTTGCTGTGATTCAGAATGAAAAACTAATGCAAAGGAGTCCAGTTTTCAAAAAATGAAATAACCGCTTCCCAGCCTGTCAATCTTTTTGCTCTATGCTAATCCATTACTGGTCTGTTGAAGAGCGAAGAGCTTGGGCTGTCAAGACAGCTGCCAGAGAATTGGTTCTAGTGTGCTGAGCTGAACAGCTATTATGGAATGATACATTTCTGAGGTCCAAATTTCGGCGAAGTAAATAGTTGAAAGATCACTTTTACTAGCTGTTGCTACATGGGAATGATAATTCTAAGAAGGGCCTAGGTTGTTTCTTTTAGGAAACAACTGATTTATTTTCCAAAAGGAGGGGAAAGTTATCACAGTTTGTTAGGTTTTCATGAATGTATTATACTTTCTTGAGATTTCCTCCATCTAGTGTTTGGTAGTGGTCACTTACAACCTTGTATAAACTTTATATATATATTCTTTTATCTATAATCTTTTTATTTCCTTAACTGAATTCTCTCCAGTATCTTTTAGCACTTTACAGAAAACTGACTGCTTTGCCATGTATATCGCATTAAACAGCGTTATACGAAACACTGTAGTCTTAATGAGATAAAATTGGATGATGACTATTTGAAACTTCCATCAATTTCAGTTGCGTTATATTGTAGAAGGACTGTTGAAATGTCTGGTTCACTTGCCTATACGTTTGTCTAAATAAAATTTTCAATATAACTTTTTTAAAAAAAAAAAAATTATGAAGCCTGAGAGGAAAAGATTCTAGTTTTGCTATCTAAAGAAGGCAGACAGTTCAACAGGAACCTTAATTTTCTAGCTTTCAAAACTTTAGTTCTCCTATGGCAAGACTTCCTTTTAAGATTGGTAAAAGGACACAAAAAAGGCCAGTTTTGCAGAGATAATAGCCTTTCTTTTCAGTATCTGTCTGTAATTCAATAACAGATGACTCTTCAAGCATGCAGCCCTTCGTTTCCGATCCGTAAATTTTTGTATCTACCTCTGTGCACCTTCTGATCTGAAGAATGGTTTGCGCAGGGTTTTTGGGAAGAACAGATAAAAGACTACTCAGTATTCATCTAAAACTGACACTTCCTTCTGCTACCTGGTTTTATAATGTATAGGTCCTGCCTCTGAGATGAGACTATTACCTTATGCAGAATTAGGGCATGACAGAAGTCTCTGCGAGGAGATTACTTTTTCCTTTGCTTCACTCCTGGATGGAGCAACTGTCTCAGAGTCAAGGTCTTTAATGAAATGTCTGCAAGGAAACAGGCAGCAATGAGAGAAATGTTGGATTAAGAGGATAAATGTTGCATGAAAAGTGAATTTTTCAGTGTTACCTCTGCAGTCCCTCTGCACAGCTCCCTTTTGCAGTGTAGATGTAACTGTCTGAACACAATCATTCCCCTCCACCCTCTCAGCCTCAACCTGTTTTCTTAATCTCTCTGACAAGGCTGTGGGTGCCGGGGGAGACTGTACTTCTAGTAGTAATTGAACCCAGTTGCTTTGTCTGACACCAGAGCCTTAACTAAATATTTTATCCCATTCCCATGAAAAGGAAGTGGGACTGGTGAACTGGTGGGTCAGGGCAGGAAGAAGATACATGCAGAAGCTGAGGTAACTAGCAGTCCAGCAGAACGGGGGAGCAGCCCCAGAGCTCTTCATGAGGCTACGTCTGTATTTAAAAACAAACAGCTGGAATAAGAAATAAGTTAGTCTTTGGGCTTATTTTGTTTTAGAAGTTTCTTTTAATTTCGTCAGTTCTCTTAAGCCAGTCAGCTTCTTGGAAGAGATGCTCAAAAAACATCTGTCTTAACTATGCAGTGTTTGAGTGGGAATTTTTTTACACAGTTCTCTTAGGTCAGTATTTTGAAAGAAGCTTACAGTAACTCGTGTGTGAAACTTAGGATCTTAACTCCCCCAAGGTCGAAAAAATATTTTGAGCAATAAAAACTGGTACTGTTCAGTACTAACGTAATGAGTATTACACAAGAGATAATAAGAGAGTACTTCACAAGGGATAAGAGTGTAGCCCTTTCGGAAATGCTGCTTATTTTGTACATGTAGGAGAAACTCGTGCAGCTACTACACATGAAATTTTTTCATGGACAGTTTGTTCTGCAGTGCCACTTCTATGCTTTTATGGCAAAGTCAAACCTGTTTCACAGGAAATGCTTGTCCAACCCCATCCAAGAAGCCATCACAGTCAGTTTCTTCTGAGCTATTTCTTTCCTGTTCTGTTGGGGGCCGATTCCTATTTCTTGTTTATTGATTCTGTTGTTCTTTATGATATTTTTTCTTCTTCAGTTCTTTTTAGGGTGCGGATGTGTGAAGACGGGAAAATATATGTTTATACTGGGGTCTCCTGGGAAGAGAGCTTCTCTGACTGGAAGCATCTACCTCTTAGTCTGTCACTGGTTTGATCATTTGTTTATGCCAAACAATGTTAGTTCAGCAGAGAAGATGCACAGGACAAATCCTGTTCTAACTGACATAAAACACAAAACTCTTGGATGTGTCAAAGGATCCAGTTTTGTCCTGTAGGCAGAGACTACAATAATCTTAAGATGCTTTTTCAAAATTTCTCGTGTGAACAGTCACTTTTTGATGTTTTTCTAATTGTTTATTCAGTGGAATAAATTTATTCTCACGTTTGAAACCAAACCATTAATGCTGTCATGTAGTCAGTAACTTACATTATGATTTGAATCAGCTTCATGTCCTTTAGGTGGTAAAGGAAGCCTTTGTATAAAGGAATGTGCATATTACTCTGCTTTCCTCTGTCATTCTTCCAAGTACTTTGGAGCTCTAGGGTTAGAAGATGAGTAGTAAGTTCCTATAAATAGGCTGGAATCTTGGATTGTCAGTGTGCAATGTAATTGTTTTCTGTAGCAAAGTAGTCAAGATGTCTCGCTGAACAGAAATCGGAAGAGATTGCTCAGTAGTTAATCAAGGATTGGGGAGAGAGTGAAGAGGCTGGTGACAAAGTTAGTGAAAATCTGAAGAGTTTAAAGGTTTGGTGCACGGGAGATTATGTGAGCAAATATCTTATGTAGAACTCTCTTTGAGAAGAAGCAAAGGATTTATAGTAGTACTTAGGGTATTTTAAATCTGAAGTTACTGTCATTGAAAACTGTACGTGTTCAACTTTGGTCTTCATATGCTTCTAATTATACTTTTGAGTAGAAATCTGAGATATTTGGGACTCTGTAAATATAACTCTGGAAAGGCTGGGTTATCTTGGAGAGAGTGATAGGGATATCAAAGGGAATCAAATTTTATGTTAAAATATTTAAATCATTCTAATAACCTGAACATTATATTACAAGTTTTTGCATAGCAGTAGTGAGGGAAAACGGACACATTTTTTATTATCAGCTGGGTAACTTATATTTTTGTCATGACGCCAGCAACAAGTATGTCCCTGTTGTTGAAGGTTAGTCAGAACTCGGTTCTAAGCCTAACTCTTAGTAAACTGGCCTTTTCAGTGAAAAAAGGTATGCAATGCAAAACATTTTATTCAGCTAAGCTTTAGTGTTTCCCTGGATCACCATAAGTGATCTTACACAAAGCAAAATGCATGGTTTGACCACTTATTACATTTGACTTGCAGTTAGTTTATCATAAAAAATATGGGATCTTTCCCTCTTTTGTTTTTCCTACTAAGCTTGATAGATATGCTAGACCAGAAGGAGTACTGTAATGTGTTGTATGAAACAGTAGTGTGAGAAATGACATGTAAAATGAAAATGTCATTCTTCTCTTAATCTGGCAGCCACCACAGACTCGTAACAGCATGTTACTGCAGAGAGGCTTACCCCTTCACTGGCTCTTAAAGTTTGAATTTAGACAAAGAATACCTTGCAAACATCTTGTTTTAGCAGATTAAGATGATTTTTTCTTTAGTATACCTCTGAAATCTTGTAAGGAGGAGACAGAAGAATTGAGCCACGGAGTGTTATATGGACCAGTATTTCTCTAACAAGCTGGTGGGTGCTTGCTAGTCTATCAGGATCTAATGAGACTCTTTATTTTGATGGCTGACATGAATACATATGCAAAGGCTTTGGGAGCCACTTCTTAGGGGAAGGTTCAATCATCTTTGTCTATTTGTAGTAGATATTTCTTTGCGTCCCCAAGTGTTAGGTTCCTGTTTAGATATTCAGTGCAGTTCCTTCCAGAAAGATGAAGAAACTGCCTGTTTTTAAGGGAAATTCATTTAGGCTGACTGATGGAACCTATCCAGATCAGCTCCTGCATTTTAAAAGGCACAGTCAGGAGAAAGCTGTTGCATATATAGTGCTGTCTCCAGAATGTGGGTCTGATGACCGCTGAGGAAATGCCCAGTGGTTACAGAATGAAAGAGCCTTAAGGTGACGATGCTTCTGTATGACATGTTCCTGATTAATTTGGCAAATAAACATTTGTGGAAGATGGACCTTAAACCAAAAATCATCTATGTGTGCGTATAGAATTTTATTTGCACATACAACATGTGCACACACACACACAGAGTGGCTTGGAATGACCTATTTCCTTAGGTTAGAAACAAAGCAAAAAGATAAGAATTTCCAAAAGGAGAGGACTTAGCTGTGGTAAATTTCTGAAGCTGTCGCCTCTATGAATTTCTTTTTATGTTGGTCTGCAGTCTTAATCTCTGTTTAAATTCTAATTGTGTAATTGTCATTTAGTCCACATCGATGTAGTACAATTGATGTGACAATAAGTGGCATTCTTTGCTCAGAAAATCTGAGGCGCCTGAAGGATGAATCTCTGCCAACACCTAATGAAAACTCGCTTTGCACTTGCAAGTGTTCTTGTGGCTAAAAAAAGACTATCAGTAGAAGACGAAAGAACATGCAGCACAAGAAGATCAGAAAATGAACAATCCTGATATGTTTTACAAATTATATAATGTTCACACAACCTCGTAATAGTGGCATGCAAACAAATAAAGCAAAAGGAGTAATTCTTCACAGAAACTAATCTCTGTATTTAGGTACTTACACTGTAAGATCCTGCTCCCGCAATAAAGGGACTCTCCCTGTCCTTAAGGAAATGCAAAAATAAAGAATGACTTTTAATTATCACAAGGAAGGCTTAGTTAGGCACTGGAGCAGACTGTAGAATGTCCATCACTGGATGCCTTTAAGAATAGAGGAGTAAAAATAAGGATCAACTTTATTATTACTACTGGAATTTTAGGGGAGGCTATTTAAAATGGAACAGAGAAAAGAGTGGAGAGATTTCTCAGGCGAGTGACCGATAAAATAGGCAACTACAAAATACCTGTAGCACCATAAAGGAGAAGTAGACAATGCTGCTACTTCAGATGTTTCTTCTCGGATAGAAGTAACATGAATTCTTACTGCACTAGAAGATATATGGGCAGCTTATTGGCAAGTCTCTAGAAAACAGTGTCCGAGGAGCTGTTCCAGTAGGAATGTTTGGGATGTATGCTTTTGACAACTGGCCTAGGAAAATAAGATGTTGTGTTAGGCAGTTCTGATTAAATATGAGATGACAATCAGAAGCTGTCCTGAGGCAATGTAGCTAATGAATATTTACTCCAGGGAGGGGAGAGGAGTTAGGCGTTTGAGGAAAACTGCATATTAGGAATTAGGAATACAGGAATAAAGAAGGTCCTTTAATTGGTGTTCTGCTAGTTGATTTTAAAAGGGAAATCCAGATCAGAATTACTTTATCCCCTACCCTGATCCTAATATCTGTTTTTCAGTTTGTTTTTCACTCTACTGTTAGAAGCAGTGAAAAGTTGAGGTTTTTTTTCTTTTTTGCTTAGTTCTCTATCAGATTTGAAATGAACGCTGTTAAGTACTGGCAATAATTATGGAAAGATGCATTTAGAGTTCTTCTTTTCTTTTAAATCACTGTTATCCATGAGTAGAATCAAGTGGCTTTCTCCTCCTTCCCCCCCGCCCCCCCACAGCACTGACTCTGTGTGTGTCATTTTGATTATATCTTTAGCCACTAATCCTACGTTTACTGGAGACTGTCTGTTTTGCTGCTGAAATATAATCACTTGAATAAATAACTGTCACTTCTCTGAGATGGATATATTTTTTTATAAAGTGCAGATCATGGTAATTGATTTCTAAGGCTAACATTAAGAGCGTTAAGGAGACTATCCATGTAAGTGACTTAACCCTTGTGTCATTCCACAGCTGTAGTAACTATAGTCCATGAGTACTGTAAACAGAAGATGGCAAAGTAATGCCAGTGTATTGACTGGTCTTATAACCTGGAGATCAGCAATGATAGTGACACAGATTTGCCTAGGCAAAACCTCCCTATATGCCTTATATCTTAATTTGCAAAATGAGCATAGTATATCCAAAAGAATATTGATGCCATTACATTGAAAAATAGTTGGTATGTGTTCCAACAAAAGCAAAAGATAAAATAGAATTATGCTGTTGTTTATTATTCTAGGTTAGCTATGTGGTGGTGAAGTGATGATGTTCAGTATGAGAATATTCCCTACAGGAGAAGTCATCTGTAACAGTTTTGGCAGCAAATATTGATTAGCTATATCACTGAGAATCAAAACTTGGTAAACTAATAGTGAAGTGGACCTTAGGCAGTGACAGCAGTGAGAATTTAGGAGCGCATAAGCAAAAATCATATTCTTTCTAGGAACTGTGGGTTATGACATTAACACAGTGTTTCCCTTTGAAAGATTTTAAATAGGCCCAAAGAAATTACAGGGTTTTTTAAATCAAAATCTTTCAGGTTGAACGAATTTGTAGTTCTTCAGTTCAAGGTATATTGTTGCATGCAAGTGTGATTTCAAGTGGGAATAAACAGATATTTCCTTTTCATGAATTGTTAGTAATAGTTGTTTTGTACTTTAAAAAGTAATTACAGTGTTCAGGTCACGTTCAGCATCCTAATTGGGCTAAAGGATTGTCAGTGAACAAGCTGCATTTTTTTCCTGTTTGAATTATTTCAAAGATGAAATATTTTGATCTTGACTATTTTCTGTCTGAACTTTGACCTCTTTGAGTTTATATGAAGAAGATAGAAGGGGCAACATGAGGAGATCTGACTAATATTTCTAAAATCACTTCATAGGTGCTTTTGAATTATTCAAAAAGTAGCGTCTGGAAAACTTATTCTGTTGATGACAAAAGGTAATGAATTCATAAAGACAGCGTGGCAAAAAGAAGTCTGACTTGTGTTGTGGCTACTGAACCGACAGCAAGGAGTACAGTGAAAATACTTGCCAATAGCATCGCTTATTTTCTCACAGAGCTTATGCTCCCTGTGTAGGCTATGATAAATATCATATAGCTTTTATTTGCTGATTGAATTTATCTTGGAATGAAGATGAATCAAACTGATGCCTTTTTGGCCAGTCAAGGTCTTAAATCCATTTGTGCTCACTGGTAACTGAACATGCGTGCAAGCGCATGACAATGAAGAAAATGAGACTTTCAAGTGCTTTTTGTCAGAACTCTCCACTTAATGTGTGTTTTAGCTTGAAAGCTGATAGTAGGCAGAGCCTGGTGCTAATCCTCAAGGAACAAGAGGAAGCATGAGCTGCTTTTGTATAGTAGCTGAACACAAGAAAAGTCATACATTGCTTCATCCTGATAGCAGTCTTGAACGTATGGTGCTAAGCTGAGATAGTGAATTGGAAACTCAGCTCAGATCAGAGTAGCACCACTTACATCAAAGAGGTCTAAAGTCATGGAAGTCAGTAAATCTAGCAACTAGTTGTATGGGACTGATTAGAAGTTTTATGCCACCCTGCTGGTAAATCATCTAGCACTTACCAGTTATAATTGGATACTGTTTCAAGTAAGAAATTACTCCACACCACCTTATTTTCCATGTCTCATTGTTTCCTCAACATCTGCACTGGATATACTACCATCTAAAAAGATAAAAGCACACTTACCTCAGCTTTGACTAAAGGATTGTATTTATTTCTTTCAGCATGGGGAGAACTCACTAGGATATTTCTTTTTCGGGAAAGACTTCCTTCAGTTTTTTTCAGCTTTCTTCAGTTGAATGTGGGTATTAAGAATGATAGACCCCAGGAGAAATCTTTATGAACTGTTGCACCATCATTTGAGGAATCTGTTAGGCAAGGACAGAAAAAGAATTATCACTTTGCTTTCCTTCTCAAAAAAAAAAGAGATAAAATCATTCATAAAAGAGAATAAAAAACCCTAAGCTTTATCTCTTGACTGTCATAAAAGAAAAAGGAGTGTTATTGAGTCATAGCTTTTAGAGTGCCTCTTTGTTGCTTTAGAAACTTTGGCATTCTTAGACAGTTTGTGAAATAGGAAGGATTATTTTTTGATGAATATATGTGCTTTCTGCTAGCACCTAAACCATTAGTTTCTGATTCTGTTACGCATTTGGGTTGGTATACTTTGCTGAAGAAGTTGCCAGGCTTTTTCTTGGAAGTAAAAGGCCAATATTGAAATGTATGTTTTTTTATTTTTATATTGTCCTATAATCAAAAGAGAAAAGGGACAAATGGGCTTGTAGCTAGCATACACCCTTCCACAATAAAATGTCACTTCTCCACTTTGCTTCAAAGAGAGCTCCCAGTAACATTCTTTCCCTTCTTCCCATTTCAGTATTTCCAGTAACCCTGTTACAGCAGTTTGCGGAGTGTTTTGGACTTTTGTTAACTGGCTTGTTCCAGTATTATTGGTAGCCTGTGCTTCCAATAGCTAAGTCAATGTACAATACAGCTCCTGAAGCATATTTGTAATTGAATTATGGAGTGTTCTGTGAACATTCAAGCAGATGCTCAGCAGACTATGAAGCGCAACGGGTTTCTCATCAGTGAAAGTTTGCAAGAGAGACTCTATTGCCACATATAAAACAAATCCTCTGATTTCCCACCATTTAACTGCCATGCAATTATTTTGAAAAATTCAAAGTACTTGTTTTGTTTTGTTTTTAAAAGCTAATAAAGGCCACTCTCCTCCTCTTTTCAGGACACATTCACAGTGGACCGCTCTACTGTTAGCGTATGTAAAGCTAGTTCATTGTGCGCAAATACTTTTCCAGATTAAAGGGTCAGAACAGTTCAATACACTTAATGTTTTCATGGTTATTATGAAATAAACTTGCAACTAAAATGCAAGCAGACAATTTTTATTCTGAATGTTACTTTCCCGAGAATATCCAGTGCTATCAAGTCATAATTACTCGGTAAAGAAGGTGGTGGTAGATGAAGTTTAATATCATAATCCAAAGGTGCAGTGCTGGAGAGTGCTTTGAAAAGATCACTCTACTCTGTGTGCGTGTGTGTACATATTTGTGTTTACATGTACACATGCGTGCCTCGTGGCTGAAATGTTAAAAGTACTTGTAGTTGTTATTTTTCATAGGGTTTGGCTATTTAATTTTATTAACTATCTGAATTTTTAAAAAATCTAGTACTTATAAATAATGGTTGTCTTAATTTTGTCCCTTTCTGTAAAATAAATAATATGATTGCAGTGGGAAGTTTAGTCTTTAATAAATCTGATTTTTCGTTGTTACCTCAACAGGAAAAAAATCAAACTCACGTAAGCTAAGTGGAGCAAAACAGCCTGAGCATAAGTAGATTTAAATCATTAGCTGTATTGAGTCATGTATTTCTGATAATCTCTGGGTGAGAGATTGCCACCTAACCGATGTAATAACTAGTCCAAAAATAAACAACTTCAAAAATACCTATTCTTATAAACTCAATGCATTAAAAAATTACTTTTAAATGTTTTTGACATCCAGTCAAAAAGCTCAAAATTTTTTTCCATTTATTTGTTAACTATTTTTGAACAGAAGTCTTGTTATCCTGGATGTGACTCAATTCGGATTTAAGATTATTTAATTAAATACTAAAAGGAAGTAACTTGCAGAGAAATATCTCCCGGGCACCAAAGTGATTTTCTAGCCTAGGAATGTCCCGTGAGAAGTGTATATCAAAGAAGTATTGCATTGAAGCGTAGACTATATTCAGTGAGTTGTAACCTGGGAATGATCTCCCATCCTTCTTGTTTTGAGAAGTTTCTGTTTCAGAGACTATTTCATCAGCTTTAGTTATAACAGAAGATACTATTTATGTTGTATAATTTGAAGCTTATAGAAAATAAGCCAATTGGTGTGAAACAATTGGGCTATCCTTCAAGGATAGCATTCTTGTGGAGGCAAAAGATAGTTTGTCGAATGCATTAAGGATACTGAAAGAATAGGTAGGATTGTGAAAGGAGGATAAAGTTGGAGAGAATTGGGGTTAATAATGATGAGGACTGGCAGAGTACATCTCATGATGCCAAAAAAGGAAAGTCCCAGGGTGAGGGGGGAGAAACGTATGGGGACAATCAGACATCATATCAATGGGAGATGTAGGTTAGGAAAGAGAACTGAGAAAAGCCGAGAACTGAGCCCTGATAAACTGAGAGTCCTGGCCAAGAGAATGATAGGTCATACACTGAAAGGCTAATATTGATATTGATCACTAGAGAGAGAAGGCTCGGGGAAAAAAAGAGATACAAGAAAGCAAGTTACCTTACTTCAGTGTGTATGATAAAACATGCAAACCTCTGCTGTGGCAATCCTAGCATTGTGAGCAGGATTGTTTTATAGATTCAGCCTCTAGGGGCCTTGCTGCATCTGCTTCAGTTTAGTTTCCTCCTTCATCCTTACAGGTCTTTCTTGTGATTTGTACTCTTACCATCTACCATCTTAACTCATTTTCAAATTACAGGTTTTTTTTTTTAATCAATATTACTTGTTCACCACCAAAGTGATTTTTTTTTCTTTCCCAGTTTGTTAATTTTCTCTTCACTGCTGAATCTTTTCATGTTGCTGCCTTTCATGACAAGTCACGAAGACTCTTAATTAGCACTGTTAATAAAACGAAGACATTTATAGTTGGATTATTTAAGTATATGACTGAGGGCTGTACTAAGCAGAGATCTGTAACACACCCCTTCTGGGTCATTTTTGTTCCAGCAAGTTTTACTATGTGCATACAGACTCTGCAAGCAGGATATACATAACTTAGGAGTCTAAAGCAATTATTTATTTCTTAATATGAACAACAGAAAGCTGTGATTAGCAGGTTACTAGACTCATCATTAATATGTGCCTCACCCTGGTAAGATACCTTACACTGCTGGCTTGCGTTCTTCTTTTTTTTCTTATCTTGCTCACACCTTAATGACAGTTTTCTCGGTAAAATTCGGCCAAGGTCACCCACGTGCTCTGCATTGGACTTGATCTTGGATCAAAGAAATCTGGACTCCTGGGGTGAAGGTTACAATGCCTTCCTCAGGCCAAAATACATCCACTGATAGAGCTGAGACAGAAGAGGACTAGGAAAGTGTAATGCACACATCCATGGCAGTGTTTGCATACAAGGGTTGTTTTATTTGGTACCAAAGTTGTAAAAATCAATAGAAATGAATTATTTTCAAGAGGGAATAATAAAAGTTGACTTGTGTAATGGAGTAACGTGAAAAAGTAGTTGTGCTATATTACTCAGAGTTCATTGTACTTTCCTGCCATTTTTTTAAAAACACCAGGAACAAGTTTATGTGTTTTTAAAAGAGTAACTGTTTGCACAATGTGACAGTTTTTGGATAAATAAAAGAAAAATAATCTGTAGGCATTTTTGCAAAATTATGCCTGAAATGAAATGGTCCAGGAATCACATGGACATTGAAAGTTAATTATTGCAGAGATCAGGATATTCTTGTGTGTCAAGTACGGTGCTGCACAGCTGGTTAGTTATACTACTGTTATGGCAGAATAGTGAAGATTCATATTGGCACTTTTTCTCTATGAAGAGCTGAGTACATTATTAGTAGTTTCTATAAGAGGTTGGTTACTGGAAAAAATGGTGTAACTCCGGCAAAAGTTCTAAGCACACAGAAATAGAAAGCAAAGCAACAAACTGTAAAAGCAGTCCCTTAGGTAACAAGTGGCAAATGAGTCAGATTCTTTTGCACATTCTAGAATGAACACGTTCTGAGAGGGGAGAACCAAACAAAATGGTCACAAGGGGAGAATGCGGCGTGGGGATTCAACTTCAGAAGTAATGCATGTTCTTAAGTTACCACTTCAAATGCTTGAAGTTATGACTGTGGATGCTTGGCATGTCCAGTGGGAAAAAATTCCTCTCTCTCTACTTAAATGTGCCTAGTTATTGGGCTTACTTGAAAACTTTTCCTCTCTACTTGTTTTCACTGCCTTGAATCTGTGATCCAGACTTGCACTCCCTTCTGAAACGAGAGCCAACTTTTGTTTAAATTGCAGCCTGCCAGAGGCTGCTACCGTAATTTTAAATTGTTTGCTTGTTCCTTGTTAATTACAATTAAATTTTGTTAAGTGGCGAAAAAGTAGTTTTGAAGATTTTTAAGTTGCATACTTTTATAAACCTAGGACTTAGTTTAAGAAAACTGTTTTTATTGGAGACAGTTTTTGGTAGGGGAGTTAAAAGCCGCCTTGGCTTTTATTGCTTCAGAAACGCCGAGACGCTTCAGAGCGCAGTGCCGCGCCGCGCAGTCGCCAGCAGGGGGCGCGCAGGGAGCGGGCTGGCGGCGCCCGCCGCTCCCGGCCGCCCGTCGGGCACGGGACCCTCGGCGGCGGTGCCGCGGGCCGCGGCGGCCAAGGGCGGGCGTAAGGGAGAGGCTTGCTGCGGAAATGGCATCGCTCCTCCTTCCAGTTCACTTGTCAATCTAGAGATCGCAGGTTAGGTTGGAATACGGCCTTTAAGGACTGACACGGTTATTGCCATCCGTAGTGAAGGGGAAGGAAGGTTATCCCTAAAGCAGATGGAGAAAAAAGATATAACTTAATTCTGTGACAACTTTGCAAACCTTTGGGCTGAAATCTATCATGAAATATCAATTACTTCTAAGCTGTTCCATCAGTTATAATTAAGTCACTCTTTCAGAATAAGCATTATGCAATAGAAATATTCGAATAATATAGTAGTTATAAATTGAAGTATTTTCATTTGACAGACAATTATTCCTGAGCAATATTTACAAAAACCTTGTCTGAAAAGTTGCCTTCTTTCAATTTTTACATAAGTTTTTGAGTGTTTCCAGATGTGTGTAAAATATAACTGTATAGGACAATAAGTCCTCTTTTAAATCTGCAGCTGAGTTCCAACCACAAAACTGCTTTCTATGTGTGTATTACACTACCTTATAAGTGAGTTTGTTCTGCACATAGACAAGTGATTTTGTTATAAGCTTGATAACCTGGAATGTATTTTATGTCTTTGAGAATGAAATAGTTACTAGCATAGTGTAGGTACAGATGGATTCAAATTTTTTCTAAATTAGCACATAACTAACAGACTAAGTAAAATTGGGAAAGTTGTAAACACTCCTAAATTACTGAAATCATTTTTCACTGAAGAAGAACTTGAGAGTTTAAACTACTGAATCAGGAACAAAGAGCACTACCACACGTGTTCTGATGTGCAACAGGTCCGTAAGAGTAAAACGTTTCGAGTGCATTGCAAGTGTGGTTTCAGGATTTGATTCAGTTCTAATAGGTTTTTCTCATTTCGGGGAAATAAAGTTACCTTTCAGTCACAGAACAAGAGAAACAAGCTTCAGATTCTTTTAGAAAAGATCATATTTACAGTCCCTGTCCTGAAGTTTCGGGGGGGGAGGGGGGGGATTTTTTAGACTCAGAGTTGCCAAGGTGCTTGGAGCTATTCATTTAAGTTGCTCTCAAGGTAGCAATGAGTAAAAGTAGTTGTCATTTGACTAAGGTGGGTTGGATAGTTTTGATCTATTTCGTCTTGAGTAGTTGCCCATATTATAGCTATCATGGAACGCAGTGGGTCGTCTCTCTCTTCTTAACATGTAACTTTCAGTCCAGGATATAAAAGCAAAAATATGCTATTACTATTATTATTTTTAAATTAATAAAGGAGGACCTAATATTTCAGGATTGTTAAGAAATTTGGAGATTTCTGTGGTACGTGCTTTCCTTGTAGGACTGAGATACCCAAACTTCTGAAAACCTAAGTACTTGGTATAACTTGCAAGGTAATGGTTGGCTTCAGCCGTATTATTCTTAATAAGATATAATTTATTCTTCTTATCACTGTATCACCAGAGATATCTCTTATCACCAGAGATACTCAAATACTATTTACAGTGTGGGATGGCAGAATTGGTCACAATCATTACTTTTTTGGCTCTTATTTTTAGCCTTTTGCCCAGATGGTTGAAGAGGGTTACGGTTTTCCATATTCCAACGTTTTAGGTGTTTCTCATATGTGACAGTGGAAAAGCAATTCCATAAATAACATTTGGAGAACATGAGCTGACTTGCTCCTGTACAACTGATGATGTCTTCAAATTGTGCAGTTTCATCTTGCACATGCAGTGAATACTATGAATTGCTGTTTTTAAGACCTCCAACACATACATACCTGGAGCTTTGTTGTGTTTCCTTTTTTTAAGATGCTGGTTCAGTAGCACCATTTGCATTCTATCAAGAGCCCTTGACCAATGACAGATGACTACTTCAAAGAGTCATCACTGAAAGTCTTGGTCACATAATATGGAAATAGCCAGACAGTTTAGCTGTCCTCTCCATGCAGGCCTATATTGCACATTAGTTTCTTCATGTATGAACTGGCTTGCTGTGCAAGCTAGGCTAAACTAGTTGCTGACGCTGTTAAGATACCAAGATTGGCCCAGAATTGTGCAACAAAAGTTGCACCACCTCTGTACACAGACTGTATTTGTCCTGTTAGTTATGTGGGAGTTTCATCTTTAACATTTTGTCTGTAATGCCTCAGTGAAGCACAGTGTCAGCCCTTAAAGGTGGTTCTTGAAGGCTGCAACTCCATCAATGTATGAGGTTACTAGCAAGTAACCACGAAAACCCAAGTGACCCACGTATACAACCTGCTCCTTTGTATTATTTTATTGAGGGTTGACATGGACACCTTCTGTTTTTTCAAAACATTCCCAATATATACTCTTTTTGCTGTCTGTAATCTCAGGACCTGTTTGATTATAGTCTTGTACAAAACCCAGTTCACTTCTATTGTAACTGTATGTCTAGAGTGGGCGGACATGCTCAGGATTAGACCCTTGCTGCCTGATTTTCCACATGATTATATGACTAGTACTGCTCATTTAAAAGGAATTTTATTTTAACATCTCATGTAATTAAGATGATGTCACTGAGCTTTATATCAGGAAACATTTCCTATTGTACTCTTTTATATAAGTTATTGTATTTTTTGTTGGCATGCAGCATATCAGATTTGAAGCACCATTCTGTATTGGTCTATATGAAATATTAAATACTTGTCACAGGATAATAACTAGGAAAAGATTAGAATAATAAAGCATTCATTCATCTAGTTTTTAAGTATGCCACTTAATTACATTTATAGCTATAGGTAGCACTCATTCAACAGGACTTAATAACTATGAAGGTCCATAATTGCTTTTTTGATGTATGAGAAACATTGGAAATATTAATTTTTCCTAGGATACATAAGTGACTTTATTCGAGAACTGTTTCACTTGTAAATTTTACTTTTAAAAAGCGTTGCATTACAAGATCTCATAGCTGATAGTGCTAATACAATGACTGCAGAAAGTGAAAGCTACAACTAATAAAGCTTTAAATAAATATTAGTAGAAATTATGTTAAATACTTATTGCTGCCTTTTATTCTGGAATCCTTAACGTATTTCTAAAATAAGTGAATTACTAGTTTTTTCATTACAGATATGTCAGTTTTACCAGAAATTAAAGTTTTGTTTATTGTTTAGCTGAAAATTTAGCATTTTATATGACTTTCCCATGCTGCTGTTTCCTAAAATTAAAGTGGTAATAGTGTATGTGTGTGCACGTACATACTTGTATTATGTAAAACTTTCATGTTTAATTATATATAATGTTTTTTGCATATAGAATGATTTTATAGAAGATCATTCTGATTACATTTCTAAAGCTCTTCATGCTGCAGAGAGTTTTAAATATATCTTTAATATACTGTCTGTGGCCTTATGTATGCCATTCAATTAGTTAACACTTGAAAAAACACCCACTGTACTCATACAGGATTATCATTTGCTCACTGCATGCACAGTAATAATCCATTCTGCTCTTTGGGTTCCAGTAAACGATGACTGAGCCCTACTGTCTAGGTATTAACTGAGAACATACAAAATACTCTGTATGCAAATAAAAAGTGGTGTGCCTGTTATTATCTGGAGCATCCTTAAACATGAAATGATGATAGTTATGAATCTATTTAGCAGATCCATTACCAAAAATGACCAGCTGTTGATGAAAGCTCTGCTGAAAGAAATTGCTATGAAATTGTCTCTCTAGGTCACATTACATTGATAAATGAAAGGTTAGATGAAACACAGCCCTACCAAGATTTCCTCAGCAAGCAAGAGGTACTATCACGCACTGTTGTCCTTGTTGTGGCCAGCGATGCGCTCGCTAGCTCTCATGAAGCGCTGCGTGTGTTGTTCCTGTGAGCAAAGCTCTCGCTAAGCCTGTTTTACTCCATCTGTGAAGCAGAGGAGCTGCCTGCCACGCAGGAGGGCTGTGGCTATTGCAGTGAATACTGCATTCAGAAGCAGTGGCAAGAGAAAACAGCAAAGGGTGAAGTTACCAGCATATAAAACACCAGGATGATTACTGTTCTCTCATGTGGATGTTGTATTTGAGCGGGAGTAGGACACTGCCTCCCATTTTGCTATTACAGAGGAGAAATAAAGCTGAGATGCAGAAGGAATTAGTAGCTAAGAACACAATCAGTCTTAGCTGTTAGCACAAGTTGTAGGAGGGGGGAAAAAAAAAGAGGAGGGAGGAAAAAAAATACGTTTAATGCTGCCTGGGGAATACGATGGAATTTAGAACAGATACCGTTGCGGACTAACAGCATGCCTGATTGCACTTGAGTTGAATCATTGAGAAGCAGCTTCATGTTATATTGTACCATTTTTAAGGCTGAAGAAAGAATGGGAAAATAGGAATGGAGTTATATACAGTATTTCTGCATAAGAGGAAAATATTATAAAGATGGTGGTACGTAATTTGTATTTTGTTTTTTAAGAAGAAATTAATCCAGGTATGTATCCTCTTCCTATTTGTGTATCTAGTCTGTATATATTTTCTGTGTTTCTTTTGTTTCCCCTCCTTGTTTTCATTCTGAATGTACCTCCCACTGCTCTAGCTAATGTAACGCATTGAATTGTAACTGATTTGCCTTCAAATGCTACAATGTTGATGAAACTGTATGGGCTTCTGGACTTCAGAATCAGCACTTCATTAAAATATTTTTATTTACTTTCATTTTATATTGTGGGCTTACCCCCATTATAAATATAGTAAAATAGTATAGTATTTGATTTTACAGTGAGTCAGAACATTTTAAATGATATGAAAAGCTAAATTAAACAATTCAGAGGTATGAATACGTGGTGAGAATATAGTATGTTTTGGTTACACTGCCCTGTACTTTTTTTTTTCCTAGTTCAGGGTGGGATTAGTAATAAACTGAGCTTTACAGATGCTTATGTATTTGTGGGTCTTGATTAATCTTCAACAGCTTGTTTAGAATACATGCTTGATTCTGTTCCACAACTAAAGCTATCTATAAGAATACTCTCTACTGTATTCCTCCCAAACCCACAGCCTGCGAGAATGTGTAGCTATTTACTACTTTTTTGGTATATCCTTCTACATTCAAGAAATTTATATTAGTATTCAGTCTTCTGCAATTCAAAGACCAAGTAATAGTGCCTGAAACTATTTTCTTAATATGAAATTATAATTCTTCTTCTTGATGCAAAATAAACTGTCATAGATGTAAAAAATCTGATGTTCATTAACCTTCCAACTTTCTTTAAAGCAGCCTAGGTTCCATTGCATTTTTGTTGTGTATTAATTATATATTTTTTTTCAACTGACAACTGAATGTGAATAATAAAAGTGAAATTAAGTATACGACTATGTGCCCTTAAACTAAGGGTACTAATACTCTTAGTGGTCTAGCCTGGTAACATGTATTATAAACATTTAAGACGTTAAAAATAGGACTAAACAATCAAATAAGCACTGAAATCTCCTCAAATATTCTGTTCTGTTTCTAACTGGGCCGCAGGCCAATTTTAAATAAGATTTCTCTAAAATATGTTAGTGCAAAAAGGGTTAATATCAGTTTCAGCATCCCAATACTGATGTTAACCCTTAGCTGACAAGAGTTCTTGCATCTGGAAATATTTCATTGGTGTTACACTATTTAATTGCTTTGTGATGTGAAAATAAACCCTCTGTTGATGACACAAAGACTTAACCATTTTTCATAGTGGAGGTGATTTAGATTCTTGTATTCTGAATGAAGCTGTCAGTGATTATATAAAGTAGTCATTTTTATCTAATGTAATACAACTTTTATTCAGCAGTTGATAGGAAATCTAAATAATGAAATGAAAATCAAATGTTACTTGACATATTAGAGTGTTCTAAAATTTTGTGCTAATCCTTACCATACAGACAATCAATATACTGAGAAAAGTGTTGAGAGAAAGTTGTGGCATCTAAAAGATTTAAGAAGAATTAAAACTAGTGTTTAAGGTTAAAATGTCTTTTGTCCATCATAAGTTACTTTTGTAAAGGATATTGTAATAAAAAGTATAGTTCACTGTCATTTCAAAGATATTTTATACTAAAGCAAGTCTTACTACAAGGTAAGTGATATTTTTCTCTGGAATTTATGCTAAATGAAGAGTTGTGTAAACCCTTTCTATCACTGTGCCATTTGCTTGATCCTGCGAAGGAGGAGAAGACTGATAGCTTGAATTCTCTCTCCCAATTCATAAAAGTAGCAAGGAGGATGGAAAATTCCAAATTCTCTTTAAACTATAGTGTTGTGAATATCTAGGAAGGATTCGTTCATACGAAGTAGTATACTTGATTCTGCCTCACGAGATCATTACAGTAGAGCAGAAGCTCTGAAGCATAAAAATTCGTTGGCACCTAAGAAGGTTCTTTACACAGGTTTTCTCATCTTATTACCTGTGTCATTCAATAGGTTGAATCTCTAAAGCAAAGGTTCTTACTTTTAGGTGGAAATCTTAAGTATCATTCCATAGTTGCCAATATACTGAAGCAAATAAAATAGAAGTTTCTTTCTTTATTAAAGTTTTTGGGCCAGATTTAGCCATGTTTAGTATCTGCTGTTCTTATCAATGAATGTCAAGTTAGGTGTTCAGCAAGCATGGCTCCTCTGTGTGAGTGTCTGCTCATCCTTGCCTATGTTACTATCGACATTAGTTATGGTGGTTTGTGCTGATGGCATTTTTTTTTCCAATATAAAGCCACAGATGACTGCTAGCACTTACGTCAAATGAAAGGATGTTTCTTCAAAAACTCCATTCTGTATTTTTTTTGTTCAAAAAGTTTGGTAGACGTATTAAACTATATTCCAGAAAATGTTATATATTCCCTTTTTTTGGAGGGACAGTGGAAGCTAGAGGGTTTGCAAGTTGTCCTTTTTATGTCAAGTTCATCCCGTAGTCTGAATATTCCCCATCCAGAATATATTTGTAAGTAGATTTAACAGCAAATTTAAAAGCAAACAATTCCAGAAAAAAAAAAAAAGCCTCTGTCTTTGCTGTTTAGATTTATGTAGTGCAAACACAATCTCTGTCCAGAAGAGAGATAATCCAGGGCAGAGCATGCCCCATCCCAGGGTTCAGGCCAGTATAACTAGAGGATTAAAATTCTATACCCAGGAGAAGAGGGAGGGATGCGTGTTTTTAAATTTTCTGAGGTCACGATTACAGCGATTGTTTCAAGTTGCAGAACAGTTCAGAACGTTAGCATAAATCCTAGAGAAAGAGAGTAGTGTTCAGAGCAAAATGAGAAGTTAGTATTGTGTGCAAGTTTGAAGTGTACTTACTATAGTATACTGTAGAAATCTACGCTGCATATGCGTTATTTTTTAGAGTAAATTATATCATTTGGGCTTGCAGGATGTAATGTTGCAAAGTATTGGCAACTTAGTAGACCCACAACTGCAGTAACATGACTTTCTCAGTGAGAAATGCAAATATTATGAATTTGCACATCCAGATGTGAAGGATAGTGTAACTAAACAAGTAAGAAAAATTAGGGCACAATAAGTTTGTTTTCCTACAACTTATATCTTTCTTCAACAGTAATTGAGCAAAAAATGTCTTTGAAACTTCAGAAAAACTGTCTTTTCAATGGGGGTTACAGTAGCTGGGGATCAGGGAGGGAGACTCTTCTCCAGAATAATTACTCATCCCAGCTAGTTGGGCATTTATACTGTCTTCTAAGATGTCCTGAAGACAATATGCTACTCTATAATATGAAGTAGTTTAAATGCAAATAACTGTTAAACCACTGAATAAATTTAGTAATATAGAAAACTTTATATGATTTCTGTTCCACACACTAGTTTAAATCACACTGAGGGAAAGAAAGTCAGTTTTAAACGTGCTGTTCACATCTATTGTTATCTGTTCTTTTATCACACCACTTACTTCAGTTCAAAGTAAAGTCAAATAACAGCTATAACCAGTGTCTTGCAGTACATGTGTTAAACATTTGGATTAGATTCCAAAGTGTACTTGATGAGCACACATACAAGCTCTTCAGAACAATAGAAGGTCATCTTGGTTAAAAATTAACAGATTTTGACCATCTTTGGACACGAGTGTGAAGCAGCACTTTAGTGGTGGTTGGTTATACTAGCATCATGTTGCATAAAGAGATAAGCATTGATAGATTGATAATAAGCTCCATGAAGAAACACCATTGGATAAACAAACAGATATATTGAACTTTCTAAATGATTTTCAAGCATGACAGAAATAGCTTCCTACCCAAATGGAGGCAGAGCCATCCTTGGCCACTAATAGTACTGGACACCAACAAGTAAATTTCCTGGTTACAAATAATGTTAATAGAAGGATGCTGTGATGCTTTCCAAGTCAAGGCATCATATAGCGTAAGCGGTGACTTCTGCAGCTGCTTTCTGTCAGCCAGCTACCCTTTTCTCCTACTCCATTAAGATTGATAATTGCCATTAAAATTGATATTGCCATTAAAATTGATATTGCCTGTTCAAGCCTCTCTTATGCCAATACTGAAAAGGTAAGTAAATCTGCAGCCAGCCAAGCCAAAGGCTCAATGAAAAAGAATTTGGGGAATCTGTAAGGACCCGATGTTTAGACAATTCACTAAAAACACTGTTTGCATGCTTTAAAACCTGTCATTCTTAGCCTGACCTCCTCCTAGCTGACACATTTGTTGTATATTTGCAACTGAGATCCTTTGTACCTGATGCTTCTGGCTTAAGAGTTTTATTATGGCAATGCTTTGGTATTGACAGTATTCTTGGACTTGAGCCAAGTTACCTGTTCACCATCCAGTTCAATGGCAAAAACCTACCTTTAGAATTGCTCAGGGTAAAAGGTGGCAGAAAGTGTAATTTTATCCTTTCTTTATGGGAGGAACCCCTTAAAGATTTCTTCTGCTTCTAACCTCACTCTGTATAGCTTTCCGGTTTCCTGCTCTGTAACCATCTAGCATGAAGTCTGTTATTTAGGCTGTAGGTGTTTGAACTTGAATCCCTATGCTTAGAACAACTTAACCCAACAACTTAACTTAATCTTTGTTCATATGTATTGGCTTATGTTAATAAACAAACGAAATAAAAACAAAGGAGTCGTGAAGGTTCATTGGGAGAGCTGGTCAGAAACAGAAAATTGCTGAATGAGAACTTGCAGCTCATTCAGGTAACTGGCTTAGCCCTATATGCTTCACCAGAAAACGTTTTTTATTTCCTAAAGGTTCAGCCTGTATTAATACACTGATTTAAAATAGTAAGAGCAGCCCTGGTGCAAGTCCATACAAAAAGAAGTGAATGAGATCTGTAGTGACTCAAACTTTATTCTACATATAAAGATACAATTTTAGAAAGCCAGTATTTGATAGAACAGTGATGTGATCCATTTGTCAGCTAGCTTACAGCCCATAATTAGTATTACTGAGATGGACTGGAATTCACATGAGAGAACTTCACTTGGTTCCATTTAGCAGATCTGTGTGCATCTTTAGCAATGCAACTTTTGAATTGCTATAGTGTGGTCAGAAACTGCTTTTTAAATAAAATTGAGTAATAAGTATGCAGATATTCATACTATTTTTGAGTATCTTTGATGAAGAGCGTTAAGTTAGACATTGGATATATTAATATAAATATATTGCTGGCTATGAAAACAAGATTCTTCTACAAAGGAGTTATTAAACCTTATTTAAAAGGGATGAAGATGTTCCAGATTTCAGTGATAGTTTCATTATATCTTGATGATTCATAGCCCATGCCAGTAAATAAGCCTTCTGATTTGTTTATACACTGTTGGTTTGAAACCTTGACGTGTGTGAGCAGACCACAATGTTTAATGCAGTGCTGTGCCATGCTGTTTGCAGACAAGTTGTATAATTCATGTCCTCTCCCTCTCTTATGCCACCATAGGGCAAGTTTTAACCTTTTTTATGTCCTGTATCTTAATAAGCTTTTTACTCTGCCAAATAATTTTTAGCTAGTTTAGAAACTGAAGTGGTCAACTACTTTGTTGGATTCTTCTGAGCTATTTATCTTGTTATTTATTCTGTAGCTCTGAGATTGGATTGATTGATATGCTGTATGACAGTATACATAAAATATGTCTATTTAAAAAGTATTGACTGTTTTTCTTGTGTTATGGAATAGAAGCTTCTAGGTACCCGCTGGAATCTCTTCTTCCTCTTCCCTGTATTTTTTGGATCAAATTGCCTTCCTGTTGTAATGCCATCTCTTTTTGTCCTGAAAGTTGGGAATCACATTTTTTCCCCCCTGCTTTCCATCTTTTCTATTTTGTATAGACTTTTTTTTTTTTTTTTTGGGGGGGGGGGGTGACAAAATTGTGAAACTTAGTAACGGGAATGAGAATGTTCCATCAGTTTTCACTATGATTATCTGTCATTTTCCAGTTGTCTTCCCATTCTTAATGAGAAGAAACCTAGACAGTATGCACAGGTCAAGTCCTGGCTTACCATGCATAACATATATTAAAGACTGCAAGACAGAGTGTCTGTTTCTCAAACCACAGTAATATACATAATTCAATCTCAAAATAGAAGTGTTTCATGTACATACAATGCCAGTTTGTTGCACGAAGTCCTACCTTGCTCTAAAAAGTGAACTAAGAGAGACCTTTCTACTTTCTGTCGTGGTAGCTGGGAAGGACTTGTTCAGTTACTGTTTTTTGACTATTGCTATGTATCGTAAAGATGTCTAAATTGAAATGTTAATACTACTCTGAAAAGAAAGCAGACAGCATTAATAGCAAGTATCTTGAACTCTCAGTATCAAACTAGGCAAAGTCGTTCATAAATAAATACAGCTTATTCTTTTATTTTTTAAAATATTCACCCAGGACTACTTGCAGCTTCAATTGTTCATGAAAAGCTGTATTCAGACAATTATGTAAGGAAAATATAAGTAGATACTTAACAACTCTGTTTCCTTTGTAACCCAACTAAAATAATGTCAGTATCATTGAACAATAAGTTTGTTTGGCAGCTGTAGTAACATCATTCCCTCCTTTTTAGACACTTCAAGAAACCATGCGCAGCAGCGTGAGATTTTACAGCACATACAAAACATCTTCAGGATTTGGTTTCTAACAAGCGGATGTGTGATCTTCCCCCTCCCCCTTTTTTGCCGTCAAGTGCTACCAGAGCATCAGTAGTTTACATGTCTTTACTCTCTGTTGATGAAATATTTGCTGATGATCCTGCTGGAGATAAAAATATTTGTCTGCATCAAAAATTGTATTTTGTGGAAACAGGTTAATATAAATTACACTCCATGGTTTCTGCGCTTTTAAAGAGCCTGATCTCATCTTACATATATAAGATTTGCAAAGGAATGTTTACAAAGAAACCGGGAAATAGTACAAAAAAGAAAGAGAGTTTTCAGAGCAAAAAGGAACAAGACTTATCCCAGATTGGGCAAACAAAGAATCCAAAATTTTCAAATACTTTGAAAAGTACTGTTAAAAAGATTGCCAAATGTCCATCTGCTCGCAACTTATCAGCTGAAGAAGAGGAAAGTAATAGAGAATTTTCGCTTTCTCCAACATTCAGTTACAGAGTTGCTATTGCCAATGGACTGCAAAAGCATGTTTTTGTAACAGACAATACTAATGAAGATATAGTTCAAGATCTGTCTTCAAATGACAGTTCATGTTCTGAATCGTTAAGTGAAGAAAAAAGTAACAGCAAGAAAAAGGAATATTTATCACACACAATGCCTGTGAGACGCAACCGAAAAAGTTTAAGCAGCCTTGCACCATCTGATGGAAGCTCTGATGGAGAACGCACTTTACACACACTAAAGCTGGGAGCTTTACGAAAATTAAGGAAATGGAAGAAGAGTCAAGAATGTGTCTCATCAGACTCGGAGCTAAGTACATGGAAAAAAACATGGGGCTTAAGAAGCAAGTCTTTAGACAGAACTGGTCGCCACCAGAAGTCAAATACTCTTGAACCTGGCTTTAGTTCGACGGGTTGCATTAGTCAAACGCATGATGTTATGGAAATGATCTTTAAAGAGCTTCAGGGAATCAGTCAGATTGAAACAGAACTTTCTGAATTAAGAGGACATGTAAATGCTCTAAAACAATCAATTGATGAAATTTCTAGTAGTGTGGAAGTTGTACAAAGTGAAATTGAACAATTGCGAACTGGATTTGTACAGTCTAGAAGAGAAACTCGAGACATACACGACTACATTAAGCAAATAGGCCATCCAGCAGACAAGGCAAGTCTTAGGTTTCTAAATGTGCCTGAAGAGAGTTTTGAAAAAACTGAAAATACAGTTTACAAAATATTGATAGATAAAATGGGGTTCTCAGAGGCACAAAGCACTATTAAGATTGAATTTGCTCAAAGACTGGGGCAACAGAGAGACTGTCCAAATGCAAAGCCAAGACCAATTCTTGTTTACTTTGAGTCATCACAACATAGGGATTTGATTTTAAAAAAGTCTTACAAACTTAAGGGGACTGGCATTGGAATTTCTACGGATATTTTTCTCCATGACATGAAAGAGAAAAAAGAAAGAGGACTGCCCTCCTCTCAAACATATGAGAGTATGGATATGAAGCTGTTAACTGTGGAGACAAAAACTAAAAAGCATGATTGGGAGTCACCTGACAGTGATAAAGAAGTGGAATCAGATATAAATAAGAACAGTTATGCAAAGATATCTAAATCAGCACTTCAAGTAAAAACAAGCCCTACCAAGGGGAGTATCCAGTCACCAAATACTAGAGACCTTAGTAGAACTGGGGACAGCAGCACTTTTTCAAACAGAAGGAATTACGGTGATCAGTCACCAGAATTTGGCAATATGGAAAGCCAGTCAAAGGCCTACTCTTCAGACATGACCCCTGTATGGCATTTGCCAAATGACTTTGCAACAGCAAAACTTAGTCGTTCTGAGTCAGATTTCTCAAAATTGTGTCAGTCTTATTCTGACGATTTTTCAGAAAATCAGTATTTCAGCAGAACAAATGGCAGCTCACTATTATCTTCCTCAGATCGCGAACTTTGGCAAAGAAGGCAAGAGGATTCTACCAACTGGTATGGTAGCTCCCAGGAACAGACTTTTGCCCAAGGGGTGCAACAGTATCCAATGCAAAATGAAGTAGAGAACACAGAAACAGCTGACAGTGGAGTAAGCAATGGAATACTAGGTGTATCTGGAGACAGAAGCCACTATAGTGGCTCCCAGCTTTCTTTCCATGATGATCTTTCACCATGGAAAGAATGGAGTCAGTTGGAAAAAGGGGCGGATTTGGCCTTAGACTCATCCACCCAAGAAGTTTTTGCATACGATATGAGCAGCCCTTCAGATCAACAGATGGATTTCGGAAAGTGCCAAAGTTCTGATCTCCAATATGACACTGAGAGTTACGATTTTACCCTTGATGGTACTTCTCCATCATGTCCAGGCCTTGACAGTGAATCACAAAGTCAGTGGACTGGTCAATATGATGATTATCAAGAAACAAATTCTAACTCCCTTTATCAGAGTCAGAACAGATTGTCTATGATGTACCGAAGTCAGAGTGAACTACCAAGCGATGACTCAGAAGAAGCACCCCCTAAATCATGGCACAGCCGATTAAGCATAGATCTTTCAGATAAAACTTTCAGCTTTCCTAAATTTGGATCTACGCTTCAACGTGCTAAGTCAGCATTAGAAGTAGTCTGGAATAAAAGCACACAAAGTTTAAGTGGGTATGAAGACAGTGGGTCGTCTTTCATGGGAAGGTTTAGGACTTTATCTCAGTCTACTGCAAATGAATCAAGCACAACACTCGATTCCGATGTTTACGCTGAGCCCTATTACTACAAAGCGGAGGATGAGGAAGACTTAATTGAGCCAGCTGGTGAGAATGAAACAGATTATGTAGAAGTAATGGAACAAGTCCTTGCTAAACTAGAAAATAGAACTAATACTAGTGAAACAAGTGAGCAGATCCAAGAATATGAACTGGAACAGCCTTCGTATGAAACTCCTTATGCAACACTACAAGAGGAGGAATATGACAGACAGTTTGACAGTGTGGCCGTTGAAGAGATATTGGAAGTTGCAGGTGACATGGTTGTTGACATAGAAATAAAGGAAGATGAAAATCAGAATGTCCCAGAGGTGCCTACTGAAACTCCAAAGAAAAAAAGAATACGACCATCGTTTAAAGAAGCTGCTTTAAAAGCATACAAGAAGCAAATGAGTGAGTTGGAAGAGAAGATCCTTGCTGGAGGTAATAACATTAAAATATTATCTTTTAAACAAAATATTGTTCTTTGTAAAGTTGGTCATTAGTTTCTGTATGATATCCAATTTTGCTTCCATGGAATTTGGTGATTTCTGGTTTTACTCTCACAGTGAAATTGTTATCCTGAGGATTCAGAAGGCTAAAACTTTATCCCAAGTATATTTTGAAAAGATTTTCTTAATATATCAAACAGGTGTTTATAAGCAATTGTTTTACTTTGAATCAAATGTACTTTAAGTCTTTTGCAGTTTAATTTTTAAACTCTTGTTAAAAGAACTAGACAGGAGACTATTCTTAGAGTTGTCATAAAGCTTTATAAATGTATTCCCAGGAGCAATCCAGAGGGTTCAGATACTGTACTGTTTCCTTTAACAGTTTTATAGACATGGCTGGTTCTGTACTCACCCTCATGAGCAGTGGTTTGCAAGCTATAATTTGCTGTGTAATTTTGATGAGAGTGCAAGTCTAAACTGATCTAAATTCTTTCTATCTGTACTCATATAAATCCTCAGATAAGTAGGTGGTTCTCAGAAAAGAAAAGAAAAAAGGAAAAAAAAAAGAAGAGGTGTAAATGATAGCACCCCTGTATAAGGAAAAAAAGTCTTAACTCACAGAAGGTTTTGAGAGAAATTTTTTTTTTCCATGATCTTTATGTTCTGTGCTAAGAGACCATAAAGCAGACAATGAATGAATATATATAATTTTAATACCTCTTGTAATAAAAAAGATGGTGATTTTCAAGATTAATCAACATCGAAATGTTGACATTATAATACCGCAAGTGCATTTAATTGGTAGTGCGTAATTAGCCCAGCTAGCCAGATGGTAATTGTCACCTTGACTGAATCTTTGCTTTCTTTGTCTGTCTTGCAAAAATAATAATCTGAGACATTTGTTTTAAAGATGAAGAACTATGCCATTAGCCAGAGTGTATTTAGTAGTAATTAGTATCTCAGGTTTTGAATGCGATGTTTCTTTTGTATTGGGTAACTACTTTTCCAATTAACGTGCAGTCATATTAGAAGTGTTGAATAAACAGTTAAAAATTGCTGGTATGAAAGTCTATTTTTAAGACTGAAATAATGATACTAGGTTATAGATTTTGCATTTTGCAGATATGTTTCTACAGAACTGTTAGACACAAGGTGGTATACGTACCAAGAATCAGCTAGCAATAGTTAGTTTTTTCATTACTTTTTCATTGTTAAACGCTCTGAGGTGTGTGGAGGGGAACCCAGTTGTTGTATCTAGTCGTTCTTGTACAATAGGAACGTAAAAGGCCTGGGGAGGTAATTTAAGAAGGCATGTGTGGAAGATGCAGTGAAATCCATATTGCTGCCAGTATATTGTCTCGTCCTTAGTGTGTGTTATTAGATAACATGGGTTGTGGTTAGAAAATGAGAAGTTACTTTTGATATTGCATCTCGTGGGATCAGCCATACGAATTATAGAAAATATTCTCGTTCTTCCTTTAATCTAGCAGGTGAAGAATGTCTATTTCAGTCTCTTACAGTCTACTGAAGTCTTTTTTTTTTTTTTGTGAATTATTGAAGTACTTCTTGTCGTATATTTACAGAGAAGCCAGCTGGCCCAAAAGTCCAATGTATGAAAAAGTGTAATTGGATGAAGACTATGGGGTGTAGAGTGTCTGCAGTTATAAAACGTCATATTAGGGCCTCCAAAATTTTCACTTTTACTGAAATAGAGAAGGGAGTACAGCAAGGGGTTAAAGGTAATTAACAGACTGGCTGCTACAACAGTGGTACTTGTCAGATTACCCTAATCCTGGAAACGGAACGCATTGACATTTGAGTAGCAGTTGTATTTTCTCTCCACACTTTCTGTTTTCGGCACCCATGGGGAGGAGATGTGTTCTTCTCAGTAATTCTGCTTCAGCAGTTAGTAACTGATTTGTTAAAAATGTATTTTCAGGTCCTATAGACTACCTGGCAATATGTATTAACAGGACTGTCTTTCATGCTTTGTGTCTAATGGATGAGTGTGATATTTTACTTGACTTTTTGCATTTGCAGAACACCCAAAATTTGATCACAGTTGAAAACTTTTGAAATATGTTTAATAGTTGGAGTGCTATACCAAAAGAATACCTTACCTAGACACTTCTGCTGAGTGACATGCAGTATTATTCCAGTCAAATCTTTTTTGAATTGACTTTCAGTGAGCAGGATGACTGTGATTTTAGAAAGAGTCTATTCACAGATACAGAAATCCATTTTTAGAACACTTCATATACAGCCTTTGGTGAAGGATGTCTTTTTAATGTCACCTTTTCCTCAAAGAGAAAACATGTTCAGCTTCCATATATCATTTGAATTGCATAGCAATTTTTATTTCATTTACAGTTAAGTATAAGAAACCACATATTGCAGATTAATCCTTATGTTCTGTAAAATGTAACAACTGTACAGGTTGTAGCCTGTCAGTTCTTAGGCCTTCCCTCCCCTCTCCCCCCATTTTCACATAAGACTTCATGCTTTTCCAGAGAATACTTACTTAAATGAAGCAAATAATAGTTTGGGACATTACACTTTGCTTTAAACATTTGCAGGAGCAGTAGTACCTTTAAAGAAAAGTGACTAATTGCTAATTTAGAGTTTGTATTACTTCTGTGAATGGTTTTCTGACCCTTACCTCTGTAACTGATTTCTAGTCAACAGTCAACTGTTTTTTTTATTTGTTAATGGAAAAGTGCTGGTTGCAGATCAAGTTTCCGGAATTAATCTTCATTATATAACCGAAGCATAACTCATTGATTAATGAATTGTTTCATTCGTTCATGTAGGCAGGGATTGGTAGCCAGCATTCTGGCCAACGAGAGATGTAGCTGAGTAGTACAACAGAGTTATTTCTCCAGCCTAGGACAAAAGAAAGGCTTAGATGAATGTTCTTATTTTCATTCTAGTAACAGATGAGGTAATGTCATTGAAACTTTGGTACGTAAATAATTTATCAGTGCATAACAGTCCCATTGGATAGTCCTGTTCTCTCTCTAGCTGGGGAGAGGAAAAATATACTATGGACTGATTGCTTATGTATTATTTATTACAATGTGTTTCTGGAGATGTTCTGGAGTGAAAGTAATAGGATATGTGGATGTGAGGGGATGGAAGTAGTACATAAGTAATCCTCAGACTTAAAGTTCTGTAAGGACACAGAGGCATTGTGATGACACTATACAACTGCTAGGCATGTGTGTTAATGGGAAGGATCGATGACTTTTTAGAAAAATACCAGAGAACTGCTATCTAGTGTTTTATTTCTTTATATACCATAATCAAGAATAGCTTAATAGCTTCTTGCCTTTTGTTTTTTTGTTCCAGTTCTCAACCTGTTACTTTTTTTCTTTCTAGCTTTTTTCCTCTGTAGTGGCTGCTTTTATTCTCTTCCCATCTTACTCTCCTTATCTTTTACAGCTGCCTTAGAATAAATATCATTCTCCTGATAAAGCCATCACTCTGGGTAAACTCCCAGAGTTGCATGAGCTCTTGAGTCACTTTAAATGGTAACAGACTTCCCTGTATGAATGGTAGTTTACAAGCAGTAACTTCTTGATCTAGCTGATGGAGATCTTGCTGATCATTTGGTGACCAACCAGATTTTAAAAACCCTCAACAGCAATAAACAAACAAAAGTCTTGGGTCTGGAGTTTGTAGCATGGAGTAAGCTGTACATTGTTTATGGAGTCAAGATGGGTGAACTTGTCTTACGCTGTACCGATGTGCAGTGTACATATGTATACATATGCACTGTACATACACAATGATAAGTCAAATTACAGGGTCCAGGGATGGAAGTTGCTATACTCCATCGTTTTATAGGAAGGGATTTATCCTTACCTTTAGTGGTGTCTGGGGAGCAGAACGTGGAAAGATTGGTATCCCATAGAGCCCTATTTTAAATAAGCATGTGAAGGAGAAAACGTGATGCTAACGTTTAAAATTGGTGACTACACCAGTAATGCATTGCTGTGCTTCTGTTGCAGTCTGGTCATTTGGTTTCAGCTTAAGAAAACCTGTCATCAGAATAAATGTATTACCTTTGTATATTCCAAACTCAGTCTACTCAAACTAGTTTATGCTATTTTCAAGACAAGTATATATTTTTCTTTGTAATAGGGAAATAATAAGTCTATTAAAAGGTGAATTGCTTTTTAAGATTGATGAGGTTTCCTACATTCAAACCGTAACAGCAGTGTTAGGAAGTGAGCTGTAAGTAAGGAGCACTTTTTTTTACAGAGGGAAATGAAAGGCAGGCAGGCATTTATCCCATCTTATTTTTAGTTGATTGAGGTAGCTGCCTGTATTGGCTGACTAAAACACTGGTAATCATGTGGGTTTTTTCCTTATGAATATAGTTGTTTCTCAGGCTGCTGATGCAGATTGGAAAAGGAAAGAATACCTAGTCAGAAGGCAGTGTTTTGGTTTGGTGTATGAAACACTACAACAACTGATGAAAATAGATATCTATTTGCATGTATTAGACTAAACTGAGATATGAAAGCTGTTAATTCCTTGATTGACCGGCAATAGCAGCTAGGGCCAGTGGGTCCTGTTCATAATCCAGTACAAAAAAGCAATAAAGGTGTTTTCCCCTTGTGAATGAGTCTGCTGTTGCCAAAAGAAAAGAAATATTTCGTTTGTAGTCTTGTGAGAATTCTTCAAAATCCATAGAGCCCTCTACTTCTATTACCATCTTCTAGTTTCTTGAAGTATTTTGTTGCTAAAAACCTAAATACAAACTTAATTTTATACTCATACTGTTTTTTGAGTAATAGTGTTACGCCATTATTGAATGCTTAGGTATGATTAAATCCAGGAAAGCTGTCTTGAACTAATATGGTTTTAAGACAAAGTATTTTTGACATACCTTGGATGGCTTTAGGTGTACTTTACTGTAAATAGACTCACCAGAAGCCCCATTGGAACACTTCAAGCAAAGTTGCAGCTATGCTTTAAGTTAGCTTTGAGTTTAGTATCACCTTGGACAAAATAAAGAAAAGTTCTCTTTGAGATGCTTTTTCTTCACTGAGCCTAATGGCATTTTTGATCTCTCTAATCTCAGACAGAGTCTAACTGCAAAAAATGGTCATAGTGAATTGAGTAAACTGCAGGTAGTCTTTGTGACAGGATAGTAAGCAAATAAAAATAAGTTGAGAATCAATATTAGCACAATAACCCCTTACTGAATTTCCTGACATTACAATCAGGAAAATGTATGTGTCGCAATTACACTTGTGTGACTTAATCTGAGAATCTAAAGAAATTCTGTTGATATCAGACAGCCTTTTGCTGGAATGTCTGCATCTGTCCTTGTATTGACAAAAAAATCACATCCTTAATCAGTAAGGTTTAGCGTAAATCATCCATCCTTGTTTTTTTTTTTTTTTGTTTAAAAAAACCTTCTGTTTAGAGGAAAAACTTCCTTTCTTAGGAAAACTTTAGTAAGCTGTTAACTTTTAATTGTTAATATTTTCAATTTTCATAATAAAGTCTCTGCTAGTCTAATCCTTACAGGAATAGAAAATTATCTAACACTAATTTTATCCAATTTTAGAATTAATGTTGATTGAGTATTGATGAAATTTACCTGCTCTTTTTGTGTGTAAACAGAATTAAAATAAATTTACTAGACCTTAGATAAAACCTGGGCAGGATTGTCAGTTCTAAGGACTTATTTATAAACTGCATTGGTTCTGTTGTGCAAATGAGCACAAATTAATATTTTGCCACTAAGATAAAAAATAGTTTATATTTTTAAGACTTAATCTTTTTCTTTAGGTAACTGTATTTTGGAAGCAAAAAACACAACATCATTCTGTAAAGCAATTTCAGGATAAAAGGAATCTTGTTAAGCCAACCAGCTGAATAAAAGACCCAAACATTAATTTTGAAAAATGTAGTGACTTGGAAAACATGAGTTCATAAACATGCTCAAATCTTTCTCTGGTCTATTGGGAAAGCACAATATTACGATCAAGTGCTAGGCTACAGAGATTGTGTTTTGCCACCCAAGCATGTTTCTGACTACTTTCATGGGACAGATGCCAGACTCTCTTTAGGCACATTTTCCAGGTGATCAGTGGAGCATCTATACAATTATGTTTCCCTGGATGCTAAAGTAGAAGAATGTATCTGTGAGGTCTCCAGTTCCTACTGATGTAAAAGTATTGTTGAAATCAGCGTAACCTTGTCAAGGGTTGATGAGGGTTTGCCTCCCTCATCTGTAGAGAACATTAAGATAACTTGTATGATCAGAAGTTTTGGTAAGGATAAAACTGTTGATGCATAAAAAATGTAGTAATAAGCATTGATGCATACATTCAGACGCTTGCACTTTTATATTGTCTAATACATAGCATTTTTGTGAGAGTTTTTTTATCTGCACTTGCTCATGTTTAACTCTAATTTTATTAATTTTCAGATAAAAACCTGTATAAAGAGGGTTTTTAAGGTAGTCCATGTCTTCTAATTGTGCTGCTGATAGAACTATTTACAAATGTTGCTGATACTCTAATAAGGTATATGGTGTATAATAAAATACAAGTTAACTAGAAAAAAATGATGAAAACACTGCTGAATACAGAAAAGACCGTAATCTGTTTGCTCTAGCAAGTAGCTGCTGACTGATCTGCTAGTAGTTTCTCTGGAGTTGGCCTATAAAACAGGTTAAATTTCTTTATGTGGCATTGGGATCTCAGAGATGAGGTGGCAGAACTCCTTTTGACTCTGACGCTTTTCTTTCCTTTGAGAACTGAGCTTTCCTAATCGCAGAGGCCACGCAGCAGCATGTGATTTTGTTGGTGGTATCACAGGTCCACAAGCTGCGTATAGCTCCAGGTACCACTCATGTAATTGCTGCTTTGCCAAAGGAAATCTTGTCCATCAGCTGCACATCAACCAAGAGTGAGGAAGGAGAGACAGAGACATGACCGTGCTGTTGTGCCCTTGCTGCTCCACTCCCTTTTCCTAGAGAAAACATGATCGTAACTTACTGTTATCAAATTTCGGCAGACTACAGGTCGTAACACTGTTTCCTATTTTACAGTTAGCCATCTCTGCCTTTTTCTCAAGATGTTTTTCCTTTGTCTTCTGCAGCTTTAGAGTATATAGCATTTTATTAGAATACAGAGAAAAGGGAGATTTCAGAGTGAAAGGATTATTTGTAAAGTGATCCAATAGTAACAACTTTTCCCACCTCATCAGACCAGCCCTGTAATCAGTGGAAAAATAATCCTTCTTTTAGATCTTGAACTTACTAGCAAAAGCAAAATAAATCAGGAGAGGAATATACAGAAAATAGATGAGTGAATCTAAAGCAGTCTTTATCTTTAACCTTAAACCCACTGGTCTCCCTGTCCTATTTAGCACAAGTAGGATAGAACTGATGCTTCTCCACAACCATAAGGCAGAGAAGATACTGTAAAAATAAAGTAGTGAAGTGTGGTTTGGGAATTTTGGGAGCTGGAGGCAGGGGAGGGTGGTTGTTTTTTTAGTTCATTTGTTTTGTTTTCCTTTCTTCTGCCAAGAAAATATGTTGTTTGGTAACCCATCTTCTTTGAAGCCCTTCTTTGCTGGATGAAAAACTGCCTGTATATAATTGATTCTCAAAATGAAGAGTATTTTTAATATAGTGATCATGGAAATCAGGGGGATTATTGTATGTCCTGTTAGGTAGAAAAAGCCCAACAGAACTGTAGGTCATGCATGCATTCTACTGTACCAGCCTATGGTCCTAATTAGTATCAGTCCATATCTTCAGTGGTTATGCTTAATTATTCCAACTTGTTATTACTTTCAAGCACAACTCTAACAAACAGCATGTAATTTGATTTGGGTTTGTGTCTATGGTACAAAAGCTAACAGTAAAAAATTGGTATCATTTTCTTACTAAAAACTGAAAGTTTTGACAGTCTTTGGTTTTACATTGGCGGAGAGATTCTCAAAAGCACAGTGCAGGTAGAAACATATGTATTGAGAATAATAAGAAATCTCCAGCTTTTTTGTGAGTTGAGTATATTAATAGTTTTATGTGCCAGACAAATGCCACATAATGGCTGAGGCAGGAACTTCTACAGCTGCCTGTCTCACTCTTTATAAATGATTGGAGAAGCGATTCTTAAATATTCAAGGCTATTGTCTGTAGTTGCCTTTGCTTCGTATAGGTAACTTCCTCTTTCAGCTCTCATCAGAGGTTTGCTACTGTTGTATTTGAAGAGATGGCTGTATTCAGTGGAAATCTTTCACTGTACCTGATCATGTTAGCTACATCAAATGCTTATGTCTTATTGTGGGAAATTTTTTTTTGCTTGCTTGTAACTATGTATTTTTATTTATTTATTTTGCAGCTTTCTAAGATTTATCAAAAAAAAAAAAACCTTCTAATGCTAACTACAGTATTTGCAATCATTAGTTCAATTGTTAGTATTGATTGTTAGTATCACTTGCATTTGTTTTCAGTTGTCTCAAATTTTTCTGGAATATATTTTATCTGTGAGTTATCTTTCTTTTATTTTATGAAGCTTTCCTAGTCAGCTTAAATCCTGTAATGCTGTAGGAAAAGGACTACTGGCTGACTTTTCAGACTTGAATATTTTGGCCTTAATTTGTTCCTATAATGTTTCTTCTCAGTGTCAGTGCCTGCCTTTTTTTGGAGGTGGGATACCGGGCTAGCCAGATTTTTGATTTGACTATTTTTCTGTTATATAATTTATCCTCAGAGCCTGACAGAGGTCAGAGGCAAAAACTGAACTATTTGAGACTTTCAGGAAAAAAAAAAAATAATAATTGGTACTCTGTGATCTACTTTTTTTTTTGCCTCATTTCCTTGAGCCTAATTTATTCTAGTTCGTGTTTTCAAAACAACTTTCATTTTGCGTTCTACAGTGTTCCATACTTCATCTTTCAGTAGCTTGGAAATTGATTCTGTCTCTTCAGCATTCATAATGAACTGATTTGTCTCCTTTTCTCGTCACCCCAAATTTCTGTAGTTGTTTTCATTACATTTCTTCTGTTGTATTTAGTGAAGTATTGAGTCACATTTATAATGAATTGTAGCCTGCTGTTTGCTTCCAATGAGACTGTTTCTTTCCCTCTTTTTTTCCCCTTAGTCTATTTTATTATAATATTTAATTACGAAAAATTATTTTTCAGGAAAAGACAATTCTAGAGAAGATCTTTTCAAAAAATGCGTTTTATTTTGTATACAGGCTTTTTGCCGTAAACACTCAAGTTTTTATTTTCTAAAATTCCAAATACTTTTGAAAGTTAAACTTCCTACATTTTTTTTCTAACAAAAAAGTGACAAATTTTCATAATGGAGTAAATTCCCTACTTCAACAGATTTCACATTTTTCAAGCAATTCTAAAAACAGCTATAATAGCATAGCTGTTTTGTTTTATCCTGTGATCTCTTTCCTGTTTATTATGTCGTCAATTCTGCTTGCTCTAATGATAGACAGGTCTTCAGCTTTTTTTAACTGGGTTTTTGTGCTTGTTTGTTTTAACTTTTATGTAGTGCAGTGACTCAACTTTTTAAGCTTTCATTTGTAGCATTAAATTATAGATGACATGATAACAGCAAAGATATAAGTAAATGAATGCTATTACTTTAGCTCTGAACAAAAGTTATTTCTAAAAACTGCTGTAAGTACTTTCAGTTTTGCGTGGATGTGCATGCTCATTAGTATGGTCTCACACATCGGTGACAGAATCATTGTTAATAGAACTGACCTCATTTGTCAACCAGTAACTTCCGTGTAGGACAGCAGAACTGCAAGGTTATACTAGGAGCCACTGTTTCCTTTAGGACCTGTTATCTTAATGAGCACAGTTTGTTTTCATGTTCTAAGCAAAAAGAAATATAAACATACTTTTTTTTCTGAATGAATGGAAGGTAGAATTATTGAGAGAACAAATAAGCCACTTCTCTCAAATCTCTGAAGTACAAAATCTCAATTCAAATTGTAACAGTTTAGAAACATGTATACAATTCCACTTTCTACTACCTAATCCTGATAGCATCGGCTTTCTCACTATCTGATGTTTAATATCCGTTATATTAAGCATTTTCACTGAGCACTGCTAGACACTTGAAAAGGTTTCAAAGATTAATGTAAAAACATTCACTGTAAGAATCCTGCTGTTCTATTACAACTGGTGTTAAATTGTTACTGTCTTGAGGAAAAACAAAAAAAGTTATACGCCACAAAGAGAAGAATGTTACATTTTTATAGAGATCTCACTAATGCTTGGTAAAAGGGAAATTTTAATGGCAATCACTAATGGAATACAGGACTTAAAGGTCAGAAAAATAAGCTATTTAACTTCTGTATCTTCTAAGCATATGCTGTTGATGCCTTAAATTGAATCCAATCAAACATATATGGCATATAAGAAGTGTGGATTATACAGTACTTGGCTTTCATTAATAATATAAATTAATCGTCTGAATATACAGAAGTAATACTGATGTTTCATTTTGGCAGTCAATTCATAGTGATGTACAAGTGTTTCAGATGTAGTTAAATTTTAATAATATTTGAGTATCTTGCTGATCACAGTGAGAGCCAGACATGAACTGCAATTCATTATACTTTTTAGATAAAAGCATTCTATTTTTTCAGTGGTAAATTCGTGGCAAATAAATTGATACCAAATAGTTCAATATTATAATAACACTTCATTCTTTTAGAGAGAGATATTGGCTGCTAGATACTGCTTTCACTTGAAGTATTTTAAAACTGAAGTTAGCCCTACCTATATCAGAAGAGGTACTCAGGATTTATGCAAAGCAGTTCATGGGCTTGTAGAAGTTGAGCGGTTTGCTTAAAAGTGTGAACAAAGCCTGTAGCAAAGCTGAATGTTGAAGTAGGCATGAGAAGATTCCGTACCTCTGTGTACAAGATTGCATTATTAAAAGGAAAAAGAAGGATGACAAAATGCCACAAGTTTTTAATTACTCATTTTAATTACTCATGTTGAAGACATCTGAATAAAAGGGCATATTACGAAGCTAATTAGGAATAAAGCTGATCTTTAGTACCAGACTGAATGTGATATACTGCTATTTTGAGATTCATCTTGTTTCCATATAATTACATACTCAAAAAAAGGTCAAAAGGTTCGAAAGGTACCGTGAGAAGTATGCCCAACTTGCATGTGCTGTTCTGATGTACAGTGAGATAAAAGTCAACTGTCGGTATTTGCGGAGCGCATTTAGAAGTGCGTAAGTCCCCTCTTTCAGTATCCTTAGTACCATGTTACACTTTGTACATTTGTTAAACAGCTCTCACCGACTTTGTTCAGGAGATGCTGCTCTTCAGCTTTCTTTCTGCCAGACTTACTGAAAGGTCTCAAGTCAGTCTAGAGACTTCTGAAGATCTGCTGACTCAAACATCCCATTTTGTTTTCTACACTGAATGTGACTGAGCTGTCTGACCGAGGTTAAACTGGGCAGTCGCTCTTGAATTGCAAAGAGGACACATGTTGCTGCAGTTTCCTCTAGTTGCTTCACTGTGAGATGCCTAGATTACTGACTTGAGCCCAGACTTTTGTAGAGGCACAGGCCTATTAAAATAATTTCTCCATACCCTTAATGGGGCCACTCAGTTACATTAAAGTCTGCCTGAAATGATTTGCTCAATGTCAATTAAGAATTGCCTGGCAAAGAAAGATAAAGTCCGAGGTAGTCATCAGCTGCCTGAATTGTTAGGCTGTCCTTTCTCTTCCTGTTGTCTGCTGCCTTATTCAGCTCAAATAGAAATCTTGCCGAGAGGGATTTTAACAACTTGCAGAGTTTTTTCACCTGCTGGAAGAATCCCTCTAGTGCCATCACGTAAAGCAGGAGTGTTTTACTGAGTTAGTATGTGGTTTAAGGCAGGGAACACCAAATTAAGGTTGCACGGACAACCTTAACACCCAGTATCTTCTGAGTTTGTTTGTTTTTTTTATTATTATTAATCATTGCACAGATTGAGGGTTATTTTGTTTTTTTTTAACATGATACTAAGAGTGGTTCATTTTCTTTGACGCTAGCGCTAGAAAGGTTTAAGACACTCTGATTTCATAGACGCTTACTGATAGCAGACTCAAAGTGAGACTTAGTGAGACTCCAGTATATTGAGGTCTGTGACAGGTTCAGGAAGCAAGTGTTCTCTAATGAGCACCTATTCTATTTCTTCAGGCTCACCGCTTTCTGGTCTGCTCCATCTGGTCTGGTTGCTAAAATACCATAGACCTATGGACATAGGAGTCCAGCTGAACTCCTGCCACCCTTCTGTTCCTTGTCACTCTGCATCATTTCTCTTCTGCTCCTGTTCTCAGTCTCCTTTCCCTTTTTCTGCTCTCTGGTCTCTGACCAGTTCCTAAATCTCCTAATGGGTTAGACCATAATGAGTATCTAGTACTTTAATCACAAAAGTACACACTTTTTTTTTGTTCTTTTGATTGTAGTTTACTGTGAGAAAAAATACTGGGATGCAGAGTACTTGGAGTCTTAGATGCAAGCAAACAGTTGAGGCTGTGCTTGGAATGGTTATTATATCTAGGTATGACCACAACATTAAAAGAAAGATAGAAAATCAGCAACCTTCGACTTGTCTGAACACAGCGAGGTCTGATTATGTGTGCTTTCTACCCATCTGTTCAGCTGTTGTTTCATGACAGAATTCTTGTAATTCTTGTAAAGCAATAGAAGCTTAGTATTTGTTTGTAACATAGAATGTGAGTGTATTTTCATGCTCCCCACCCCCCACAAGGAGTCCAAAGCAAAGAAAGGCAAATTTCTACGTTTTATACTTAATACATACTTAGTTAAGTTAATAGTTATAAGACCCAGCCATCATGCAAGACTTTTCCGTCCTTCTGTGTTATCTCTCAGAGAACAGTGAAATTGTATATTCGGATTTAATGCTGGTCCCTCTATTAATTATGAATTAAACTGAGGCCAAAGAACCTGACTTTTCTTACCATGAATCTGACTCGATGGGAAATCTAACTATTTGTGTTATGCACTCTTACCCACAAATAAAATGGATATGCAGTGCAGTAGGTTTTGGTGGACTGGAGACTCAGTGATGCAAGCTAAAATAGAAAAATAAAATTAAAGAAAGATTCTTCAGATAGTCCTTTCTTTCTTTCTTTCTTTGCCTACACCCAGACTCCCGTAATAAAAAAGAAGTTAGTTGGGAGTAGGGCTGTTAGCTGAGGGTCTTCAAGTTTGGAGCTCTTTCCCAAAAGATTCTGCCGTAGCTCCTAATTGGTGCTTTTAGGGCACTGTGGGGGCTTCTGTCAGCTTGCTTGACCTGAATTTTATTTGTTTCTATGTTCTCTATACCTATTGTGTTAACTTTGGACTAAATTCTTCCATCCTTTTTTAGGCTGAGTTGTGATTCGTTGCATCAGTGACCTCATGATTTCAGTGGAGTTGTTTAAAGAGTAGTTAAGATTAACAGAATTTGGCCCAGTGATACTATTTCTTTTTTCAAGGGTACGGTGACTGCGAGGAGTGGCAAGAGTCGGGGAGAGATAATGGATCTGACCTTATGCCTATTTCCTTCTTCCAGTAGCCATATTTTAGGATGAATTTTTCATTTTAACTTACATGCTTTGTGCTGATTCATTTCACAGAGCCTGATTGCTTACTGTAGTTGTCTTGTGAATAGATTAAACAGATAAATGCATGCAAAAAAGACTAGAAAAGCTAAATATGCATCTTGACTCTTCCTATTTACGATATACTCAAAGGCAACTTCAGCATTACATACACCCCCTTCCCTGAGTTCCACATACAGCCCAATGAATACTGCTTTAAAGCAGTGTTTTCAACGGCAGTTAGACACACATCAAAGTGGGGAGATTATGCCTTGTCATATATTTGTGGTCTCAGAATTAATTTCCTCTGGCACTGAGTAAAAACAACAGGAAAAAGTTGTGCTGTTAGTAATTAATCTAACTCTGTTCCTCAGACAAACCTCCTGGCAAATTGAAGTGACCCTGGACAGTGTCATGAGGCTACCACATTAGGTGCCTTTGAGTATCTCCTGATAAAAATAGATGACAGAAAAGAAGTAGAATCTTAAGAGTTTTGAAAAAGAGTCTTTATCTAGGCAAACAAATGACACCTTCAGCATCCCATGCTGCGGTATTACAGGACTAGCTTCAGCCAGAATGTACAATTTTCAGAATTGTACTGTGGTTGATTGCCAGGTATGATCCTTTTGAGGAGCTTTCTTTTGCCTCTAACCACTGCAAACCACTGCCGTCCTCAACAGTCATTTCCTCTACAAGTTGGAGCAGCAGGAAGCCTGGTGGCACTCATCTGAGAAACAGTAATAAGCAACAAAGAGAGCAATAATAATTGACATTATATAGTACATTAGTTCACAGTGGTGTCACTTTCAAGTCGCGTACTCAGGACAGGCATGAATACTGCATGACTTGTTATTTTACGTGTAATGTTAATGTGGGACTGAGTTCCATCATAAAAGTTGATTTTGCTCGCTATATTCAGACCACCTTTTCTGATTAAGATGATGAAAAGGTTTGCAGTAGTCCCTGAGGTCCCTAGGTTTACCTGTAACACTTGTCTTCGTTAATCCGCTCTTTGAAGTAATCTGTGAAATACATTTAAGTCATACAAAACATCCTTTTCTTGATTAGCTTTTGGGTTTTGAGGGGAGTTGGGGTTTTTTTTGTTTGTTTATTTGTTTTAATCTAATGCAGGCTGCATACTTTTGTGATCCATGCATGGACAGGCTTGTCAATGTAAGTTTTACTTCCACTGTGCGTAAGAAAGGAAGGGAAACAAGCTGCACTTCAAGCCACGTTCCATTTCCCTTTGTTATGCACCTTCTGGTTGCTCCCAGGAGGCTTGAAGAAAGAATTGGAGAGTAAATGGAGTGGAAGACAGTGAGAGTGATTCCAAAGCTGTTTATGGTGTTCCCGGATGCATATTGATAATCAGTGCAGCAACCAACTGAAAACTGTTAAAGACTGTGGAGTGTATTACCTTTTTTCTTTGAGAAAAAGCTGCTTGTCTGAGAAAGTACAACAACTCAACTTGGAACTGGAAAACTTAGAGATTGGTAGACCTTTTGTAGATGATCCTGGACTTCTACTGAGGCAAAATCCTGCTTACCTAAGCTTTAGAAACAAGTACAGACAGATCTCTGTCAGAAGAGCCCTATGGATGGTCTTGAATCTCCTCTCCTGTAGGACTAAGCATATGTTTTAAAGGAGTCAAATTACTGCTGGCTAGGGACATTTTTGTGGTAATATAGGGGACGTCTAGGGTAACGTCTGCGAAGATGGTGGTGCTTCAAGGGACGTCTATGTCTTGCTTAAACAGACTTTTTTCTTCTCTAAAGGTGCTGGACACTGCCATCCTATATTGAATCTACAGTACTGGTAAATAAGAGCAATGCCACCTTTAAAAGACCTCTTGGTAGTCTTTCACAGCTTTTCGTATGATCAATCCCCCGATGTACCACATTTCAGAGTTTACTGTATCTTCTCCCACTTTACTGCAAAGCACTTGACTTCTAGGCAATCTTACATGAACTAGCTGACCAAGGTTTTGGGGGAATCTTGTAACGGTCATCTTTATTAGCAGTTTTAGCCTTTAAGGGAACAGTATTACCATTTAGTTCTTAATTTGGTAGTTCTTAATTTATTATACTTAGGAACTTATATAATGTTATTGATGTATAAAGAGAGGTGCATATAAATAAAAATTGTGTAAGGTCTAAGTAAGTTTTACGTATAAAAGCTTGGTATTTAGGATGGTAAGTAAATTTTAAAAGGTGATTAAACCTTTTAAGCACCAAGACAGATTAGAGAGTCAGTTATACCTAGCCAGTTATTAGTACAGCCTGCAGGTTCGCCTGATCTTCATTTTGAGTTGGAATAAGTAGTGGTCAGTGAAGTAAAGCATGTTAGGTAATGCCGGGCTGTATATATTACTCCTCAGACGTTCTGTAGTCATGCAGATGACTTACAAAGATGGCTTGCATTCATTTTGTTCCTGCAGCTTGTCAATCCGCCTTTTTTTCTGTCCTTTACTATTTCCTGTCCACTGCTGCTGCTGAACTGGTAAATATCACACGTTTCAGGGACAATACCACTTCAGCAGTTTTTGACCCTATATCAAATGTAGGGAGTGCTGGTGAAGGTATTAATACTGGTAGACCTCTGCATTGCTATTATGCAGCTGGGTCATTATCTGGCACAGGGGATTTGTTAGTGCTTCAGAACAACAGTTTCAGAATGTTGGATGTAATTTACTATTTTTAATAATGAAACCTAATTTAGTATTTTAACAAATAACGATGGTAAATTCGGGCTATTTTTCTTGTGTATTAGAAGAAATATACGTTCCCCTGTTGGTCTTTGCACTAAGATAAAATATTAAACTAGTACTATTTCAAGTATGTTCTGACTTTCACAAAACCTATGATAAATTCAAACAGGTTAAGTTCACAGCTCATGGAAAAAACATAGGTAAGAAAAGTCTCTAACCACTTAATTATATATTTTCTTTATAAATATTTGGTACCAATTTTTATCTCACGCTTTTGCATCATGCTGTTCTGTTGATATCTTTGAACTGTAGACTGTAGGGATGAAGGGTTCCTTGAGAGGTCATGGAGTTTTGCTCTCTTTCTCTTGGAGGCAGCGCCAAATATAGCTAGACTGTCCCTCTCAGATGTTTCTTTGACTTGTTGGATATCTTCACAAGGTTCCTAGATATTTAATTCCAATTCTTCCTAACATATACCTACAGTTGACTTTTTTTTTAATATTTAGCTTAAATCACCATTGTTCCAAATTAAGCTCAATATCATTAAACATGGAGAAAAACTTATTTCTCTGTTGTACCCTTTAATGCACTTGAAGTACTGTCACCATCTCTCTTCTTAGTTTTTTTTTTTTTTTTAAGACTATATAAACTCAGTCCTTTCAGTCCGTCCTCACAGATTGTTTTATGAATCTCCGATTGTTCTGGCTTTTATCCTCTTCCTTCTCTTCAATTTTATTTATTTGTAGTGCGCTGCCAAAACCTGGAAGGACAGCTCCATCTAAAGTTAGCAGGTGCCCATGAGGCTGAACCGTCTCCTTTGTCTCACATATGTACTAATACTATACCTTTTCTTGCACTAATATCACATCAGCAATTCTTTCAGTTGATGTTATGCCGTATTCCCTGTACTGCTATCTAATCACCTTTTTGCATTTTTCATTTCTTCCTCCTAAATGTAGAAATATTCTTTACTGAATTGATTTTACTGCCTTAATGCTAGTCTTGTGATATGTGAAGAGCATTTTGAGCACTAATTCTATCTGTTCGAATACTTGCAACCCATTCCAGTTTGGTATCTTCTGCAGATTGTATAAAATTCCATCATCCAACTTTCTAATGAGAATATTACCTGAAATTGACTCTTATGGCATTGTGTGAGGCCCCACATGATACTTCTTCCCAAGAAGTACCCACAAAGATTTGCAATGCATCTGTATGCTAATAAAGTATTCTTCTTTATCTGGAGTGCTTAAAATGCACTTTGCGCTTTACTCTCTACCATTGTTCTGACCAGCAGAAGACCATCAGGAAAACCCACATCTTCAAGACTGTAGTTTTTGAGACGACCACAATTTAAGAAGCACTAATACCATGTTCAATGATGAAATAGTTCTCTAGGCAGATAATTTATTCTTTTAGAGGCAAATTCAGGAAATTCAGAAGTGGGTAGAAGTATTCAGTAGTTGTTCAAAGACAACAGAAAGCAAGAGCCATTAGAAGGCAAGTGGAACTCGATCTCTAAGCACTAGAGATGGTTTTTAAAGCATATCCTCTTTTTTTTTTCAGATTTACAGACCAGTTATTAATCAGACACAAATGCAGTTTTCATCTTCACCAAGCTGACCTCCTGGTTTGGCTCTCAGTGTATCCAGTAGTCATTTTTTCTACATCACTGCTAGTAAAGTGCTAGCAGCAATTCTTCCATTTCTCCTGTCAACCAAGTTTTATTCAAGTTTGACCTTCTCTGTATCAGACAAGCGTCACTCATATCTTCTGATATGCTAGCTTTAATAATATCTTTCAAGCATTATACAGTGCATCTTCCTAGAGTGTACTTCAGCAACAGAACACCCTTTAGGCTTAGCTGCCATAATATTATTATGTTCTGTAGTGATAATTTTAGCTTCTGGCTATAGCATTTATTATTTCAGCATGGCTTCATTTGTGGGTTGTTTTTTTTTTTGGGCAGACAATCTACTTTAATTTGCTGCTTTTGTTTGGACTCACTTTTCATTTTGCATTTCCTTTTCTTAGCAATTACGTACTAATTAGGGAATTGTCCAACTTGAACTGCTCACGAATCCTGACTATGGGTACTTCTACATGCATTATTCTAAAGGACAGCTGTATTGATATCTGGTTCCATCAAGTATTGTATCTAAAGGATTTGCTTCCAGGAATGGCATAATTATCAGTCAGTCAGACATTCTTGCTACTGCCTTGCAGAATTACCACTTAAAATGGTACTTTGAAAGAATAATGAACTTTAAGCCTTTTTTCTAATTAGATATTAAAAGATTATGCACACTTAACAAAGGGGAAGATTAAGGTTGTGTACATAATATGATCTTCCAGTCTTTCCCGACACTTCAGTTCTTTGAGACTTTATTACAGTTCTTATGCTCTAGGATCGGGGGATGGGGCGCAAACCATGTTTTTCAATCATTTAAAAAAAAGTTCATCAGGATGGTTTTTTGCTGCTCAGAAAAGTGTAACAGCAAAACAATGCCACAAGGCTTGACGGATGCTTGTGACAGATGGAACAAAATCTTCTGAAACCCTTTGATATGAGCAGATGCTGACTCATAAATGCTGACTGATGAGGCTGTTGTCCCTTTGTATTTCTGATTGTGTCATAAGCTGCAAAAGCAAAATTCTGTCTTTAATTCTATACCTTTCCTAGTTTATCTTTCATGGTGGAAGTATATGCCTTTCCAGCACTGTCTGGGGATTTGTTCCAGGAATTTGAGGTATGGAAACTAGTCATCTTGTATGATGAGTTCCTGTGTTGTGTATGGTAGGTTACAGACGGTGACATTATTATTAAAAAAGGATAAATCAGAGCACATGTTCATTTGCTAACAGTTGCAATTGGTGTAATGTAATTGGTGTAATTATGCAGTTTTAAAAAAAATATTTGTTGCAATTTTTCCTTGACTTTATTTGAAATACATGAACTGATACATGGGCAGAAAATAATTTGTGGGGCCTGAAAGAATGCCAAGTAAGGCCCCCCCTTACTTGGGGATTGACTCATCTCAGTGGATATTTGTGAACCATTTCCAGTGGAAGCCAGGATTTGGTGGGTGTGTTGAACGTTTTACAGCATTTTAATATCTAGTACTTCTTATTCATGTGGTGCTAAAAGACTAATTTTAGCTAGTGAATATTTTAAATTTCTTGTTTTTCCAAAGCTTTATGTCATCTTGCAGGAGGCTGAAGGAGTGGTGGTAAAGAAGAAAGTTTAGAGGGCAGTGGTAAAGGATGGTAAAGAATCAGAACATTCTGGCTATGCAGGAGCATCTTAAAATATGGTTTGCTAAATATCCATTAAGGCTGCTGAAGTTTCCATATTTTGTCATCAGCTCTTAAATAAATAAATACAAATTCTGCATAGAAAATGAGCTTATTTGGAGAAAGGGGATATGATAGCTGATTATCGTGAAGTCCCTGCTCTAATTAATTATAGGTTACCTTTTCTTCTTCTTTGTATTAAATTGTTATAATTATATAAACTTAAATGGACAACAGAAACACTGAACGCTATAGTACCCTTAAATAAGTTAAACCATGCATTTTTCCTTTTTACTGATCACCTCATTAAGTGTAATTGAATTTGAAAGTGCCAGATTGGCAAACAAAAGTATAAAGGTATTTTCCCTTTGCCCTCTGTCTTTGACATATGTTAATATAACTGTCACTAGTAAGTAGCTTGTTGAGCAGCTGACTCCTTACCATACTATTGCATAGGTGTATACTTATGGGGTATGCTAAGCTGGAATAGCAACAATTATGGAGTTTCCCTATCATTATACCAAGCATCTAAAATAGTATATATTTTAGAGTACTTGCATTTAAGGCATAACTAGAAGGGTTTACTGATATTTGGAGATGTCATGTTTTCATAAATTATTTCCACTGGAGGACAGCTTCCAAAAAAAAAATATTTTGTATCTACTTTTCATTCTACAGCTATATTTTTGCCTTTCTTAAGATAGAATTTATGGGAATTTTTTTGTTTTGTTTTGTTTTTTGGTTAATGTTCTTTCTCTTCTCTAATGGTACAAAATGAATGCAACTGCTATAAGCAGGCAATGAGACCAGTTGGTATGTTCAATGTAGGTTGGATTGAAATGGGCATTTATGCTTTTGCTTGTGGAAAAAAGAATGCCATTTACTCACTAAAAACAGCAGACTTTAAAAGAAGAATCTTACATAGAAGTAATTAATGCCTTAGTTCTTATGGGGTTGCAGCAGGATTCAATTTTCAATTTTACATAATATATAATCTAAGGAGAAAGAAACTAACTAAAATAAAATAAGAACCATCTCACAGAGTTAACTAAATGAATGTTGCACTGTTCTTACTACATTCATAATCTTTTCTTATTTAACTAAACTTAGTTGTTTGCGAGAAAGTATGCACAGCAGAGAGGACTTACGTGAAGGCAGGCTCATTTAAATCAATCGTTATCATTCAGCAGTATAATCTGAAATGCCTAGCCGTGTATCCCTGAGATCAAAGTACATTCAGTGGTCTTTCACTTTATCACAGTTTGTTTCATGTCTACATCGAAGAGTGCTGTTGTTGATTCTGGTAGCCAAATGACTGCCAAAGTGAATTGCTTGGTGTCTCTGCCGTTTCCCAGTTTGGCTCTAACACAAACAAAATGCTTCCACGGTTGAGATTTTCACCCTTGATGAGTTCAGAAGGAGAGAGAAACACTAAGCAGTGTGCAGATTAATTTTGTCTTTGAACATGTGGTCATTCTTCTAGAAACTAGGAACGCTCTCACAGATCTTTTGGAGAAATTTGCATTCAGTTGCATGCTTTATTCAGTTTTTATTGAGAAAGGAGACCATTAGACTGGTGTATTTCTTTTCAAGTACTAACTGCAGAGAAAAATTATTGAAACTGAAAAGATAATACCTTTTTCCCCTTCCTAATTTTTAATTATCACTGTTCTTCCTAGTTTTAGGGAAGAGCAAAATTAAGTTCCAGTTAAGGAAGTCCAGTGGAATTAGATTAGCTGGATGAAACCAAGTGGGATAAAAAAGATTTTGTATGTCCATCATATGCTGCAAAATGCAAAATTCCATTCAAAGTGGAATGCAAGTCTCAGAGTTTTTGTAATTTTTTGAATTTAACTTTTTGAACATGTGCCAGCTGAACCTATCGTACAATTCATATGATTTTGTAGCTAGCTGATAACAAAAAGTCAGGCACTTGCAAACTATTTGAAAAATCTGTTCTATGTTAAGAATATAGAGATTTGTTAGGAGTCTTGTTAAGTTACTCATTAGGTATCCTGGATGGAAGGTGTAAGTTGCAGGAACAGGTTGTGGTGAGACCTGACTCCTTGCAAGTTCTCTCTTAATATTTCCCTCTGTTGCCCAATTCCTCTTACCTTTTGGACTCTGCCTTTTCTAAGAGTTTGAGAAATCCTTCAGTCTCAGTCTCCCCAGCTTAGAGTCCTGTGTGTATGTCCTGTCTTGCCCTGCCTTGCCTTTCCTCTAACTAACCCGTCCAGATGCAGCCTCAGCACACTGGGTTTAACTGTTCCTCATATTTCCATTAATCCCCATAAGAGTATCATGAGCAGAGTTTTGCTGCTGTGGCCAGCCAGACTCATGTCGTCTGGTTTCCCCCAGCTCTGCTCTTACCCTGCTTATGGGAAAGGTATACGTATCGTAGTCCAAATCTTGCTGATGACCAGTTGCTAACCTGTTTTTATGCTTGTGAGTAGCCAGTCATATCTGATGTTGTCAGCCAAATAAATTTCACGAATTAAAAAATGCAAATGTAATGAGTAAACTGATTTCTATAAATTTATTGGGTGAAATGAGGGTAATTTGATAATGAAAGCCTATAGTTTAACTTAGTCAAGAAATAATTTCTAAGGCAAAACAAAAATTGGAATATTACTAGAGGAAAAAAGAAAAAAAGTGAAGTTTTGAAGTGACAAAACACCAGGATAGTTCATGTTCCACCAGAAAAAAAAACATGTTTTAACAGATAGTAAGAAAGATGCTGTGTCAGTTTGTTTGCCCTGTTTTTATTATTTTTAATCAATCATGGAAGAGTTTACTACTACCGCTAGTTCTAGGGAGTGTTCTGTAGAACTCAAAACTGTAGAATTTATTATCTCAAAGTAAGCTTTACTTCATTCTTTTTGGCCCACTATTTCTAAGGGGATTGTTCACAATAGGTGTGAAAGAAAAGCTAAAATCTGTAATCGAGCATAAGAGAAAGACTAATTTTTTGGGCTCACAAAGGAGGAAAGACTGCTCCAGAATTGGATTTTCTGTGGATTCAAGTTTGGCCTTAGGACGTGGCTAATACCTAGTAGTTCAGCCCTGTTTTACTTTTTTGAATGATACAAAATCACATAAAATCAGGCTGCTGTAACATGTTTTGAACAGCTTATTACCGCCAGGTTCTGTTGTGCCTGTTCTTGTGCACGTGCTCAGTTCTGATCACATAAGTAGCCTCTAAAATTAGTGGCACGCTAATTCACACAATAGAGCCTTTGATTTTTCCTGGACTGTCACTGCAGTGTATTCACCTTTATATTTGACAGTATGTTTTTGTTACATGTATTTATGATATACTAGGTAAACTTTTTAAAAGTGTCATAAAGCACACTGTATGTTTAAGCTATTAATGATCATTTTGTAATGTGTGTAATGTGGGGTGTCTCCAAACATCTGAAAAATACTGAAGCTATTTAAACGATCTGTGGAAAACGTATACTACATTAGGGACAGAAAAAAAGTAAAGATCGGTAAGGTGACAATTAAAACAGTGCAGGTTCATGTGTGCACTGTACAGTATGAAGTGTCCAAACCAAACAAACATACTGATGGAATAGTATATAAAAATAATTTTAAAATTATTGGTATTTTAAAGCTGACAGGGCATTAAAATGGAGGTAAATTTTCCTGTCACCAAATATTTTTTGTCTGTTAGTAAATGTGAATACCTCCTATATTTACATTAAGCCATTTATGATGATATATGTCCTTTTACATTCACACAAGTATAATTTTTACAGAGTAGTTTTTGACTTAGGGAGGGGGTCATTTCTGTCACTATTTGGGTAGCTGTGACTTCATTTTCCTTGGACATGAGAATTACTTTTTGAACACTTCTACCACATGAAATATATCCATTTGCATTGAGGAATATCTGAAAACCTAACAATTATTTTGAGATGTGATATCTAAACTGTATAGTGTCCAACCAGTCCGACATAAGTGGCAGGGGTTGCTATCTGTGGAAAACATCTTTGTGCTTGTCAAAATCTGGTGACAATGATCTTGCTGCAATAAAACAACTAACTGTACTCAGATTCTGCTGCTCCTTTTGTTTCTGCATTAACAAATTAAAATAGTAACAGTTTTTCATAACTGTTTCATAGGAGATTTTCTTAGAAACCATTTTGTCTAACCTGTATTCCCCTTCTTCCCAATTCTTTTTCAGATAGCAGTTCTGTGGATGAAAAGGTTTAAAATCATGTATTTACTGTAGGGATCATGTAATTTGTTGATGTTTGTGACTTATTTGATCTGGTTCCTTCATTTTGGTTGTGAAATGTGCATGTTTTTCCCAGCTTTCCATTCTTTTGTTCTCCGTTGAGTGTATTGCAAATGTGTGGCGTTTATAAACAAAATAAATCCCACTGTTGTGCTTATCATAATTGCCAACACAGGGGTCCGCTGCTGTCAAACATGATTACCTGAGACTTCAGCCTCTAATTATCTACACTGCATAGTCTTTCAGACTTAAAGAGCAACAGTATTTGGGAAGCAATGTCTAATACCTTGCCATGGCTTCTACTAGTGTGGTGGGTTTTTTGTTTTGTTTTGTTTTTTGTTTGTTTTTTTGTTTGTTTTTTAACTAAAGGCTGAATGCTGCTAATAATGTATTCTAAAGCAGTAGTAACTGTAGCTTTGGCCTGGAGCTGACCCTGCTTAACATTTTTCACATTAAGTGTTCTATGTTTAATACAGTTAAATTTTGTCCAAAAATTATGAAGAGCAACTGACTAACTGTGAGTGGTTTTGTTGTTCTTCTTCTTCCTTAAAGGCTCGGATAGTAAGTGGAAGTTCCTTGGATACTTCCAACATTTATGCAATCCAGGCATTTGGTGGGTAAGTACCAACATGACTATGAATTCTTGTTTTATCTGCAGATTATACTGTAGAAATTTTTTAAGGTTTGTTAATGTTTGCAAATCTTCTAAGCAAATTGAACTGTTTTAAAAGGAAAATAATCAGTTTCATGGTCTAGAGCCTTTTTTTTTTCCTCAAGTCCTCCCAAATCAAAATAAATTCATACAACAGTTGAGTTGCACAAGTTGCACAGATTCACTGGAGGGCAAAATTGTTTATCTCTGCGTAGAAAAGAAACAACTATTCAAGCTGTAGTTTGGTTTTTATTTCTTCATTTTAGTAAACTTGTAGTAATATAGCAATACCATTCTAATATTTGAAATCTAATAGATCAAGGAAAAAAAGATTTGTTTCAGTTAACTGAAAGAGAATGAATGTGGCAGAAGACCGTACATCTTGTTTGGTTGTTTCTAGAGAGAGTTGATCTTAAATTTGCTTCTAGGGATTTTTTCTTATGAAGGAAATCTTTCCTTCCTGTTTTGAATTCCTTTCTTCCTTCCAAACTGAATAATAAAAAAAAGAGTAAAAGCCATGGGATAAATAAATCTATCATTTAAATATTTAAAAGGGGTATTACCTTCTTGGTGGCAGACTACATAAGTACGGTTTCCTGTGGTGATGCTTTGTTTCAAAGATAAGGAGATGAGATCAAATTATCTAATTTATCTTAAATCTTCTCATTTGGACATCTTAAGAGACTAGACAACAGAATCTAGAAACTACTGAGTTTTTCCTATGGCCTGTTTTTTAGCTAAGTGATACTAATTGTACTAATCTGCTTAATATAATTCCCTGCTGTGGAAGGTATAATTATGGTAACGTTTGTACTTATCTCTAGACAACTTTATACGAGTTCAGGACTGCCATCCTGCTTTACAGTGGCTTAGGTGCTTTCTATGTCGTCTGTTCTACCTCCAAGTGTTTCATTTTTCCTTTTCCAGCTGGTAGCTGATACAATAAAAAAATAGTAGACTGTAGGTTACAGTGTGCAGGACTTGTGGCTGTGAAAGTGTGAAACACTTAAATATTGTAAAAGATAATTGCTGCATTTTGTTAGTAACTTGCTCTTTAACATTAAACTAAAATGATAGTGTACTACTTTTGGCTTGCTCCCAAACAACACAGCTGCATTCCTTTTGCTTTGCTCAGTTGCAGTTCTTGCATAAGGTCGGAAAAGGGAAGTCTCTCATGACTTAAGTTCTAAAAACTTTTGCCTTTATATATTTGAACTACACTCCTTCATATTATGCCAAAACTACTACTCTTTCTTTGAATGGAGCATTCTAAGTACTGTACTACCCTGTCTCCTCCCATCTCTTTAAAAAACAGAAGATCAATATAAGTGCTGCAAATTTTCATTACTGACTTCTGAATGCAAAAAGCTGGTACTGTTATTTGAAATACATTGTTTGTTGGCATGAGACCAGTATCATCTGAAGCAACTTTGTTTCTCTTGATAGATAACTGATTTGAAGACCTATTCAGTAATGTATTAGCCACAAAAACAGTAACTCTCTATCATTGTGTCTGTGTTCACATAACTCTTGTGATGAAATTATCCATTGCTTTCATCAGATGGCCACAACTGTGACAGCAAATCATGACAATAAACTTCTGATTTGATGTATGATAACTTAATTTGGTGGCTTCTTTGCTGAAAAATTAATTTACATCAGAACCAGAGGCATCAGCTTCTAATATTCACCACATCAACTTTTCTTTGGTGTATTTACAAAAGAAGGCACATCCTTCTTTTCTCTTTTGTCGTATGCAATGTCAGTTCATTTTTACTTATAGGCTTTGATGCCCTCAATTTGGAATAATCTATGACATGAAGTACTGCAAATAATAATATACTTCTCCACTGGGAAGCAGGAATCTGACATCTTGGCAGCTACACTGTAAGCTGTGATCTATTGAAATTAAGTATTGTCATTCGCAGAAGCATTAGTGTGTAGAGCTAGCAAAAACTTGATATTTTTAAAAGCTGATGCTGTTTGTTCCTTTCAACAGTTATTTTTAAGAAACTAAAAAATAAGTTTATGCAAATGAGAAATAGTTAAGCTATAGAGTAAGTAGATGTTAAGGGATAGCGTTCTGTGAGCAGACTGTGTGTGTAAGCACTAAGAGTCAAGTATTGATTCCAGTGCATACAGGAAGTTCTGTGACCATATAGTTTTGCTGTATGCACGACTTTCCATAAGAAGTTACTTAATTTCAGTTGCCTAAATAGGTGCAGAACTTAGAAACATAGTGTACAGGAGTTTAGAAATGTGTTTGTTTGTTTGTTTTTGTGCACTCCACACTAAAAGCAGATTAAATACCAAAAACTAGTCACAAAGTTCAGGAGACCTTTTGCCACTGACTCATAGGCAGATGTTACTTCTTTTTATGCCCTCCCTTCCAGTCACAGGTGAAAGACTTCCAGTATTGAATCCTCTGAGGATAAGGTACGTCAATTCCTTGTACAGACATTCTGTAACCGGTACATAGGACCATTTCAGATCCAATGGCTGTTGCCCTTATCCTTTTATTCATGCCTGTATCCACAGATTCCCAATCTTCAGCTTAAATAGCAGTGATTATTTTTTGGACTGAGCCCTTCTTTTGCGTATTACCTTGCTTTAGCACTTTTCCTCTGTCTTCCTACCAGACTCAATGCATGGATACACAGGCTCACATTTACTCCAAATTTCTCCATTCCAGTCTCCCACCCTTCTAGCTCCTCCCACATATAAAAATAACAGACTTTGTGCTCTCTCCCCACTTCCCCTCCTCACCGCAGTCCTGACATCCCACATTGCTGCAAGGCCAGTGCTAACAGGTCCATCCAAATCAATGGATCCTCTTCTCCCTCTATCCTATCAGTGCTCCTCTTCTCCCTCTTTCCCATAAACCTTCAGAAAGAAAGCAAGAAGTCACTGTTCATCCCAAACTATGCAAAGGGGCAGCTGTTGGACCCCGCTGATTTCACAGCTGGATAAGAGGTTGCCAAGGCACTTGTACACAAGTGAAAATGCAACGCCTTAATAGAGTAAGACTGGAGACCAACTGGGGAAAAAGCAAGCAGTGTGCAGTTGTGGAAAGAAATATTCTTTCAAAAAAAAAAAAATTAAGACATGAATTCTGTTTTAGTGGTTTGGGGGTCTTTGGTTGCTTGGTTAGTTTTTGAACTCTTTCAGCTGCACTAAGCTTAATGTCATCAGGAACACAGTGAGAACAATTCAGGCTCCACTTAAGGTAGTGGTGAAGCAGGAAACGCTTTGGCATTTTGTCCCACTTACAGACAAGTGAAGACCACCCAGCCACTTGCAGAGGCTAATTCACTAATTCCAGCACAGCAAGAATTTAAATGAGCTCTGCTTCAGGAGTGAGGTGGATGTCTCAGAGGGCAGTATGGTTCCTTAAGGAAAATTGCATTGAGAGAGACACTCCATATCATACTACAGCTGGCTGAGGAGCTGGTTCTTTGAGAAGGGATGACTTGAGAGAGATGCACTTGAAATAAGCACTAATTGGGAGGAGAAGAAAAAAGAGTGAAATTTAAAGCATGTAGAGATTGTTTTTCACTCTTGTGTTCTGGTAGATCCATTGGATCTGTCAATTCAAGCAATTCATAGAGTTGCAAATGCATTTCAGAACCAGCAGGTAGAATACATGTGGTACAGTACTGCCCTGGTATTGTTGTAGTAAAGTTCTTCTAAAGCCAGAATATTTCATGCCCTTAATATTATTTTGCAGAGGATTTGTGAGACCATTGAACTGAGTTTTAGTAATATCTTTTCTTAAATAACGAAGTATGTATTCCTTGTCCATCTGTAATTCTCAAGTAAATATGTAAAACAAAAGACAATTTCTTACGTTGCTCAAGTTTACATAATACAGTAACACACTATAATAGTCATTATTTTAAAGTGCTATGAAGAACACTTACTCCTCATTCACAGCACTTGTTTTTTCTTGATTCATGTTCCATGATGTATGTTGGAATATGTAATGGTAGAGAGACAATAATAGCTATATAAAGATCCTTGAATCGGAGAGATCAATACTGGATATCTTTTTTTCTTTTTTCTTTTTTTTTTTTTTTAGTCTCAGAAGTGTGTACCATGGAACAAGCTGCTAAAGCATGGATGTGTTTTTCAGTCCCTTTTTCCTAAGTTCTGTCACTGAACTCTCATGTTCTTTTTTTCTCTTTTTCTCAGAAGTTCCTTATATTAGACATGCAGATGAAAAAGCATTTTAGAGAGTTAATGTTTTAAAAATTACAATAGTGTTTATAACTCTTCAGACATCCAATATTGGGTTTTCCTCATGAATGCCTTTTGATTGATCTCACACAAAGCTTAGATGAAGTTTCATTTTACCTACTTATAAAGTTTCCCCTGCATACGCTGTAAATAACTACTAAAAAAAGAAAAAAAAATCATGTATGTAACCTCCTCCTCCTCCCATACCCATTTTTAAAGAATTTAAGTTAGACCAAGCCATAGTTTCTAAAAACGTCGTAAGGCACTGAAGAGAAAAAATATGCGTAGTGAGCAGAGTTACTTTTCAGAGGAACATTTGAAAGGGTCAGAGACTCATCAAAGTTACCCAGAGGTACAACAGGGTCAGGATGCTGTCTCAGGTCTGGCCCAGTTTCCTTCCTCCTCCCCTCACCTTCTCTACGTTCTTTGAGCTTCATAATTAGACCTCACACTTTGCCTTTGGAGTTTTTGTTGTAGAGTTCAAAAGCAGCCTAGAATTCCACCCAGCCTTCCTCATTCACCCTTAACTGTCACAGTTAAGTCTTAACGTCACAGTAACAGTCTTAATGTTGTTCTCCTTACACCTGTATTTCTAACTTGGTGCTCTTCCCTGTAAAATTACAGGAACTAGATCCTGTGGCTGTGAGAATACCTTTTAATTTGTATTCTCCTTACATGCAGAAGCTCATACGTCCCTGCTCCTTCTTAGACATTTAAAGACCTCCTTTATATCTCTTGAAACACTCTATTGATGCATGTGTCCTAGTTATGCCACCTCTGATTTCAGGCAGAGGACTGACTGCAGCTGATGCAAGAGAATCTTCACCTCAGCCTCCTCACTTAATCTTTGACAACTAGTTTCCCACTAGTGGACTCTTACTAAGCAGTCCCCATAAAACCAACTACTAATTTCTGGAGAGAAGTAACAGAAGAATATGGTATGAAGTTTGTGCAATGGCTTGCATTGTTCCTAGCTAGATGTGGTGCTTATGTAACAGCTGTGATTTATTCTTGTATTTCAGTTTGCTCATAATTGCAGAGTGAACTTTGCAGTAGTGGTTTTTTAGTAATTGAATCCAGCCTTTTTATGTTGGGCAATATTTCAGATATCATCAGACCTCTAGATAGCCTGACATGAGCACAGCATTTTGACCTATTGGGTACGTAGAAGCTTGTTTACATTGTGAAAGAAATGGCTTCTGTACTAAGGAGCTGTACAGCTCCTATACTAAGAAATTTGCAGTATTGTACAGATACAGAGAGAAGAACTCAAGATATATATGATAGGTTTGCTGAGCTGAGCTGAGCTTGAGCTTGAAGATCTTAATGAAAAGATTTGTAGAGGAAAAGAGAAGTTCAAAGTGAGGAGAAAAGTAAGCTATCTAAAGAGACATACTTGTGAGTAGCAAACTAATGACTGAGCATAAATTAACACCACTCAGTTCATAATAAATCTCTTTTCTGTTTTGTAGTTTATACCTATCTGTCCCAAGTCACATTCTGTCATTCTCATTGTTCTTTTAAAGCCATGTCTTTTAAAGTCATCAGTTTCTTTCTTTAGTAGTGTCATCAGCATTCTTAATTCAGACATTAACTTTTTTGTTCCCAAGAAAAAAGTTTTAGTCATTCTTGACTTTGAATTTTTTTCTGCATGATATGCTGTTCTTTTGTGATCAGAAAAGTTAGTCCAATAAGGACCTCCGTATTACCAAATTTCAGTATTATGGAACAGAGAAATAGATGGAAGAGATTCTACAACCATTACTTGTCAGAAGTACCTCTTTCTAGCATAAGAGCGCCTTATGCTTATTTTGAGTTTCATTCACCTTTGATGGGCCTACTCCTGAGTAACAACCCAGAGGATCAGAGTTGTTGAGTCTGTCTCTTAATCTGTACATTTGGTTTTCATGACCTCAGAGATGTTTTATTTGCGTCATACTTCTACTGAGATTCATAGATGTGTCTGGGAGTTATATCTTGGGCCTGCCTTAGTGTTTATCTTGAGAACAGAGGGAAAGAAAAAGAATTCTGAGCTCCAAACCCTGCTACAAGGAGCATTAAGGTGAAAGCGTTACTCAATAAATTAAATGCATAAACTGTGTATGAATTGTTTTACCTTTCTCAGAGAATGGTGCAGGTACAGCAGGAAGTATGGAAGAAGTAGATTATCTCATAACCCTTATAGCATGAAAGTTAGGACTGCTTGGGCATTGGTAGTAAGCCAGCTTATACCCTAGGTAAGTCCCTTGCCCACTCAACTAATGTATAAAAGGATTACCTTTTTTTTCTCTTGTGATCAGGGAGAACTTTAGCAGCATAAACAGTGGGATGCCTTTGAGGATTTTGGTATGGCCAAAAGGCAGTTTGAGAAATTGCTGTGCAAAAAAATTGGGTTAATATGGACTTGAGGCATTAGAAGAATTAGATGGTAGTCCTGAAGATTGTAGTCTTAAAAAGAGATATTCAAATTACATAAATTCATATGAACTAGACTTTCAACTCTGCTTATATAGCTGAACTTCAAATACTTAGTTTTTCACAAATTCCTATTTGAAATTTTACAGCTTGAGAATGATGTGGCTAGCTTTGCTCTGTAAAGTTCAAGACTTTTCACCTGCTTACTGGCCACTTCCAAGTCTAACTAAATTTGTCCTCTTTGTTTTCAAGTTTCTGTTCTTATTTCTCTTGTTTTAGATCTTCTCACTTTGTTGCTGATTTCTCTGTTTCTTCCTTTTGGACCTTGCTCCTAACTCTTGGATGAAGTGTGCTTTAGACCGTACCCATAAGGAACTCACAGCCTCTCAGATACCAAGTCTTTTCAGCTCTTTTCAGGTTGACTTCACTCTCCTTGCTTTATGATCGACTATCTGAAAAAAGACTTTCTGATCCAGCAAACGAGGCAAAAATAAGTTGTCTCAATTTCCCTTGAAGAAGTTTTGATTCAAATGTTACCAGATCCAAATCTGTGGAGGCTGGGAAGTCATGTCTGTATTTCTGTAGATGCGTTTCTAAATCCCTATGCATGACATCACATTTGCAGACATTATTCAATAATCAGAGGTGTAAAATTAATAAAGATGTTTGGCCATGATTTTGTGATAATCCGGCATGCTAAAAGTTCACTGCTCTGTAAATATCTGAATGACGAAAGGAATTAAGGTGGGATTTTATTGTTTTGTTTTCTTTTTAAGAAACAGTCTCACCACCCTCATTAGTATATCACTGATACTTCAGTATTACGGTTAATAAGTTTTATCTCTTACTGCTCCAGGATGCTAATGTTTATGATGAGATGCTATGATCTTATGATGATAAGAACCACAGAAATGCATATTTTCAGAAATAAGCGTAGCAGGTTATTACCTTATCTGGTTCTAGGAAGGTCTGCATCCTATTTTTGAAATGAGTTTGTCTTACAGAACTTCCTATCTCAAATTTAGAAATTCTCATAAGGTTTATGCAAATTGGTTTTTCTTTCCCTTGTTCATCTCATTTCATTGTTGTCTTGTTGATACTAATGAAACCATTTACAGAGGAGGGAATTTACAAAAACCATTTACAAAGCTAGAGGAGGGAATTCAGCACAAATCCTTGGTTTTATGGTATTGCAACAGTCCTGCTAAGGGAGCATTAGTTTCCAGAAGGATGTTCAGATTTCCCTCTCTCCTATGAATACTGAAAGCAGTAGACAAGTTTTGTAGCATTATGAATTCTGTCTTCAGTAGTATTACTACTGATTAGCCCTGTTATAAGGGAGAGGGATATCAAAAACTCTAATAGATACATTTGCTCTTCTGTTGATGTGTGGCTTTTAATGACTTTCTTTAATTTGAGTATTAATATATAACTAGCTTTTTTTGCAAAATGTGGAAAAAATAAAGGAAAGGAAAAAAGTTTAGGCCTTGATACGGTGGTGCATTGAGCTACCATTACCCAAAGCTAACATAAAGTCATTTTAGCTGACCAGCATCAGCTCCTTGTAATGTGACAAAGAAGCATGACAGGAAAAAGAAATGAGGTCAAAACTCCTTTGCAATTTTATTTTTTCCAGAAGCTGAAATGACCCCAGAGGCCTGTTAGCTGATGGCACAGTTTAGAATATCTGTTGCTCTGCTTTGGCTTACACCTGGGGATGAAACATGCACCAGGTTTCTGATAAGAGGAAAACAGAGCGAGGTACAAAGTTATAGTCGCTGAGTCTTTTCTGTTGCCTTCACCAGAATCTGGGTATCTATCAATATATCCTAATATGTCATTAATTCACATTTTAAATATAGAAAAATAATGAACATCATTTCAAATATTTCATAAAATTAATATACTTACTCATTTTACATTACAAACACAGTCTCTCTCAAAATTTAAGTAGATAAACTCCCTTTATATAGCCTAGTCTAGCCTTAAACTTTCTGGTAACTTCTTGAATTGTCCAGTATAAAGGGTTTCTTTTTCCCCAACGGAGGGATTTGGTTCATTTTTTCAGTTCTTAATATGATGTTTTTAGCTCATAATAAAGCTCCTTTAATCCAACTTTCATTTGCAGAGAAGGTGCTAGGTATTTCTTTGGTGGCATTTTAATATACCGAGGACTAAGAAATCTGCAAATCCAGTCCTGTAATCTCTTTTATAATGCTGGTATTTTCTCCCAGTATTCATGCACAATTTTACATCTCCAATACCAGTTCTACACCTACAGCAAAAATTACTTATCGCTTCCCAAATGTGGATTTGTGAGCCTTCAGATATTTTAAGGAGTGGCTGTGTCATAATAACTAATTTCATTAATTTACATGATTCCATTTTTACAGATTTTTCATGAAAGCCACTGGCTACATTTTCTAATTATGATATACTAGTGTTGATACATTTCAACGTTCCTTTCCCTGCTCCCAGTTCCATCCTCACAAAAACTCTTCAAGTTGGCCATCAGTCTACACAAAAGTGTGAAAAAAATCAGTGAAACAAAGAGAATAAAGTTCTATCTAGGTGTTCATACAATTGCTCTAATTCTCTTAAATCTTCCAAATAGAAATTCATTTTTGGCATCTTTGTCCATAGGTATAATGTTAAAAATAGCTGTGGTTTTGTGTGCAGCAGGACTGCTGTAATCCTAGATGCTCACAGAATGAGCTTCATACAGAGTAACAATGAGAAACTGACTTTTTCATTCATTTAGAATCTTTCCTGTTCAACTAAGGAAACTTTCCCAAATCTTTTATTGGGAAAAAGGTATTGAGTTATTCTAAATTTTATATGCAAGTTGTGTACTTTTTTTATAGTGTATAATATCTCTGATTAAATAACCAAAGAGAAAGAAAAAGAAAAAAATCTCAGTTTTAATGAGACCAAGCCAGCATTACCAAGTTACTAGAACTTCCCAAGGACTTTTTATATGTATCACTTTTGACTTCATAGGTTTAATTACTCTATAAAACAGAGTCATCTAATCTGAAATATTATATAATTCCAAGCACATCAGGAAAACAAAGTAACCAATAACCAGTAACAAATATATTCAGTATAGAGTGATTAAAAATAAAAAAAAACAAAAACCACTGAGACCTGACCTTTTCACGTTGTATCATTATTTTGATCTGGAAATCAGATAAATTTGACTCTTACATGCAGTTTAAAGAATGGCTCTCATTCTTTCCAAATCTTTTATTTCAAGGAATGGGAAAAAAAGGGGGCGAGGGAAGAGTAAAAATATAAAGTGTGAGATTTTTTTAAAATGACAAAATTCCTACACTTTAATAGGGATTTATTTCAGTCAAGTATGGATGTTTTTTGTACATAAGATTGCCGTTTAGGAAACTACAATTGCTAAGCCTGTATGGTGTTATTACAACTTAAATTGTAAATTTCTAAGAAGCGCTAGTGAACGCGTTCACAGGTAGAACTCTCAAGTAGTCATTCGGTCCTCTAAGAGTAGCATGGGGTTGGAAAGGAGGAGGGTGGATTTTCAGTTTTGGTAACTCCCTAGCTGCCTCTGTTATCCAATTCCAGGCTATGACCAAACATACAGTTAATGGAGTATCTCTATTTGCATAAAAATGCACTGCCTATAAATTTTCCTGCTAAAACATTAAAAAGCACTCTTTCAGTGCAATGACTGCTAAAGCCAATGGGTCAATTTGGAAAGGACGGAGGTGCATTTCAGAATGCTGTCAGAACTGACTGCAGGAATATGAATGAATCTATACAGGTAGAAAATTGGAGCAAGAAAGAGAATTGCATATGGTTTTTCATTTTCTTCTACAGTCTGAGCTGCTAATAATACTAGGGCTTGGACATGCAGAATAACCCTGGAATGCCACATTGCTTAAAAAAAAAAAAAAAAAGGGAGCTGTCCACGGCAGTACAGTATCTTCCTCTATGTATGTTAGCTTAGGCAATACTTAGTTTAGTGAAAAGCATATAAAACATTATAATATAAAGTAAATAAAAAGAAAGGACAGACAAGTAGTAGCTTAAATATTTTATTTAAGAAAGCTGGAAATGTGAGCAGCAGTTTCTTTTTACTATTTCAATTCCCTTTAGCCGTTCATATAAATGTACAGGAAAACGGGAATTCTTTTTCAAAGTTATGTAGACCCTATATAATAAAACCAACATTTATCTAAACTACAGGGCTTAATGGGAGTCTATAGACATCTTTTCATTGACTTCCTAAGTCTTTAGTTAAGAGCTATGGAAAAATAATATAAATGAAATTTAATGACAAAGAGTACTTTCAGTGCAAAACCAAAAGTCTTAAAATGAAACTTAATAAAAATAACGAAATAGTGGTAAGACAGACTGCTTTTGTTAGCAAAAGGTACAAAGGAAATGTGTTTTTACACCAAAAGAAAGGAGAACAGGCAAGAACCAAGAGAACAAAAGTACAGAAGGCCACCAGAAAATGCGGGGTGTGGAGGAGAAGAAGTAAGATCTAAGAATCAGATGGAAGTCTTTGGAGACTATGCCGTTTTCCAGGAATAAAAAAAAAAAAAAATCTGTATTTTGGCTCTATAATGTGCATGGTAGTCATTGCAGATACATAGGTGAGAATGATGCTGTATTTCTGCACTGGCTTAACATCAACTTGATGGGTTGTTTATGTTTGCTACTTAGTGATATTCATATTTGCTTCCAAATAACTGTGACATTTTTGGTATCTTGTAGACTATTTCTTATATCCACTTTTTAAAAAATAGTTGTTCTTTTTTGTAGTTGTTTGAATAGGGTATTACTCTCTCTCTGAAACTTTGTCCTTGCATTTGCCTTCAGCATAGCATTTGCTAGAGATGGGTGTTCACTTCCCTCAAGGTGCCTCTGCAAAATATACATCTACACAAATTAACAGTGCAACTTAGTTAATATGAATTTGTTTTTATTTATAAGTTGCACAGTACAGAGAATATAATTTGTGAAATGGAGAAGATGAGTCAATCTTAAAAATTTGAACTTAAATGAAAAAAAATCTCCTGAGTACCCATAGATTTTTGTATTTTTATGATGATAGTGTAGACAATACTTAGTCTATCAGATTTCCATCAGATTCCTGTTCAGTTAAAATCAGTATAAATCTTTATTACAAACAGTAATTCAGATGACAGGAATTCTGACTGTTTTACCCATAATGTGTGCTTTTGTTTAAGAGCAGAGTTAACCAAGATTTCATATCCAATCATTAAAGGCTAAAGCATTTTTATAAAGATAGACAGAAAGTCATTTTCTTACACTTGTGTAAATTTGATCTGTAAACAGCTGTAGCCAGTTAGTTTGCATAAACTGCAATTGGTAATTGAACTGCTGACTTGTAATTTCAGCTTAGTACAGCAACAGGTTTCTTAATCAGATTTGGAAAAAACATTTAAGCTATTAGGTATGTAAAGTAACTATAGGTACTGTCTGACTCTAGCTATTTGTATCTGGTACACCACATTGTACACCTTTGCACCACCAGCAAATAGCAGCTTGCGTGCTTCTGCATGCTATGGATGCCATTTTTTATTCATTTCCAGGACCCCAGATGGGAATTAAAATGACAGATTTCTTTTCTGGAATTTGAATCTCAAGCATTCTTTTTGTGAGAAGTAATTGGCATCCTGCCATAATCTTCCCTGCTCCCCGTAGTTAGTTAGATTGTGTTTCAAAACATGATTTTGTAGGTTGCCAACGTATGGTCTTCAAAGCAAGTAATTTGCAAATAGAAGAAAGGAGCTTGTATATGTGTGTGTATATGTCTGTACACACAGACACACACACACACGCACATATATATATATTTGTGAATGACTCTATAAATTGCTATTTCTTAGCTAAAATGATTAGATTTTTCTCCATACCTCTGGTTCTAAAAAGACTGGTTTCCAATGAGTGTGAGAAAGAGGACAGTGTGCTCCTAAAGTTTTCACTCATTTTCACCAGTTCGCTGTTAGAGCTTTACACAAGGTACTACTGTATCTCAATGGAATTAAGATACTCAGCTAAATGTTGCTTCCTATCATTTTCTTTATGATTTATGGATATTAATGGAAAGAAGTGAGAGTTTCTGTTTCTGAAAGCAGATAGGTGAATATAAAATGAAGTCAAGATGCCAATCAAAAAGATGTGTGTTATGGTTCCAGTCTTCCAGTGTTCTCATAGCTTCTATTGGGCGGTTAATTGTATCCTATCAATGACATAAAATTATATCAAAACCACTGCAGGGAGAGTAGCACTAAAAATCACAGTTTCCAAATACACCAAATACACGGTTTCCAAAGACACGGTTTTGAATAGTCTAGTTAAGGCTCTTCATATGGGCTGAAATGAAAAAGTATTTGAGCAAGTCCTTCTCTACAAAGAGTGATTCATATATATATATATATATATGTATATATTCATATGTGTGTGTGTGTGTGTCTATACATACATACATACAAATACACACACACACACACACACACACACATATATATGATGTGTGTGTGTGCATACATCATTGGTCACATTCTCCCCCATATAGGTTGCCCACCAGTTATAAAGCAGAAATGATTACATGTTTTACTCTTGGTGTAGCATCTGAATTACTACCTACCAGGCAAGAACAAATTTCAGATTTTATTGGAAGATGTTGTTTTTTTTATCACAGTTCATTTTAGGTGTTTTGGTTATAGCTTTCAAGTCCTGTGTGTGTGTATGTAATAAAGAAGAAGGAATAATTTGACTTGAATGAACAGTGTGGGCCTGATGAATGCTGCCAGAATTGGACTAAATAGAGGATTGTTGTTGTTGTGTCTAAGTGGAAATGATTTAGTATAATGTTTTAAAGATATTCACATGACTTATATTTTAATTTCCTTTGGAATCTTATTGACAGCCCACGTAGCTGTGAATCTCTAGGGAGGGTTTTTCTTCATAGCTACAATAGGAGAAAGGCTGATCTAAATGATCTTAAAATGGTGTGTGACACTAAGAGTAAGCATAAGGCAGATCCAATTCTTTCTGGAAAATTGCACCAAAATTGCATTCTCCTTGCACAGAAAACACATTTGTGCTTTCTTCACCTCCTTACCCAGACAACTCTTGGGTGACATCTTGAGCTAATGAATTTGCCAGCTCCCACCTTTGTTAAAAATAAATTCAAAATTTGTTTCAGTATTCCCTGATGAATGAGTCCTGACTTGGTAAAACTCTAGAATAATGAAAGTTTTCTACTGTCTAGTGGCTGGTGGTGGTGAAGTCAAGCCGATTGGTAGCGTAGAATGAAAGCTTATCTGATGAAGTATTCCTGTGTGAACCTACCATATCAGAATATTGCTATGTAACTAATAATCTAAACATATGACTGTAGCCTAATAGAAATATCATTAGGGAAAACTTACTAGGCAACATGCCAGAATATCATTAGCTCTTATGAAAAGAGCAGGGGAAGAAGAAAAGAACTGTTATTTCTCAGTGTGTTCTACACGTGCAACAGTGTCTGCTACTGTAGGGAGATTATTTAACTGGTTCCTAAGAGTTAATCCTGTGTTCTGAGCTATATCTAAAGAGAGTCAGGCTAAATGGGTCAATATGAGCTGTACTCAAGATTTCAAAGCAGAAGTGACTAACTGTAGGGAAAAAGCTTCCTGCTGCTGTCTCGCCAGCTTGTTCACACTTCAGGGAGTTACAATATTTCAGGCAGTGTGTACCATACGTGCACTGATCTCTCATTTGGAGAAAAAAGTCTTGATGGGCTAAAGATGAGAAAAGTTATTTCTACCAAAACTGGACAGCGTCAGAAAGTATGGGAACACCTTTAAATTCCTTACAATAATTAGAAATATATAATCTTGTAACATTGGAGTCATTAATTATATCTCTTTTGCATTATTTTATTTGTTAAATAAGTTAGTGGCACTTTTAAGGTGTTTTTGCCAGTTTTGGCATTTATTACATATCTAGTTTCACAGTTCTGCTAACGCAGTATTAGACAGTGCCTAACCCTTATATAGTGTTCAAGCAGTCTTGAACTGCTTGTGCAAGTATGTTCTCAAAAATTGAGATCTGATTCTGGGAGGCTCTGGCCAGGGTGTATATAAGGGGCCGAGTTAAAGCTCTTGCCTCCCACCTCCTGGCTTTCAGAGCTGACATGCTTGTGTTGCATGGTATAATTGAGTAAGTGTAGAAGAGAACCATGAGATGCCTCACAGCCGCACCTTGTCCTTACATCTGCAAATACCCCTTGGACCAACAGGCCTCTATGCTGTAGAGGCAATCTTAACTGGGTCAGGCCCAGCTGTTTAACATGTCTTCTTCCCAGTGTGGGGAAGAGCTCAGACAGAAGTTGTTAATCCAATGTAAGGTCATTGATATAAAGGCAGCTGATAGTCCTCAGTTCCTTACTGCACTGGTAATGATTATCATGGCTTTCTATTGCTGAAAGATAGTAAAACAATGTAATTTCAAAGTTAGCACTATTATTATTCAAAAATGTTCTCTTCATAATGACTACTTTAATGTCAAAACTAAGTTCCTAAGTGTAAGCAATAGTGTAATATATAAATGTTCCAGTATATTTATTAGTATTGAGGAATTTATTGATCTCTCTTTTTTAGAGACTGCAGGTTAAGTTTTAGTTTTTCAAAATCTTGGAAATAATCTCTTTTGGAAATTGATTTTTATTCCAAATTTAAACAAGGAATGCATTCTTCCCATATACTCTTTTGATATTTTTAGTTCAATTTGGCTTGATCAATATACTTCAAAATAAAACTGCAAACTAATTATTAACTGTAATCAGATATTACCCACAATACAGCCCATAGGTATATTGCCAACTAATGGCATAAACTTAAACTTCCTGCAGGAGCTTGTCCATTGAAAGTGAAATGGCTCACAGCTTAAAGGCATCAGAGAAAAGGAAAACTTGAAGGCCTTTGCACCTTACTCAACTCCTAAAGATCGGGACTCTTTTTTGCAGTAGTCTCCTAAGAAAGCAATATTTTGAATTGAAAGATGCCTTTCTTCTTCACTGTATTCTGAGTCTTATCTCTGGTTCAATCCTGCAAGGTGCCAAGAGACTTTATGCAAAATACTGAATGCTAGCTTGCAGAAACGAATTTGAGGAGGCTTATCATCTCTCGGGCTCAGGCAATTTAATCCATCACTATATGTTTGTATATTGTTACAAAACAAATCTTGAGAGCCTCACTTTATCTTCATTTCTGAACCATATTATGAGAGCAAAACCATATCTATTATTTTCTTTGAAAGAGAGATGGTGAGAATTCATTGTAAAATAGGATTTACCTAAAGCACTTCCATGATTGAGGAAATCTAAAGTTCTTTTACTAGGAAATACAGTTTACTCCCGTACCGTCTTTACCAGTTATGTGAAATACTTAAATCACTTTTAAATTAAATACAGTAATTACTCATTGATTTCTGATATGATAGTGAAATATGTTTTTTTAACTAATGGGAAAGGGATATAGTTTGTGGAAAAGCATTAATAATCAGAATTTATTAAAAAATTAGGACATTTTCACCATGTAACTATTTGGCACGGTATGAAAAAAGAATACTAGGCTGTTGATATTCACAGACAAAATATTCTTCTTAGAAGCCAAAATGGTTGATAGCAGTGGGAGAGCTGGGTATGGTATTTTTAGAGTTTAACCTCAGTCCTTTTAAACTTCTTGGGAAACAATTCTTACCGACTCCATTGACTCCATAGGCTTTGAGTTAAACCCATAGATTTTGGGGATCTTATCCGGTGCCTGTCAGTGTGAGTATTGGGATATGTTTATCAAGATCCTTGTAGGTATGTTGAGCTGTAAGGGTTAAATGAATGTGTGACAATCCTCTCTTAGATCCAGTCTTTTAAAATCCGTATGAGAAGCAATGTTCTTTGCTTATTACAAGCTATGAGAAAAGAGATTTTTTTCCCTTCTGTGGGATTTCTCTGTATATCAGCAGCTCCAAATGTATAGCATCTAACTTACTTTTGAGCCTTAATATTTGGCAGCTCTGATGAGCGCCTCATCAGAGTAGATGTAGATCATGTGATCTACAGAATTTGAGCGTGCATCAGTATTTTCTGACTCATTACTTTCTGGTATTAACTTTAAGGGTTAACAGTTCCCTTGACACTAATTGATCTCTTGGATACAAAGCACAAATTTCAGTGTTATTCCTGCCACCATACCTATTGGTTTTGCCCCAGATGTTCAACTTTCTGGGTTTATAAGTTTATTTTTACTTTCTGCTTAGGAATTTGTCCCCTGTTATCTACAACTATTAAATAAAAGTACTCTTTGACCTTAAGGATAGCTTCTCAATTCCTTTAGCAGTTTATTCTACTTGGAAAGCTGTCCACTACTTTGTTAGGCCAGATTTGCTCTCTTTATTTCATCACTCTTTCAAGGTGTAAGGTGTTACGCTTGTGTTCAACAAATCTTAAAGCCAGGGCTTTGGGCAAGAAGGCACACACGTTTCACTACAGATCAGAAGCTGGACTTCTCTGCTTTCTAGCATCCTCCAAACAGGGAAGAATTAATAACATGGTGACAGCTGCCAAAAATACTAGTAAGTGAACTGAGTGGAGTCTTTCTGGGAGCTGTAGTCCCAGTTCCCTGATACATCAGATTTTAGATGCTCTCAGCCTTGTCTGCTTTCCCTTTCTCAGTTGTTCTTATTTAAGACTGTATTGTAAAAGGGACCGAGTGACTGGAATGGGTGGTGCAGAGGAAATCCAAAGCAAACGCAAATGCTTGGTTAGGTAAGGATACTTAAAGTGTGCAAGTGTAAAGTAGCATAGTGTACTGTGCTACTGATACTGCCAAACATAAGAGTTTGAGACAGGCTAGTATTACAAAATTTTTGAATTATTGAAGAAAAGGTGAGCAAATATCCCCAACAACACAGATAAAACTATCTCATCTTATTTTCCTTCTCAGCTTCTCTCTCCTGTGCTAAGCCTCACCCAAGCTGAATTTTTCAATTCCCCTTGTCAAGCACGCTCCAAGAAAGCAAAGTTGCTGCTCTATCTCTGTTGAGAATTAAGCAGAGAAATAAATATTGTCAGTCTGTCTCTTGCTTTTTCTATTTCTTCCACAAACCTGTGGGAATAGTAAGGGGACCAAGAGAACACCATTTTTAAAAGGCTTTGCCTTTTAAAAAGGTACGACCAGCAATATAGGGTCCGACCAAAGGTCCATCTAACCCAGTATCCTGCTTCTGACAGTGCCCAAAAGCCAGATACCTAGGAGATTGTAAGAATAGAAGTAAGCATAGCATATGCTGACACTTTCTCATAGTACTCACCTATTCTTCTAACAGTTTGTAATTCAGAGACTGCTCAAGCCTGCAGTGGTGTCATTCTTTTAACAGCTATTAATGTAGTCTGTCCTTTCCCTTTTAAATCTCTTGGAGTTCTGATTTATGAGTTCTGTTGGCTTGTGTTGGTGCAGCTGGAGACATTAGCAGTGGAAGTGGCTCAGCAGAGAATACATCTGTCCCTCAACAGCCATTGCTTGCATTCTGGCATATTAGCATAACCCAACATTGACTTCAGTTTATATCAATATGTCAGGCTGTAAATTGTGACAGCTGAGGTTTCTGATTCATAATATCTGCTGTATTTAGCTGCAGTCGTGGGACCGTTAACATCTATATCTAATAGGAATTATCAGCTAGAGTCTTGGCTCAAAGAAGAAGAGAATTTGTCAACTCTGCTGTGGGGGCTTGTAGTCCTCTGATCAGCGGAATACGGTAGGAAGAGTATTTAGGATGAAGTATTAACTTTCCTGAAGCAAGTGAAATTTTTGTCAGTAATTTCAGTGAAATCTCCTTTCACCCAGTAATTTTGATGTATATAAATAAAATGAGGGCTTTCAGATTTCAGATGTAAAACTCTTCACTGTGAAAACTGTTTTTTTCCCTGTATAAATGTACAAAAATGTAAGAATAATTGAGAAGGTATTTGAGACAGTGCCAAACAGATGAAACTTTGAGACAAAGGGAAAATGCTGGGTTTTTAAAAAATTGTATCCCAGCTTCCCTGAAAATCTCAAAGTATATCTAAATTAGACCTGACTGGGCATATAGCAGTCTTTCAAAATCTACAGTGGAACAATTTGGGGAAGGTAATACCTGTATGCTGGTTATTATTCTTCTGAAGAGTCAGGGAGAATAAAGCATATCATTACAAAATCGGTTGGTATTCTTTAAAATTCTGTTATTGTGTCAGCCTTTTATTCCTTGAAGTGCCTGCAAGTTGTTCTTTCCTGTTGTTTCAAAGTTGCTTGTGAAATCAAATATGGGATTTAAATGTGTGGTTAATAAAAAAACTTAAACTAAATAAGAGAAAATAATAATGGCCAGCATACCACAAGTAAAAAGTTCTAGCTGGAATTATTTTACTGTGTAACAAATTCTATTTTCCTCATTCACATGGAATCATATGAGATGATCTGATTGGGTATTTAGTTAGAATTTTTACTTTATTTATATCAAATTTCTGCTAACAATGATATCCAGGGAAATGTTGCTCTCTATCTCAACTATCAAATTTACAAGTCCTTTTGATAGAAAACCACTGCTAAGCCTTTGAAATAGATGGTAGGAAGTTTTAGGAAGTATTAAGTCACGTTTCATCTACACTTCTCTATTTTGGGGGAATGCCAGGAGAAAAGAGCCAGCCATACCAAGTAGAACACACTCTTTATTTTTCCTAAGAATGAGAAAAGTTCACCTTCTTTAGCTGAAGACTGCTAATTTTTATTTTAACTACACACATAGATATTATAACCAGTCCTTCTCAAGGATGCAAACTCATAAGCGCCAGATTTTCATTTTCTTCCTTGTCTTCAGAGCTGGCCGTGGGCTGTATGGAATTGATAGCATGCCAGACCTGCGCAGAAAGAAATCTTTTCCCATTGTTCGAGATGTGGTGAGTAATCTCTGATGCCATGAAACTGTTGATTCATTTGTCAGTTCTCTAGATCTTTATTTTAATTACTGTTGTATGTATGAATGACAGTTTGTCTGCACTTCTTATAAGAAAAAAAGTAACTTGAGAGAATGGACTGAAGCCAGTAAAAGTAAATGATAACAGTTATTGCAATATACTAGATTTACTAAGTATCTCATTGAATATTTAGATGTTCTTTGTAGAATCAGCTAATGTGCATGCTTTGTGGAATAATAAACTATTAATTCTAATTTTGAATTAGCTTATGAAGACAGCTGTATTTTAGTGCTTCGGATATTGATTTGGTTTTTGTTATGAAATTGAAAGCGGAAGAAAAATGTTTTTTTCCAAAGCAATACTGTTTTCAACAGGAACGATTATTAGATTTACCCGTGCTTCCAATACATGATGGGATCTGTTATTTTAGCCATCCTCATAGACAATAATAATCTAGGCAGATAAATTTCAGCAAGGTGAAAAGAATTTAAGTTCCTTTGAGATTTATTCTGAGTTTCGGTCAAGACGAGATTAAGTAGAGTCTGTCTGCTCAGGGGGATTTTAAGCGCCTTTCACATTTCTTATTTTTCTTTTCTGAAATACAGAATTCATAATTCAGTGAAATACATGTTTAGTCTCTGGTGGTAGCAAGCTCCAAAACCAATTTCTCATTTTAAAGAAATGGAGGGGAGACAGCCAAAGTAAATGGTTATTGCAGTTGTCTTTAAAAGATCAGCCTTTGTCAAATTATTGTTAAGTGTTTTCTCAAGTACCCTGCTCATTTGTCTAAACTGTGCTATAGCTTATTATCTTAAATGCCACAAAGAAAATATACTGCAGCAGTTTTAAAGCAGAATTCCTTCCAAAATCAATTAAAAATTCTCTTTGCAACTTGCAACACGGTAGAGCGTGCAGTGGTTGAAAGCTGTCTTTCTTTCGGTAGCCCTGCATTGTAAGCTATATTACAAACGGATATAATTTACAGCCACGTTGTAGGCACACATTAAACAGCACTTACTATGCTTACTTAAATAGTCAAAAGTAATAGTTACCACTTTACTAATCAGTCACTGAGCCATAACTCCCCTTGAAAGAATTCAACCTTTAAGAATTGGAATTTAGAGAATTTTAAAACTGAAATTTAATCATTATACATTTATGTTCATCCAGAAAAATATGTAGTTCTTTAAATCAATAACTCAAATCACGTTTCTGTTGCGTAGCTGTAAATCTAAAACAATTTTACCAACTCTAGAGGAACTTATTTCAGACTTAGGATGTAGGTTGTCTTTGTCTTTGAAAGATTATTTGTATTTGAAAGTATGGGCATTCTAAACAACCTCCTACGAGCTCTGAAATTGTATTAGATTGATTTTTTAAAATCCCATTTAGATGAATAATTTAATTCTCAAGTCCTTGCAAGATGTGGCATATTGTTAATGGTTCTTTTTATGTTTATTTATGTGATTGTTTCAGAAATGTAGAAATATTGTTAGAATGAGTGCTATTCTCTTTTGACACTGAAATAAGTATTGTTTGACATCTTTTAGATAGTAAATGCGTTGAATTATTAATATTCTTTATAATTTCTTTCCCATCTTGGCTGGATTTTTCAGGCTATGGTAAGTGCTTTCATACTGATCAATGTTATAAAATGTCATAGTAAATCTTAGGAATTCCACAAATGCCATATGTTATGCTGACCTTTTATTGCAAATTCGAAAAAGCTATTTTATGAGAAGGAATTTTACTCCAAGTGATGTTATGCTTTATGAGAGTGTCTGTCCTCCACGTCATATATCTGTAAGTTATTATAAATGAAAAAGTGTATGTAAAAAAGTTAATTAGTTATTTTTATATTCCAAATATCCTGCTTTCTAATGCTACAAGCAGATTGTTCAGGACCCAATAGCAATACTTCCTTTCTGGAGCTGAATGTCCTTATCACCTCTGTAGATGAAGAGAGGTTGGAAGTGTTTCTTTGAAATGTTCTTGTTTCAATCAACCCAAATTCTTTGCTCCATCTTGTAAAAAGTGAATTTCCCAAAACAAATAAGATACTCTGCCATGATTTTTTCTGATAGCTAAATGAATGCCTCATGGAAATATTTTCTTTCGCCGCTGGAATTTGGTGCCTCTAAAGCTCCCTCCTCATTTCTGCGGTCCCTCTGCACTTCCAGTTTCTCTATGCTAGTTTTCGTGTCTTCAGAATGGTATCTCAATATAATGTTTATCAAAATGAGGTGCTATTTCTTAAGTTGATGTCTTTGACTCCCATTTGTTTCTGTAACTTCACATTCTGAAAAATCCAATATTCATTCAGCACAAACACCAGCTTAGAAACATTAAGAACTAGCATTCTACCAAAGTATCTATTTCAGATGAGTTATTGTTGACTGGGCAATTACTTCTGCTTAGTCTTAAGCTTGCCCAGCATCCTGCACTTACTGGCTCATATTTTATGAAGTTGTAACTGTTCATGTGGAATTTTCCCTATTCCCTTAACTATTAATAAAGTAATTTTGTGTCATTTCCTTAATAGTGTCGTGGTACATATTCTTGTATGTAGCTGTGTACCTTGGAGTGCTGTGAAAGTGTTTAAAAATAGTTATTACTGTAGTAGCCTTGCTAGCTCTCTCTCCATGTCCTAGATCTCCAAGATAAATCTCTTCGCTAATGCGTTGGGACTCTTTGGCTTCCTTGCTGGTTTTTTGATTATTTGAGTCATTATATACAGTGCAAGTTCATGAGAAATTCTGAGAAAGCTAGTCCTTAATCTTGCGTTCAGTTCTAACGGTGGTTACTCCTGTGGCATCTCATATCTTTTGCGAGAGAGAATGAGGCAGTTGAAATCCGACTGCAGAAACGGTTTCTCTTTGTTGCAGGCATGAGTTTCTGTGTGGGTCAGCACTATTAGAGTCCTAATAGGAGGCATCTGTTATAGGAGGGAAAGACAGTGAAAGGAGAAGTGATTTTTGGAGTGGGTTTGAACAACAGTAAGGAGACTTTGAGCTGACTTCTGTTTAAGGTAGAGCTGGAACAAAGAGTAGAGTGCACTTGCTGATGTAATCACTAACTTCTGCTTTTAAACAAACATGTTCTCTCTTCAGTAGTTAGAGCTGTTTTTGAAGTGGGACTGCAACTAGGGAGAGCAGTAGTGATAATTACCGTGTAGGTTATAACTGCATAACTCACCAAAGCCATGTAGTGTGCTCTTCTATGTAGTCATAGATAAAAGTAGCTAGTTGTATTTTGTTGTCCAGCTGTGCTTTAGTTTTCACTTCTGTTAATACAAGTGGTCAGCTGAGATGTTTTGAAAACTCTAGAAAATTCTGGGTTACCTTTCGTTTAAAGTGACTTTATGCTATGTAATCACTGTAATCAAGCAAGTTTCTTCTTCTAATCACTCAAGAATGTATTTTTACTTGGCCTTAGCATTTGAACCTAACGTGATACAAGGAAAAATTACAAACCTTTGCTGTTGTAAAACCAAACAATTTGTTCACGTCACTCAAGTGAACATGCCAGAGGAAACAACTGCCTATTGCAGATAAAACAATGATCTACTGATACTTTCTTTTATGTATATGTCTCTGCAACAACAGCATTTATAGAGGCTAGAACGCAATTACAGTATACAGTTAAGTTGTTTTAAGATTGAAGACATTCACATAAACTTCAAGTGCCAAATTCTCAGTTTTAGTACATTGCCAGAGTGATCATTACATAAAAGCTAAATATCTGGACTGTTTTCCATTAAATCTGGTATTTGCAGTACAATTTCTTAATTCTTAGTTATTAGTAGACAAATTGCATACTGTATTTTTAATAAATACATATTAAATATATAAACTATAATAATAATAAAACAGTACTTTATCTCTTTTTAATCTTTTTTTTTTGTTCTACTTAATGGAAAACCTAACAATATGATTGCATTCCTTTCTTTTATACCTGTATGTTCCAGGAATTAAGAATTAGTTGGGGGGTCATTAGGAAGGGATTCACGAAGCTCTTTACCTTCATTTACCTTAAAATTCAGAATGATCTTAGAGGATGAAGAGGGTGTGCTCTTGTGTCTGTGCTATGAAAACACAGCAAAAGTAAATGTTATTGCAGTGGTGACCAGTAATGACTGTGTAGTCAAACTGTGTTGCCATTTCCGAGCTAAATATATTTTCTGAGCTTAATATTGCAGTTCTGTTGAATATTTCAAGATCAGACATCAACTTTTTTAATAGAAAAGTTACGGGAAGGGAGTAATTAATTTTGGACAACAGCTTGTTTTCTTGCAGGTGATTTTTCCCTGAGCAATAGGGTACAAATCTGTCTTTCCAAATAAAACAGTCTAGATCCATACAGTAAGTAAATTACCTATAATTGCTCAAAGAAAAGCAATTCTGAAACAAAGAAGCTTTTAAGTGCTGAAAATGGAAATTTTTGTCAGTTTTTCCTCCTGTGTCCAGTGGGAAACTTGTACATTATATTAAAAATGTAATAGTATTTGTCAAGTAATAACAAATATTTTTCTGGCTCCAACTTTTTTTTTTTGCAATTGTAGTAGTCTATAGATTGTTTTCAAGAGAACAGATTTTTCATTGCAAATAGTATTTGAGGGGATATATATCAGTTTGTATACAGTTTTCTACACGTAATTTCTGGTCAAAAAGAAGAACAGAAACCAGAAACCAGCCCTGATGATGCCCTGTTATTCCAGCCCTGATTCCATCCTCTTGGATGCCTCTTGGCCTCTATGGGTAACAGGAAAAGTCCTGAAGCATGAGGTTAATGCAGATAAATAGAATACAGAAAACAGAGCTAGGGTCTGTTTTCACTCTGAAGCTGTGGAATTGATTGGTGTGATGTCTCTGTGCCCAGCAGTGGAGAGCTGTGGTGTTAAGATACTGTCTTCTGCACCCCACTTTGAGATGTGGCAAAACACCTGTAGTAAGCTAAGAAGAACATCACAGTTTCGGCAAAATATGTCATATATAATCAGAAATTCTAAGACAACGGAGCTAAGTCCTGAAAAGCAATATAAAGCAAACGTTTCTTTTATAACTGAATTGTGAGGGACATCATATTAAGATAAGTAATTAGCGGGTGGATATGAATTTTGACTTTGCAGACTCATACCAGCTTCAACACTTTTCTCTACTAGCTCTGACACAGGAGACCTCGGTTCCCATCAGCTTTCTTCACCATGTGTTACTCCTGGGTTGAGTTTCATTGAGCAGAACAGTGAAGCAAAGCATCTTTGCGTATCTCTAAGCCAGTGGATTTCTTAACAGCAAGGACTCAAGACCAGCCATGACAAGGCAGAGGGTAGGGCTCCTGGCAAAAGCAGGAACGAACCTATTTGGCCTGACAGGTGGGAGACAAGCATGAAGGACATGAGACTTCTTTTATAACCTCATGAGCTAGCAGGTGAAGGGTAAAAATTTAAGGTAGATACCAATGCTTCTGAAAAAGAAGTGTCATAGGAGAGCAGTGAAAGACTTGGCGCCCATCCTCCTCCGGCTTCCTGTTGCTCACTCTGTTCTTTTGATGCTCTGACTGTTTGTACCTCTTCCCTAGAGGCTGCAGATGGTTAGCTGCACTTACCCTTCCTCTTTGCTACTTTTTAAAAAGAGAAGGGTGGGAGTTTTGTTGTTGTTTTCGCAGTCTGTCACCTTGTTTCCCATAAACGAGTCTGGGAGCAACTTTCTCTCCCTCTTTTCAAAATACGTGCTCCTTCTTGACTCATTCCAACTGTAAGGACAGATCCTGCTTTGTATTTGTTCAGTGCTTGAAGTTATTGAATTGTAACCAGCTCCAGTGGTTCAGAACACAAGCTTTTTATTTGTGGGCCTTCTCTTGAAGATGCAGCCTATTCCTACAGTGATATATAAATGGATAATCCTTACGAGTTTTCTCACTGAAATCCTTCTAGGTTTGATCCTTAATTACTGTTAACTTTACTAGTTTCTCACAAATCCTTCTTGCATAGGATGCTACATCACTTGCTTATATTATTCTTCCAACATGACAAAAAGTTTATTGACAACAGCCTAATTATCTGTTTCCTATTAGGCTTTGTCATTTTATGTAGGACACTGTACTGTGATTTTAGACAAATTTCTGAATAAGGATCAATCAGTAAGTTACATGGTTCCAGAAGTGGACCTTTGGGAGACTTGAGCCTCAAGGACACATGACAGGTTAAAAATTGCTTCCCTACTTCCTTTTTTCTCACCGGAAATAGGAACTGTCTATTGACTTACACAGATAGCAAGTAGCCGCAGCTCTCCTGCTGCCTCGTGAGCATTGATGAAGTGATACATTGTTGGAGGACACAACAAAGTATCATTCATTACCTCCCTATTTTCATATGCCCCTGTTATTCCAGCCCTGATGAGCAGTCCACGTTGTACTCTAGCTTGGAATGGCTAGGATTGTATATTGTAAGCCTAAAAGCATCAAATCATTTTCTAAGCATAAGGGACAGAAAGATTAAAGGCCAAAGCTATGAAAGTAATATACTGTAGGCAAATAAATGCAACTCTTCACTTTCCAGGATTTCAAGAAGGAATCTGTGCTTCAAGAAGGATCAGCAAGATAGGTGTCTTTAATATTAATCCTTTTTAACCTCGAACTCCACTGAGTATGGCTGATGATTGTTTCTTTTCCTCTTTTAGAATTCCCAACTCATTTCGACTGCCATCTGTCACTTTTATTTGCAAGTCCTGTAGTGTTTGGTTTTGTCACAAGAAGTTTGAAAAGTAAAACCTGGATTCTGTTCAATCATTCCTGTCACTTTGTCCATCTCACTGGCACACACTAGAGGGATTTGCCATATTTTTAGAATAAAAACAAGAGATGACCACAGACAAGCAAAAAAATATTTTATTACTAGTAGCAGCCTCGGGAAACTGATGGCAAATTAATGTGATAGGCTTGGTAAACCGCTGAGAATTTAAAAGAAAAGTTTTTTTGCATCATATATTAACTGTAATAGAACAGTGATGAATCAAATCAAATATTTCTGTGCCAACGATGACTTCTTACCCTATAATTAGTTTCACAAGATTAATAATTTTTTGTCTGCCTGCGAGTCTAATTATTATCAAGGGAAACTTACTGAAAATTGAATGGATATGCTCTCAGGAGAAACTAAACATTTAAAAGTAAAATGATCAGTCTTAATATCTCTAAATACAAAAATCTATTTAAATTCTGTCAATGTTTAAAATTATAAAATGGAAAGAAAGTGGAATTGTGACTCTATCCAAAGATTAATTTTGCAGATTCTCTGCCGGTGTAAGCCTAAATAGCTTCTGACCCAATATGTCAGAAGCTCCTAAGACTGAGAGTGTAATATGGAAAATATCATTACAGTTTCACTGTGATAGCTCTGTAATGGTGGAGTACAGAGACCTAGCTCACAGTGCATCCCCACAACAAAGGCAATAGACTTGATGGTTAGTGGGTGATATAACTGATCATCCTTACACTGCTAGACTGTGAGGGCAGCAATGCATGGCAAAGCAGATGCTGGATTAGGGAGAACAGAGATAAAGCTCAAGTGTACAGACACGCTTGGAGTGATTAGGGTGAGTGAGGGGAGGATGCATGAGCCCAATTTTGCAACTAAGAATGCAGAAATACAGCACTGTTACTGTTAGGATTTTGTATAGTAGAATAAATCTTGCCTGTTTCTGTCGGGCAGTATTTTAGAAACACATAGAACTCATTTCCCCAGGGACTTTTTCCTTCTGATCATTGTATACTCTGATTAATTTTCAGGGATCCATTTAATTTACAGGAAGATTGTGGTAAGGAAGATATAATTTCCATATTTCTTGTGTATTAAAAATACTTTGTTTGGATTGTCTTTGTATGCACTATGCTAGAGCAAATGGGATTGACTGCAGAACCAGGGACAGAGTCTTCGGGACCAGGCAGGTGTTCGTTTGCCCGTAGCATGATCACGTGGGCAAAAAAGGAGAGATGGAGACAGCATTCAACACTTCTTTCTTCCCCCAGGAGCCAGAGTATTTCCCCACGTAGCGACTGAAGAATATTGGATGAATATTGAGTGTCTTTAACAAAAAATATATTCCTTTTTTCTGTAATAAGGTTTCTTAAAGACTTCTTTTTTAAGGCAAATAATGTTTTACATACACGCATACCCTTCTGAAAATGCTCAGTGACTTACTAAAAATTATCCCTACTGCCAGCTTGACCTGTAGGAGTGTTGCAAAATGATCTCCCATGTTTCTGCAGGCACAGACAGCTTCCAAATTAGAGCAGGATGCCTGTCTGTGTACCACATTAATTTGGTTGGCAATGCAGAAAAACAGTGACAGCCTATGGTTTAAAAAAATTGACTCATAAACCCCTGGATAACAAGTTCTATATTAGAAATGGCAGCTCTGCTGAAAGAGACAGTAATGATGATGGAAAGTGTGTTTCCACTGTATACTGAAACCTTAAAAGTTGTGTGCTGTACTAAACTAAAGTAAAAGTTTTTCATAACTTCTGCAGTTTTGCTTAAATCCCATTAGACTAATGTAATCAAGTATTCTTTGCTTTCCATTACATCCAACAACTAGAGTTACTGGTATAATTGTTAATAATATTTCATTTGCTTTAAACAGACGCTTGCTGCTCGAAAATCTGGTGTTTCCATGACGATGCTCATTCGGACCTCCATAAACAATGAAGAAATGGTAAGCGTTTTCAGTGGCAGATTGAATTCATTTAAATAATGGTGAATTTTTTATTCAAAGCTCTTCAGAAATAATTTGATCCTTAAACACTCCCACTTTGAATAAAACTGAGTTCATAAGCATTTCAGTTATGGTGTACGAACTTCCAGGGATCTTAAGCACAATGTCCTGCTTGATCCACAAGGAAAAAACCAGTTTGTCAGTACTTTCTACAAAAGAATCTACCGTGGTGTGCTCTCTGAATTCCATACTGTTGTTCCGAGCCCTTCTTACTCATTGTTAGTTGTAATCCTTAAAACTAAACCTGACTGCAACGAATTGCAGGGAGATTTCGCAATATTGAATGGTGGGAAACACATATATAGGATTCTGTGTTGATAGTGTAGTTGACTGAACTGAATACATCTTAACTCTCCCATTTCTATAATCAGTCAAAAAGGTCATCCAGCCTCACTTTTCAAAGTACAGGACAAAATGAGTAAATTAATTTTGCAGATAAATTCATACTTCAAGGTATATTTTGATACATTGTAAAATTGTAAGTGTAATGAAATATACTTTAATTCCAGCTCACTAGTATGAAACAAAATTTCAATCAAAGTCTTCTTTTTTTTTTCTTACGCAACAGAAAATACATGTCTTCAAGAAGACATTGCAGGCTTTGATCTATCCAATGTCGTCAACTACACCTCATAACTTTGAAGTCTGGACAGCCACAACTCCTACGTACTGTTATGAATGTGAAGGTCTACTTTGGGGCATAGCCAGGCAAGGCATGAGATGTACTGAATGTGGTGTTAAATGTCATGAAAAGTGCCAGGACCTCCTAAATGCTGACTGTTTGCAGAGTGAGTATTTCCTGACAGCTGACTCTGTGCAGTACTTCACACCTTTTGAAATTGTGTGTGTGCCCTGAAGTTCCCTGAAGTGAAAGGCCATATCGTTAGAAAACAGTGAAATCGTGCACTGGCTGAGAACTTAGCCAGAAATTTCGTGAAACACCTACTATTAATTTTGCTTGTGTCTTTGGAACTTGCCGAGTGTCACTCATCAGTTACAAAATGACGTTTTGTAACATCCGCATATTATCTGCTTTCCCTTGCATGTGACAGCGTCCAGGCCATTTTATGTTATGTGAGGTAAATGTTCCTTGTTTTGTTTGACTTAAAACAGAGGAAAGATAAAATACTGCTGATATTCATGATAGTCATAGTAATATGAGCAATTCATCAGCAATCATAACACCTCATTAAAATTCTCCCTGGAAAGCCACATGGTTCATATGTTAACAGTAATAACTAAATACAAATGCACTAGCAATAAAAATTATGGAATTTTCCAGTTGAGAAATCTGCTATTTTGAGTGATTGTAACAAAGGAATCTTAGTGAGTATAAGTGACCAGATAAAATAAATATTGCACACCGGTTAGATGGATTTTCTTTCAAATTTACCTTGAAGATTTTAGAGTGCAATTAAAAATCTAATCCTCTTTTCAGAAGTGCTTAAATCACTGGAGCAGTATCCAAAGGAAAAAAGGAATGAGCAAAAATATAAAGCAATAAATTGGATCTTATCTCTTCAAAATACCAAACCATGTATGTGTGAGGGAAGAAATAACAGGGAGATAATACATAACAGATGAAAATGAAATTAGAAAGTAAACTGCTTATGTGATATGGATTATTCCATATATCTGTTTTATGGCATTGATGCCTCTATCCTTTCAACACCTTCCTTCTAAAATACTTCTCTAAAATACTTTGATTTTTATACAAATGTATTCTAACGATTCATTTATAAAAATAACCACTTCTGATCCTTGTAATTTGATTCTTTCCTCCCATTATTATTTGTTAGAAAATAAGGCCCAAATAAGAAAATGCCTGGGAGAATTTGATATGACGAAGGTGACATAAAACAAAAAATATTTTTTTCCGCATCAAATCACTCAATCTCCAAGTAATTTATTTTTTTCTTTTGCAAAAATGAAACCTGTTAATAACACAAAGTGATATTTCATTGTCCATCTAAGCAGTAGATATAGAAACATTTGCAGTGGAACTGGTTATGCACTGTCATGAGCAGTAACTGAAAGCATTTAACAGCTAATGTCTCGGTTACTTTTGTTTTCGTGTTTCGTGCCATGGTTATCAACTTAGGATCAAGATCTGTTGTCAGTGGAAATGCACTCAGATAGTTCTTCCCAAGAGCATCATCCAAATATGTCCCCTTGTGAGATTTCTTTTCATCTAATCTTCAAGAAGACAAGTAAAGCACTACTGAGTTCTTTAATTCATTAGGACCTTTCTTTTGGTTGTTCTTGCAGATTCTAGGCTTGCTCCCTTCTGGCTGCATAGTTGAGATTGAGATTAAGATGAACTAACCTTTTTCTTTAGCTTCTTTTTTAACTGAGTTGATTCCAGCCACTATATGTTCTCCTCCAGAAATGTCTGAGATGCATTTAAACCATACTTAAGTTACAACACAGTTATTAAACAAGCTGCTAAATAGTAGAAGATGTAGACCTGCAAACTTTCTGCTATTCTAATTTTGAAATGGAAGAGGCTGGCATTTTTCTACGTTGTTCACTGTTGAAATGTTCCTGAGGGTTTACCTAGCTTCTACATATCTCAGAAGTATATAGATGTTGCAGTCAGATCTTCTTTCTTCCTACCATGTTCTCTATGTGAGGAGTTGTTGTGAGGGATGGATTCTCAGGACTCATATTGTGCAGGAAGCAGTCACAATTGCTCAGAGCCACTGACCCCAACAGAGCGTATATTGTGACAAAGTTATAAATCAAACTGTTCTTAATTGTGATTCCACATGATAGCTTGAAGTGTGCTATGATTGACAGCTAAGCTTTTGACTGTTTCCCAACATTTGTTTTGAAAATCAAATATTATAAAACTAGGGTATTCAGTTCGTGAGGTTTCAGCAGTGTACAAAAAGATGGTCAGGAATAGCATCTCCAATAATTGGACATACTGTTACCTGGATAGTAACAAGCGAAGGTGTATTTCCTTAATAGCAGTTACTGTTTACTCTTATCAACTAATTGTCACATTTAATTTCAGCTACATTTTAAGACTCTAGCTAAAAGTAATTAATACCACTTCAGTCCTTGATCTCTCACAGTTTTTGCTTAGTCATTTGACACCCTCGTTCTACTGAGAATCACTTGGCTTATACTGCCTGGACTTAGAGGCAGGGAAATGAGATGAAAGAATTGTGAGATTGCAGTTCTGCTGGCAGCAGGATGCGTGCAGATCAGCAATTGCTCGTCAATTTAATGTCAGAAGTATGAAATAGAAATAGCTTTCTTAAACTACAGCTCTCCCCTTTTTCACATCTTGTTTAGTGCTGTTTATGTATCAGAAGAAGAAAATTATGGAAGAGTGGCACTGAATTGTTCACAAAGTGGGATTTAGAGTTCATCTTCTCACGGGAGGGCTTTAGAGTAAAGCTTTAGACCCCCAGAAATCTGTGCAGATCTCAGTGGATCTTCTGGGAGCTGACCCTCTGCAAATTCCTTAAGGAAATGGGCTGCTGCGTTGTTTGGAGCTGCTTCACTAGGGCTTCTCTCTTTTGCAGCTTTGTGAAAATGGTGATTTTATTATGCGGCACAGAAATAACCATAAAGTGTTCTGCACAGCGTTGTGGGGACCCGCCTCCCGTGACTGCATGTGTCAAGAGGTCCAGGAATAAAGCATAGTTGAAGCTTTCTCCATCAGAAGGGGACATTTTCTTGCAATTCAGTACCGCACAGGCACAGAAATGGTGTGTGGTGATTGAGTTTTAATGTCACAATTTAGCACCCGCTGATTGGCTTTCTTCCTAACCTTTTTTTTTTTTTTTTTTAACACTGACATTTACTAGCAGCTGTGAAACTGAAGTGTACTGTCATCTTCCATTCCTGGGCAATTTATGGATCATTGGCAAGGTAACAGCAAAAGAGAGCAAGTGTTGCTCCATCTCAGATCAGGCCCTGTGATGGCTGTGTTCCGTCAGTAGGTTTCCCTCTGCATGACACAGGCACCTGCGGCAAAGCGATGATACATTTCTTTCTTGCAGATGCATTGATTTCAGTTAGGAGGCTCTCTGGTTTATACTGCCCTGTTGTTTGCATTTAGTAATGCATCTGTATCTTTCTATTTCATAAGAGGAAAGAGACTACAAATCTCTCTCTTGAAACCTATCCCTGGTCTGCAGCTGTTAAGAGCAGAGTAATGCAGATTCATATTATTCTGAGTATGATGAATTTGCAAAATTAGATTTCTTAAGATTCCTCACCTCACTCTCTCCAGCACCTTATTCATGTGTATTAGACATGGTATTCCTTGCAGAAATTCCCTGGATGTTTTCACTGCTAGGACTCCTGGAAAAACACTCGCATTAATCTTTTCCGTTACAGCCTGAGTATAGTATCATGGCTACACTTTGGGACACCAGGACATGGAAAAATGGCTTAAATAGCCAGCAAAAGATTCCACTGTTAGCACAGAGCTTTGTGAAGCACTCCTTCATATACTCATGATGTTTAAAGAAGAAGGGACATGTGGCTAGAGTGCACTATGCTGTGATCTAGACTGAGGATGTCAGCGTTGGATGTTGGTATTAAATAGATATCTGTTTGAGAGTTTGGGCAGCCCCAAGGTCCCAAACTAATGCAAATGTTTAAATCCAGGGACTGTATAAGTTCAGTGGATTTATGCAATAATTAAGTTTTTTTTTTTTAATCAACACTGTTCCGGGAGAGAATGAAAAACTTTCCATGAGTGCAGGCAGCGCCATCAAATACTGAAATATATCTGGAGGTTCTCAAAAATGCATCCAAAACCACTATGCTTATTTCTTTCCACTGTTCACTAGATTCCCATTGTGGGAGAACTTGGCAGGAGTTTGGGTGAGTCTCCTAACTGCGAAACTAAAAATTCTCTGAAAAATGAGGTGGAAGCATTACCTGGTTTAAGTACCGTTTCTGTTAATAATGTTTTTGTCCTAATGAACATGGGTCCAGAAATTGCTCAGTTTCCCATACAATGGCAGGTTTGGCTTTCTTATATCATCCTACTCTAAAAGAAAAGAGAGAAAGGAATGAATATATTGTTATTTCCTGCTAACTAAGAAAAAAAAGAATAAGAAATTATGTGAAGAATTGTTTACGTATGTATGATTAACTAACTAGAAATAGAGGCAAAAGATAGAGCAGACAGAGCCAGATGCTTAACACTTTTACATACGAACAACTTTCCTGAAGAGTCAGCATTCCTAATCATGTAAGAAAAGTTGCTCACGCATTCTGATATTTTGATAGTAGTGATGTTTTACTGTTTAATAAATATTTTGGAGTATAACATGAAAATGCTTGAGGTTGAACATTAACCTGTCATATGAAGCTAAACCAATTTGTTATTTTAGGTGTCCTCAAGAATAAAGGTAAAAGGCTTTGCATGATCCAGATGAAACACACATCTCCTTTGAGTCCTTTGAGTGGATGCTCTAGAGGAGAAAAACAACTAAGACACCACTGTTTAAATAAATGTATTGACCTTTTCTCCCATTTCAGGAGCTGCTGAGAAAAGCTCTAAACATGGGGCAGAAGATAAAACACAGAATATTATTAGTGCTATGAAGGAAAGAATGAAGATTAGAGAGAAAAACAGACCAGAAGTATTTGAAGTGATCCAGGAAATGTTTAATATTTCCAAAGAAGATTTTGTACTATACACAAAAGCAGCAAAACAAAGTGTTTTAGATGGGACATCCAAGTGGTCAGCAAAAATAACCATCACAGGTAAATTTTATAGTGTACTGTTTTCGGTAGTGTACTATTTTCTTCCCAGTTTGGTGGTTCTGAACTAAGATTTATTACAATTTGAGCTGGAGCTATGTGTTAAATTGTAACTTGATGCATCTATAAATGATTGATCTCGTAACATATTAACAGGGAGTGTTGTATGTTACAACTGTTGGAAAAACTACTTTGTATTTCACTGCTCCAGGGAGGAAGAGAAGTAAAAGGTCTTGTTGTGTCTGTTGTGTCTTCTACCAATACCTGCTGTGCTTGAGATTAATTTTTGTCAATGTTGATAAATTCCAACAGTTACAGTTGATGATCTCCTTTATGGAATTTTAATGACGGAAATGCTGACACCACTGCAGCTCACAACTCCAAACCCCGTTGGTTTGAAAGTCCTCCTCAGCTCTCGTTGCTTGACTAAGGGTGTGTTCTAATTTAGTGATGCCGAGTCACAGGAACATTTGCACCCACCACATGAGCTCAGGACTGCTGCTAGCTATTCTCAACTTTCACATTCGGGCTATTTTTTTTTAAAGATTCCCAGTTGTAGTTAAAAATTGAGGCTCTCTGGCTTCAGCATTTAAATATTTGATTTCAAAACTCAGTGCAGAAAATGTAAACAAAATTAAAAGCTCAGCTGGCTGCACAGGCCGACCCACTTGTATATGATATTAGATTAGAGACAAATAGAGATTAAACTGCAAAAATAAAGAACTGGAAGTCAGTATGTGAAACATTAAAGGACTCTGAGTCTGATTAGATTTCACATCTAAATTGGCCTCAACTTAGTGTTAATGTCATTAAAAATAGTAATCCCTACTCTATATTAAAAGTAAATTGAGTATTTTCCTCTTTCTCCAGGATTTGTACTATTCCTCTTACGGGGGATAAGGAGGTAAACTTTGGGAACTTTCCTGCTTTTACTAGTCAGTTTTGATTAAAATAAGTGAAATAAAAGCTTTATTTCTTAGTAAACAACGATTTATCCTTAAGTAATGTAATTATATTTTTCTCACTGCTTAGTAGCAACTTTCAAAAAGGTATGTTTAATTTAATTCTCTACACCTGTTGTTTCACACCTGTACCTAGGGAAGTTTTTCTAACTGATAACCGGAGAAAGAGGCTAAACTATAGTCCTTTCAGATTTCATGTCAATTTTTGATGTAAATGCAGGAAAGGTCATTGAGAGCTTTACTTCTCATTTCGACTGCTGGAAAGCAGAACTGGCTTTCAGGAGGGGAAGGAGACAAACAGTGTGCAAGCGGACCGTGGGCTATACAAACTCTGTGAGAGTTTGTAGGTGTGTAGTTAGCTATGCAAGGCTCTTAGTCCTTACTGAAGCCCAATCAGCTATGGGGCAGGCTGTACGTGGGGCTTGAGAGGTAGTAGCTTTGTGCCAGGAGAAAGCTAGTAGAAATCTAAAGTTACAGGTCAGATGAATAAGGAAGAAGGGAGGCCTCTCTGAAGTCTATGGGACTGTGTGAAGCTCAAAGGCATAGTTGTTAGACTGTGGGACAAGCTTTGGGGTGATGGGAAAATGTCAGATATGAGGGGGTGTTAGGGAAAGCGTTTAATTGGTGTTCCTCTTTTTATTTCAACTTCTAAAGGATATTCAGGGCTGTCCTGTATTCAGGCCCATGTAATAGTTAACAATTCTGGAAGAGACTTTTTAAGCTGGCACCTAATTCTTCTGCAAAAATAAGAGAGGGGTACTCCCTTACCTTCTAAAAATTTCCCTTAGCGTTAAAGTGATGAGGGAGGACAGAACTAGTTTGTTCCTAAGAGTTACAGAATTTTAACAGGAATGAGATGTGCAAAAATACAACAGAAACCTACTTGTATTATTGCAGTCAGCTGATGTGACTGAATTCACACAGGGAGCAGATCTGCTGAGTAAGACACTATCTTTTATTGAAGTCATTTTTCTGAGCGCACTGTGAGTGAGCTTCGTTATCCAGAATGATTGACAGTAGTAAAGTTCACTAAATGCTACCACTGAGATATTTTAAATAATATGTGTAAAATAACTGCTAACATCAGCATAGATTTGTTTTATTATGACAAGTGTTTTAGCTGCAACTTATTTTTGGGTTGATAGGCCTGAATTTGACGGTCTTGCATTCCCCTGAGATCTCCAGTGTTCTGAATCCTGATGGAAAATCAAAGTATATGTATTTATATTTGCCACAAAATGCATATACATTAACTATAAACATACCATTAACTGTCATAAATGTTGACAAATATATATACAGTTAATGACAATAGATTTGAACAGTCAGCCTGTCTATGGTAGAATAGAGAGTATTCTGAAAAGGCCCATGGTTCGTCTCTCACGTGAGGAAGACACAACAGAGTCTATTACCCACTCAGGATATTCATGGTGCATCCACAGTACAGATTTTGTAGTTTTTACCTACTTTTCAGGGAATCACAAGAATTCACGGGAGCTGAATTCTGCTACAGTGTTACGTTGCTTGCCATGCTGATTAGACCAAAGTTTGAGAACTTTAATTATGCATGGCAAGAAAAATACTTGTTCTGTGCTTTCTACGGTAGGGTGTCTTCAAATTATTACTCTATTCAACCATATATGTGGGTTTTATACAGTCCAGAAAGGCAGTTAGGAAAAGCCTTGTCTATCGTGAAAGTAACAGAGTCTGGGAAAATTGACCCTGAAAACCTTGTTTCAGGAGTCCTCAGTTTGAGGGCTTCATTTCCTGTTGCTTTTTTCACTATCTCATTTATTTCTTGGCAACAAGGGCTACAAGGGCTGAAACACATTTCTCTACTTTTGTTGCAGTGCTTTGTGCTCAGGGCTTACAAGCTAAGGACAAAACTGGCTCAAGTGACCCGTATGTTACTGTGCAAGTTGGCAAAACCAAGCGGAGAACAAAGACTATTTTTGGAAACTTGAATCCGGTCTGGGATGAAAAATTTTATTTGTGAGTACAGAAGATGCCATTGTTTTTTGCTTTTTTAATCTGCTTTTAGGTAACATAATGCTACTGAGTGAAATACTTACTTACTTGAAAATATATATTGTCTATACTATGCACATTCATAGCACATTAATTAGCAAACTCTGACTGGAGAGAATACGGAAGTTTTGTTATGACTTTGTCGCATAGTAGACAGATAGCTCATAGTGATATCTATTGGGGAATCTGTTGGTTTATTCCTATTTTATAGGGAACTTCAGTAGCAAAGTGTTCAGCCTTTGCTCTTAGAGGCCAAAAGTAGGCAATGTGAATGGCTTCTTATGACTCAGAAATTGACCGTGCAAGTTAAACATGGTTTTATTCAACATTATGATACTCCTAGGTGAAACTGGGGAATTTGATAGTACCTGGTACACTTCAGACTCTGGGCTGGGCTGTTCGTGCGGGCTACTCGGTAGGCCTTTCCGGGACTGAGTGTTGTCTGGAGATAAGAATAGATTCTTCCTACCTCCTCCTGTACTGAAAACAGTATGGTTTGTTGTCATCACGCTACAGAAGTTCAGCCCTGACTGCAAAGTAGATGTTCCGATCTGTAATGTGCTGACAAGTTTTGAATGTCATTTCATGACAGTTCTAGTTTGGGAAGTACGGATAAGGGGCATTTTGCAAACAGATGAATGACCCTATTCACAAGAATTAGTTGAAGCTTACCTGCTTCAATAAGGTCCAGATCTTGATTTCGGCGGTGTTCCCAGAACTTCTTTCAGAAAATGACGTTACAGAACAAGAAATCCGAATTCACGTATACTATACTATTCCTTTCCTGGAAATACTGCTTTAGGATACGTTCCTGACTGTGAATGGCACCAGTTTGATGATGGTACAATTAGTACAGTGTATTATTCCTCTATATGTAGCAAAAGTATTTCAGCATGTATCCTTTTCTCAGCTTGATTTTTATGTGCCGCAGTATATGATGCTTGTAACTACTATTTTCAAAGTCAATTAAGGATTCTGAAAAGCAAATATAGGCCCTAGATTTTATTTAGGAAATTTTAAGAGAAAGATAAATGTTTATTTAGACAGGATTTCTTTTAGCTGTTCAGAAAGTTCTAGCCTACTCTGATAGTACCTAGAATGGCACTAGCATGTGAAGTCAGTAGACTTCACAGTAGAAGTCTATCAACAGATTTTATGAAGGGTGTATGAAAACGCTGATACAGTGAATTATGAAAAGAAGAAATCATAATACGAAGTATATAACATTTCAATATTTGTCAAATACAACAATGCATAGTCTTACTTGCATTTTTACTGAGTGTATACGCAAATTGTCAACACTTTGACTGTTGTAACCGTTCACTGTTACAACAGTGTATTACATTTATGCCTAATACTGCTATTCAAAACTTGATGTTAATGGGTGTACCGTTACCTGATGAAACCCTCTATCAGTGATGATGCACTTTACAGCATTACCATGAGTGTTGCTGAGTTTATGAAGCAGCGGCAGAGCAGCTCAGGATCCCGCCGACTACCCAGTCAGGCAGGGTTCAGAATCTCTAGTTAATCACCATGTCCAATAGACAATTTCAAAATAATCACTCATCTCAATGTAAAGAAATTGTATTCCAACTACAGCAGCGTTTAATTTCCCTTTCACTTCCTTTTTCCTGTGAGGAAGATATCAGTTCCTGTCATTCCCCATCAACATAAAACATGGAAACAATTTATTTTAGAGTTTTGATGAGTGTTGTTGAGGCATTTGAAATGGAGCTCTGTCTAGAGCACCAAGCAAATCCATTAGAAGTTTTAGAATGTATTATCTCAAGAATATGAGCAGGGATACCATAAAATCACTGAAAATTGAAAATTATTATGCATTTTTTCATTCAACTGTAAGTATTACTATCATCTGAATGGCCCTAGCAGTATCATTAATGAATAATAATAATAATAATAATAATATTATAGCTTAAATCTCCTGAGTAAATGCTTTGAACTGAATGCATTTTCAGTCATTTCCATAACGCTTGCACTTTCTAAAATAAAATTATCTCTCTGACTTATGTGGTGCACTGGCTTTCAAACGAAAGTTTGTGAGAATAAAGCCCTAATAGGCATTTGCTCTGTCACAGGAGTTAAATTAAGGGCAGTATTCTAGTTTGCAGAGCTGTTTTTTCTTTTTCACATTTTCACACACAATCCTAATTTTCCATGCATAATTTCACACATAATCCTGGTATGATTCTTGGATAAGTAGAGAGTGAATGTTTTTAACAGCGCTGCCTATAAGGCCTATGCCAGTTTATTAAATGACCACACCACAGAAATTTGGGAGACTGGCATAGATGCATAGATTTCAGTATGGGAACTTATAAACCATAATTAAGGAGAGTTTATGTACAGCTTCATGCTTCTCAGTAAGCAACCGACTCAAGATCATCAAAGGAAGAATATATCTTTTGTTTAAGTATGTATTTTTTTTGCATACAAGACAGCAGTAAGTAGGCAAGCGGATGCTCTTGTAATGAATGGAATATAGGAGGCAAGGGCTTTGATCTTTTTTTATTGGCTTTATCACAAAGGAGATATCAGAGCCGTTTTTATTGCTTTAGTGAGTGATAAGGCGTTAGTGATTGTGTTTTCAACAAAAGAAAAACAATCTTACAGCTGTCTCCTTCCCTCTTCTGGTGGAATTGAGCATGGTATCCAATATGGACAAATGGACTGCATTTGTAGTTGTGGAGGAGATAAATATTTTGGCTATATAGTTTTCAACTTTGTACAAACTTTTAGATATATCGTTATTTCATTCAAGTCCATCCATCACTATAATAAAACTCTGCTCTCGTTCTCTTCTTGACTATTTTCAGTAGTTGATTCAGATTGCTGAAATATGGAAATCTGTTTTTTACTGGCAGTGTTGTATAGCAGGCACACTTCTACAAATTGCCTTGCAGACTTTGTAGGAATCACATTTGCTAGGATCACCAATATTATGCTAGCACCTCGGATGCAGTTTCATAATCCAGAAGTCTCTCATATAACGGGATGATTATTTTACATTATTCATTATATCTATTTTGACTGTCACTGGGCCACCATATGGCTCTGATAAATAGGTTCTTTGGGCATCTGTTATTCCTTTCAGTGCCTGAAAATATATGGTAATTGACTCAGGTTAGACCGATGAGGAATTTTTTTGAAGAGTATGATTGCCATCATATTCTTAAGATAAGGATCCTTGCTAAACTATTAAAACTTGCTTGATCTCTGACATTCTTTGAGATTAAATGGTGTTATGCTGAAAATAATTATGCATTGCAGATCAGGAATGTAATCTATCCATGGAGTGAGCCTGGGAAGATTTACAATTGCTAAGGGAAATAAAATTTTCTATTTGCACAAACAAACTATAATATCCCTGATTATTCTTACTGCTGTATATTTTAACAGATAATTCTGAGAAAAAGTATCCTCTACCACATCTAGACCCATATATGAAGAGTTAAAGTCTCCCTGTGGGTCAGAGAAGCTGTTCAACTGCTTCATGTCTTCAATATTTCAATCCAGAGTTTCTTCTAAAGTCAGAATTTCTGGCAGCTACTTCAGACATCCAGCTGGATGTTCTTTCCTTAGCATACCCGTTAGACAGCAGCAGGCGCACAGTTTGATTTGCCTTGCAGTAAAGTGACTTGTGGATTCATTTAAACCATTACTTACTAGAGGCAGCCACGTTTAGGAAATAAATAGAATAGGAGGACCTTACCGTAGTCCTTTACTACAGTCGTTTTGTATGTTCTTGACCAACTGAACTGAGTTATAAACAGTGTAAGCTTCAACGTAGCTGAAGATAACAGAATTGGTAGTCGTTTAAATAGTATTCTAGTTATCAGTGATACCTAAACTCAGTCCTGTGAGAGTTGTTGAAACAGCTTACAGATTGTTTTGTAAGCAGGAGTATCTAATAGAGAATGATATTACCCAAACCCTCTTGGATAATAGAAACCTGCAAATTAGTTTAGTGGATTTGTCCATGCTAAAAATTCTTCAGTAAGCAGCCAAGCAGGTGAGTCCCTGAGAGACATCTTGCTAATGAAAATAACTGTATCCCATGGCTGCAGCCCAAAGCACATAGCAGAATGCCTCTAGCAACCAATTACAATGATAAATTGCTTGTTCAGCAATAATAACTTTCATTTCATAGTTTCATTTCATTTCATAGTTTGGTCTGAGTCTTCTTTCAAACTTGTATGAGTTCAGATTAATTTTACGCAATTCCTTCTCCGTTGTGACAGACAATGCAAGGAATATCAGAATTAATCTCATTCTAATTTGTCCTAAGGAAAATAATTACAATAAATTACAATAAATATGTAGAAAAATTGCTTGTTTCAGTTGACTCAATTTTCAATCAAGGTTTCTTTGAATTCCTTTTATTACAGCCCTCAATGATAAAATCTAAAGTAATGCATTTGAAAATGCAAATACAATCATTCTTTCCAATTCTTGATTACTACTGTTAAACTGTTTCAGTCTTGCTGTTCTGTAAATTCCCATACATAACAGTCCAAACAGCTAAAATTACTTTTCCACTTTCATATCTTGCCTCATTAAATCATTCTTCCTTTACGCTACCCAGTCATTTCAAGGCAATATCATATCCACTAATATTGTTTTTTACCCCAGTTGTCAAATTTTACTCTTGTCAACACAATTCGTTTGCTTGAGTGTATCTTCTGTAATATTCTAATACCCAGAACTGATACCATATCACTTGCATCAATGAAATCCCAGAGATTTAATGACCTCCAAAAGCTGAACTTCAAACACAGTTTTGAATCATAACCCAAGATGACAAACCAATTCGATTAGTTTAAATGTAAAAATAAAATAGCCCTCTGTAAATTCACCTGGTGAATAGAATGCTAATGCTGCTTTCAGTGTTTATAGAGAGCTTATCCCAGTGCAAATAGGCAAGTAGCACTGTGGGCATTCAACAGTTGACAGTAAAAATCATGAGACTGGGATGCCTAAATGCTCTTTGTGTCTTTAAATCTTTGTCACAGAATGGTATTTAACCTATCAAGGGTACAAAAATATAGAAGATTTGATAGTCTGTGGGAAAGGATTTCTTTAAAAATTGGATTGTATTCCCATAGCTGGCAGAGTGAGTTAAGATTGCAGAAGCAAGTTCGGTTTCATGATGTTTGGCTGTTTAATTTTTCAGTTTCCACGTTCTTTTAGGGTTTTGGAACAGGAAGATCTTGGATGCAATTGTGTGCTTTTCATAGTCAAGAAAGAAAACTGTTTCTATAATGTTCCTGCAAGCAGATGTTACAAATACTAGAAAACATCTCTCTTAGCTTGTTGATAACTTGTGGAGCTGTGATGAAACATACTATAGGAAAAAAAGAGGGGGAAAAAAAGCTGCCTTTGCAAATAATTATAGTTATGCCTGATGGTGATTTTAAATACCAAAAGCGCATGCAAAATACAGCCATCATAGGAAACGTCTTCTACGTTTTGGTCTACAGGCAACTGTTCCATAATGAGGATCTTATGAGAGGAAGAAAGAAAACAAAGAGAATTTTTTGTTTTTGTTACTGTTACAGTACACAAGAGCTCAACTTGTCTGTGCTCTATTGGATAGAAGTAACGTTCACTATACATATATTGGATATAAAAAAGTAGAAGGAGGAAGAAAGTAAATTGAAATGGGATTTAGAATGTATTAATTCATCATTACAGATAACATTTGTTCTTTCTGGAGACTTTTAATGCCCTAGAAACCTTTATTTTTCTAATTGCTGAGGTTGTAGCTAATAAAATCCCTTTGTATAACATACTCTTTTGAGGAGAAATACAAGGAATTTACCTAACTATTAACAATGTGGCTATGCTTAATAGTATTTTTAAGAAGAACATTGTCCTGTAGAGGAAATCCTATACAACATGTGATGGAAAGCATCATTTAATAAATACATAGAGTAGTAAGAGAGAATTCAAGGTTATATTTATTACCATAAATTACCACATATTTATTACTACAATTACCATTAAAAGAGTACTAGTAATAAGCATTGCTGAGAATCCCAATTGTGTACTGCATTTTCAGGATCAGCCTCTAGTAAATTTCAGTCATACACCTACCAGAGGGTAACATCAGTAGTCAAGACATAGGAGTTGTCTAGAAGAGGAAAAGGATAAGTTAGTAGGAGTTGGAGAAGTTTAATTTTTCAATTGGTTGGAGTACTGAAAATCATCTTAGAATGTCCCCAGTTTGAATGCCGAGCTCCAGGAAGGCTGTGGACAAATCATCCAAGAAAATGAACAAGAGTGACGAGAACACCAGAAAGTATGGCCTGCGACCAAACAGTTACAGATGTGGGACTGTCCAGACTAGAGAAAAGATAAGTAGTGGAGCAAGGATATGTCTTCAGACACGTCTTTTCTCCTGCAAAGAGGAAAGGAATAATCTATTTTTCATGGTCAGTGTTAGTAGGACAAGAAGTAACAGGCACAAATTCCAATTAGATTTAAATTAGACTTCAGAAGTTTGCTACCAGTGAGGTTAGTGAAGCACTGGAATAGATTCCCTGGGAGATTATAAAATCTCTGTTGCTGAACTCTTAAGAATAATGTGGACAGACTTCTCATAGGAATGCTGTAGGTATACCTGGTTCTGCCATATAGCAAGGGCAATAATAATGAGGGTAATCATTAAAAATAAATGGCCCCTTGAGCTTCATTCTACTACAGTTTTCTAGGATTCTGTGGTTTCCTTAGGCTTTTAAGACCAAAACTCTGTTATTGTCTTTCTTCCCCCATATAGACCATGTAGCGTCCGAGATATTTTAACATAAAGGAATAAAACTGAGCAAGGGTTTAGCAAGGTTCAACTCTTGGATTATAAATACGCACTATCTGTTACAGAAAGTTTACTTCTTATGCGTTGTTTCTAAGCGTGCTTGCAAAAAACAGTGATCTGACAGTTGCTGGATATTTTTAATTTTAATTGTTGCTACATTTGGAAATACTTTTTCACATACATAGTTCATGCAGCTAAGTGGCACCTCGATTATTATCTGCAACGTCATGGTTGACTCACTGAAGGAGTATAACATTTACAAGCACAAAATGTTTTCTCATAAATGGAGCAAGCATGCCTTTTGGAAGTGTAACACGTCTTAGGTATACTGGTGGTAGAAGTAAAGGTCTACAATTAAGGCACTTGATGCTGTGCAATATCCATCTAAAATAACAGTATGAGTAATAGGAAAGTGTCTCTGTTCTTAGTGTCTTAAAGTGGTATGTTTCTAATACTGTATTTTCTTGACATGTCTTACTGAGTTTGTGCAAAAAAAAAGGTGTTTTTGTAACAGGCTAAGGAGAAAAATAAACTAGCAAACAAAGACATGGAAAACAGCAAAGAACAAACATTGTATACTTCAATTACAGAAGACCACAGTGATCCGTCAGCAAGTGCTCTTACGTGGGCAGGCTGGCAGTCTTCAGCCAAAGTAGTCTATTAAAAATAAATGAAAAGTATCTGTCAGATCTTCAGGTTTGTCCAGCAACAGCTGGTGTGACTTCTGTGGAACTCTGACAAGTTGTGTTGGCTCTAGGTTTGATATTTCAAGTGATATCTGGCAAGCTTTGTAGACGAATATTATTTGTTCTTGGGAATCCTGTCTGGAGAAGTGGGAGAATATTTATGGAAGAAACTCCTTTCACACTTCACTATCCTTTTGATTTGGGAATAAAAGTCCATGTTGGTGCTTCAGAAGAATAAAAATAGCTAAGTATGTTTGAAAAGGAGGAGTGGGCCCTATGAGAGAGAAATAAGGAAGGTACCTGAAGAATGACTTAATCTAGCTGTGATTAGTTATTATCTCATCTGTAAAATGGGAGGAAGAATAGAATAATACTTCCATTTTTAAATAGTCTTTGGTCTGTTCCGTTGCTTTTGAGGGTTACTTTTTAAAAGAACCCAGCAGTTATCTGTGACACTAAAAAGTTTCCCATGAGAGTACAAGTTATTCAAGGCAACAGTTTTTCTACCTCTAGCTGCCTACTGCTAAGAAGTTCTGTCATTCATTTTGTAAAGACTTATTAGTAGTATCTGTTTCCTTTGAGACGTGTGCATTAAAAATAAGGAACCAGTATGATTCTGTATATTTTCACAAGAGGGAGGGAAAAAAAGAGTGAACCTGATTTCAGCTCTTAATTATCTTAGAAAATCTAACTCAGTACTCTCCTCTACCACTAGACACTAGTAAGTTTACCAGCAGTTGTTTGGTTTGTCAGCATGAAATAATATATAATCAACACTGATTTTCATATATGAAAACTCGCCCTGAATTCTGCTATTGAATTTTTCTGTGCCTTTTGAAAATGGTGGAGGATAGAGGGAAGTGATTATTGACAGAATGTTTAAGCACTAGACTTGTCTCTCTTTTGAATCTCTAAAAACCGGAGTGACATCACAGAGCTGAAAGTTGCACTTTGTCTTAGGACATGGGCAAATTTGCAATTTAGCAAACTATTGCCTATCAACTGGGAGACGGTATCTAGTTGTAATCATGTTCTTAGCGTGTTCCATGTTCAGCAAAAATTGTAGCAGCTAGTTGTCTTATTGGTGAGGTAAAAGATCCCGGATTTGATTAATTCCTTTCAAGCGATTTGCACAGATCAGCATCATAAAAATCCATTCTTCCTTAGCACCCTGACCTTATTCATCGAATCCCCACTCTGTTAAAATATGTATATTAAAACTAAAGCAGCCTGTGAAAGAGCATAAATTAAAAAACTAGGTATTTGAGAGACAATTTTTAAAGAAAAGGGTGACAATTTCTTAGCTATCAGAAACTGATGTTTCTCTTCTCCTTCTGGTCTTTTGGATTAATCATTATTACACAGTTAGATTTCAACTATATTTCAGGTTTATCCTTTTTTTGATTTTGCTTGCAAGTATTTTTCATCCCAAATTTAAAATGAACCAAGACTCAGAATATTATTTATTTTAAATAATAAGAGATTATAGAAGCAAATTAAAGGACCTGAGTTCAGCTACAGAAACTGCAGTGGCAGTGGACTTGAGCTGACAACCTTTGTCTGACCATCAGAAGGCAGAGCGGAAAACTATTCCACATTGATGTGCAGATTAGCTATTTAAATAAATACATTGAAGCAAGACTGAGACAATACTAGGACTGCTGGAGACAAGGACAATTCAGTCATTTGGAACTTTTGAGTAGTTTCTAATGTAACAATGCTCATATTGGTAAGAAATTAAAATAACTATTCAACACTATATTTTATCTGTTTTTTCTGTGAGTGTGTGTGAGTGTGTATGTGTGTATGTATATATATATATGTGTATATATATATATATATATATATATATATGTGAATCACAGATAATGATGTACCAATCTATTGCCAATATAATAATAATATTGTAGCCTAGGCCTTTTAGATTAACAGCTTTCAAGTAAATGACTTGATGTAGTGTTTAGAAGCAATTGGTACCAGTTAGAAGAATGAATTCTGAAAGAGCAATCTAATAAGTGAAACTTTCTTCAGACTAGTCTCCACTGTTTTTTTTTTTTTTTTTTTTAAGACTGGCAAATAAGCTCATTTCCACTACATGATCCTTTTTTTTTTTTTTAATAATCAACAATAAAAATGATAGAGCATACTACCGAGCACATTTTCTTGAATAAGTTGCTTGGTGCTCAGAGAATGCAATACTCACTATAAACAAACTTGCCTCTATCTTTTATGATGGGAGAGGTTTTGTTCCACGTCTTTGGAGCTTTGGTTAAAAGCAATATATGTTTGATTTTTACTCATTTGTGGAATGATTGGCTAAATATCAATTTAGGAAGCCAGAGCAAATTGATAAGCTACAAAAAGTGCAAAACTAGAAGTGAGCCAGCAGAGGTATAGTGAAGGCTTAACGATTTGTCAGACTTATTTTCGATACCTCTCAGCCTCACCCTAAATTTGTCTGCTGACTGCTTGCAGAATTTTGCCAAGAGATTGTAAATACTATTGCCTTGTACAGTAACAAGGAAATGTAGATGTTAGAGCGAAATTTTCTTTTAGTTTTATAAACATCACTGCTTAGACTAGAGGGAAAAAAAAAAAACCCTCAACCTAGCTTGGCTCTGTAGAGTATACAGATTTCTTGGAGGATATGAGAGGTTTTACTAAAGACTACAAGATAAGCATGCTGTTATGAGGAATGTACTTTTTTTTTTGACAGAATGACAGTTTAGTATCTGTACATTGTCTAGCGGCTTCTTCATTTATTAGCAGTTATTTCTTTACTGACGATAGAGTAATATCAGTTACTTGTTATTTTAAGATAGAATGCAAATCTCTTAGATGGAGGAGTACAGTCAGGTTGAGGCAATGTAGCTAATAAGAAGTTTGTGTGTGGGTATTATAATAAAGATTTTTTATTATTTCCTTTTTTTTTTTATTTTAACCATTAGAATAAAAGCAGCAATACTGTGAGGATTTGTTCATGTCTGTACAGCATTCAGTAAATGCAGAAGTGCTGTAGTATCATCAAATAGTTGATGAATTATTAAAACAATCTATACTATTTAGCCTATCTGAATATACAACTTTTTTAGCTTTCAGATGCTTGAACCTCTGTATGCTAAGGAACAATTCACTTCTCACCTTCCTGTATTACGCATTCGTCCACATTTCTCTCTTCTTACTGAGCGTATTGAAGGGGAATGGCTAGAAAAGAAACACTTTGAAAGTGACATATGTTATCTTTGCCTTGATTTCCCTGGACGATGCAAGTAGAAGTGGGAATCCCACCCCATAATTTTTGTAAGGCTGCAAAGCTTCTGCGCAGATGTTAACCGCAGTGACTAAAGCAGATATGCAGCTCATTATGTAGTGCTCTTTATGAGAGGCTAGGCAGGTAAGTAGAATCATGTAGAGAGAGCTCTGTGAGCTTAATTGTGAATCTCTCTGCAGTCTCACTGCCTCAGGACAGCCCTGTAGAAATCCATGTTCGTCCACCTTGTCCCTTCTTGCACCACAAGTCTATACCAGTTTGAGAGTTTTGCTTGGGAACATTACAAATGTGTAGAAGCAGAGCTGACTCAGCCCTGAAGCCCTGGATAGTGATGGGTATCACCATGTCTCACTGACTTGAGATTAAAGGAGAAAAAGATGTGGGAGGAACAAAGGAGGGTAGTAGGGAAAAGAGCAGTGGTTCTGACTATCTGAATAAATATTCCTTAATCAGCTGAATGTACATCAGAGGGAAATTTATGTTGTCTCAGGAGAATAAGATAAGTTATTTGTATTGCATTACCATTTAACAACTTCTGTGCAGCATCTTCCCAAGAATCAAAGCAGGAGCAAGACCTGTACTAATAGCACAGGTATGCTGATGAGGGTCACATAAGTGCCTCACCAGTGATGGATACAACTGTAGAAATCCTGTTTAATATTTCTGTTGGCTGCATAGCTAAATGCAGTTCAGGACTCTGGCAACATTAAGCAGTAATTCAGGGCTACACATTAGGAAAATTTTCTGGGTTTAGCATAGCTTCTTAACATGGAGATGTTTATTTGATCTGTCTATCTCTGTATGGCCTATCTTTTGTATGGCCTTCCCAATAACTTTGAAATTTGTGGTCTGTCAGAGAAATTTTACAGAGTGCTTAGTACTGTCTGCCATGTTCTATGAAAATCAGTGGTCAGATAGAGACGAGATCCTAGTAGTGCCTTCAGTATGAGCTTACCCTATAATAGACACCAGGGGGTCCATATGAAGGGCTAATTCATGAAAATCCCAATTATGAGAAGATTCATTTGGTGATTACAGTTTGTTAGATATCAGGGAAGCCAGCCATAAGACAAAAGGAAACTAGGCTTCATTAGTTTTGCTAATAACAGAACAACGTGTATTTTAATTACAGAGATATCTGCAATGTTAAAAATTTGGAATACGGACAGGCACAAGCATTTCTGTGATAATGGGTGATGTCACAGTGAGGCAGAGTAAAACATATGCATGCCATTTTTAGTGGCGGATTGGCCCTGTCAGTAATAATACCATTTAAAGTACTTTATACTTCCAAAGCCCATTACCACTGCTAATTAATTCTTAGAATCCCTGAGGGGTGCCATTTGGGAGATAAGTAATAGTTTTACCATTTTGATGCTGGAAACACTGAGACAGATCACTGAGCAGTGCTAGTGCCTAGAATAGAATTCAGGTCAGAAGTCCTGATCTAGTCTAGGACTGTGCTGAAGATGAAACACTACTGCTACACTGAAGAGCCGTATTTAAGGGTAACTAGAAATTGGTAACAGTTAAAATATTTTTGTAGTGTTACTGAATGGAGATAAAAAGTATCAATACAGATACAACAGCATTAGTACATTAATACTTGTAACTGATGTTAGATCTGTACCACCCATTAAATGTTATCGGAAGTTTTTTGCTCCTACAGATTTCTGTAGTTAGTCTTAGGATGCTCCAGTGATGTCATCAGAAGTCAACACCAAGCAACAGTAGACTTTCCTCATAGTAGCTTTTAGCTATAAGAAATAGCAGTGAATTTCATTGCCATTTCTATGAAAATATATATGGGAAGCAGCTGGGGGCAGAAACTTTTCTCCACTGCGAACTCAGGAGATTACAAGTGAAGCTACCTCCCTCTGTCATAAGTCCAATAGTTCTTCAAATCCACTCAACTCATAATTCAACGGGCCACTTAAATTTGCAAGGAACTTTTTAGTACTCGGCAGTCTGTTCTTGTTCCTTCTCCTCATCAGAGAAAGGAAAGACTTGGAGTAAAGTGACGTATCTTTTAAAAAAGGAAGCTGCTTATTTCCCTAGGTTTCTTTGATTGCCTACCTTGCCTTACTGCGAACTTCGTGTATACTTGTTGGATTCTGTCATTGCTCATTCACAAACTTCCTGCCATATATTGGAAATATTCTTTAAGATTTTCTCAGATCTTGTGTTGTGACAGTTTTTATGGGCTACTACTTTTATGTGGTCTACTATATGTACTACATAACATACCTAAATGAGTAAACCTGATCTGATTATATACTTTCTAAGATATTTGTTAATAGCATAGGGAAGTGCATGTTGTAAATTAACTTATGCTTTTAGTGAGAATCAGTTCATGATATTTCTAAATACGATCCATATGTATCGTAAATTTCAATCATGTTAATTTCTCTACTTTCTCCTATGTATAGTAACTCTAGTCTTATTCCTGTTGACGTGGTATTGCCTTCTGTTCCACTGAGTGTTGCAATTGTTGGTATTCTGACACATGAAGCAGTTAAGCAAGGGTACTGAAATCAAGGAGTATGAATTAAACAGCAGTACCCCTGTACGTAGCTTATGCATGACTCATAGTTTGTCTTTAATTATTATTTTTACAGTGAATGCCATAACTCTACAGATAGAATAAAAGTGAGAGTCTGGGATGAAGATGATGATATCAAATCTAGAGTAAAACAGCATTTCAAGAAGGAATCAGATGACTTCCTCGGGCAAACAATCATTGAAGTAAGAACGTTGAGTGGAGAAATGGACGTATGGTATAATTTAGGTATGATTCATATTAATTTTTTTTAAATAAATTTAGGTAAATTTATTTTTTAAATAAATTTTAAATAAATAAATGTTTAGCTCAACATTTGTAGAGCTGGGATTTCAAAATAGTTATATCTTATCCCCATATAAGAAGCTCTCATAAAGTAAACTTATTGAATTTTTTATATTTTAAATGTTGCAAGTTGATTTGAAAATGGACGATTCCTACTTGCTTGTGATCCAGTCTTATTAGAATTACAGAGTAGACTAGTCACAACAATATGAAAGATAAATATTTAGTTTTAACTCAAAATAAAAATTATTTAAGAAAGCCCCACACTTCAGACTAGTTGATTCACACTAGCATTCTGTAAGAAATAGACCTTCGAGGATACCTGGAAAGATATTGCAGATATTTTGCTTTATTGTACACATTCATATATCACCCATTTTTCAATTATTTATACATCATTCTGGACCTCATCATCTCTGCTTTGCACTGCTTTTACATTTGTGGGTCTTGATGAAGTTTGTTAGACTAAATTTTCTGTTCTATACAGGTGAAATGTGTTTAGATGTACAGTCATAAAGGCAGTCTGCTGAAGTTTAGAATGCTTGCATCCTTAATGACTGGACTTTGCTGTCTGGTCAGGTCTTAAGAAGCATCACTCTTTGAATCAAAAATAACTCAATAAAAATATGTCTCAGAATATATGTGTTTTAATCTAAATCTAAGCCTACAACTTTTCTTTCATTCTGCAAATCTGTTCATGTGCACTAAATGTTCTGGAGTAGCCCTTTGAAAGTTAATCACTTTAGTAGTAAAAATTTGATAATATTTTTATCTAAGTTGCATGCTTTATAAAACATTCCAGGTGAATTATGTAATTTAGCTTTCTAAAATTGCAAAGCATTTATTTCCTGAGCAACAAGTCTTTGTTGCCTTGTCCATTGTTTCATTGGCCGTTGAAATATGTAGCTGTGTTAGGGAAGTATTTGATTTCTTATTAAAAATGAAAAGAAAGCCATTTTTTATTTCCTGTTTATAATGAGGATTTTTAGAAATGAAATTCAGAATGATAATGACCTAGTTATTCCTTAAAATATTTCAGTGGGTTAAAATGATAAAAATACTGACAAACATGGATTTTTTTTTTTTTTTAATGTTGGTGACCTGATTTGGTTGGAAGCAGTTTAATGATAATTTACTATTGAAAATTCATATGCTGCACAAAAGAAAAAGATCTAGAATAAAAACCTTTGAACCAGCATATAAAAAAGAAATATTAGGAAGTAGCTGATGATAATTTTATGTTTTAAAAAGAATGGTATATTGTATTCTGATATGTGCATGTATTGACCCAAATACAATATGTCACATCACATGGAGGAACAAGGAGTGAAATACTCAGAAAGAAATAAATCAGATCTGTAAAATGCTAATTCGGATTAATTATACTGTTCATTCACCATTCATGTCATAACACATTGTGAAGGAATTACAGAAAGTTGTAATACCTATTGACTCAAATTATCCTGCTAGAATAGAAAGGAAAAATAAAAGTTGGAATCAAAGAACATCAGTAACCTCCACAAGGAATGACAGCAACTAAACAGGCTAATACAGATACCTTAGAACAAAGTTCTCCAGGTCAATTCTTCTGTGAGATTCAGCTCAGCTCTAGAATCAAGTTCTGCTAAAAACATTCTGAGTTTCACTCAGACATAGTAATTCAGGCCATTGCTAATGTCATTATAACTAAAGGAAAACGTCAGTAACGAAAATAATATTGATTAGTATAGATACCAAATAGAAAACTGAAAAACTTTTTATTATAAAGGGAAAAGTGTTGCATAAAGTTCTGTGCAACCTGTTTGAATTTGGGATAGATGATAAGAAAGGTTCTTTACTTCATAGCTCAGTATTCTGCTTCGTGGCCATGTGAGGTATTAAAAAAAATTTCTCTTGTACTCAGCAGCTGGACTTTCTGGCTTTAAAAACCATTCTTATTGATCTAGAATGATTATGGAAGCTTTTCACATGACATCGATGTGTTTTTGGTAGTTACTAATATGTTATTTTTCCACTCTTCAGAAAAGCGGACAGATAAATCGGCTGTCTCTGGTGCCATTAGATTGAAAATCAATGTTGAAATAAAAGGAGAGGAGAAAGTTGCTCCCTACCATGTGCAGTACACCTGTTTACATGAGGTATGCTGGAGAAGTTAAGGCATGCTATATACAAATTACTGTTGGTTTGTTATATAGATAAGAACAGAAGAATGGAAAAAAATAGAGAGTAATACAAATAGCTTTGTTGTAACATATATTTCAGGCCAAATTTATTTTAGATTTCCCATTTTCTATCTCTGAGAACATACCAGTGTTTAGAGGCAAAGAAAGAGGGAATGGTGTAATACCAATAGATTGTCCTGTCAAAAGGAGTCAGAAAAAGAGAGGTGGAGTGAGGTTTTTAAGTCCTCCCACTGTAGCTTTTGGTTTCAGTGTTTCAGTGCCCCGTACGTGCTTGCTAATACCAAGAAGATATTACCATTTCTATGTATTTCAGAAGTATACCTATTAACTGAAGATGAGCTCTTTCCTCATACTGTAATGCATATGTTGGAGAGAAAGAGAAAAATGAGAAGAAGCACAGGCATATAAAAATTAAGTCTCCTATCATCTGGTTCATTTTTGTCAACATTTTGAAAGAATCATGAGTAAGAAACCTGAATGTGTCTTTCAAAAGATTTTCTTGGTATTTAATTCCTGTTCCCTGAAATGATGATACACATTGTTTTATTCCAAATATACCTGTACTTTTGGAAAACTGGCAGATATTATTTATGTTGTTGAAATTGCAGTACTAGCATGTATCCACAGAATTATGCTCAAAGGTCAAATTTTGTAAACTTGAATGTTCAGGGCATCAGGGCTCCAATATGCTATTTTACTTGATATTGTAAAGGTACCTTTGTAAAGGTCCTTTACAAAGTAAGTAGTAAAATTCTGTTGCTTTAGGATCATCCAATAGATATTTGCAGGACTAATTAGCCGATTGAAATTATTTGCTAGTTTGCTTTTGTCACTGAAAACATGTAGAAATCAAGTTCATTGCCTAGTTGTAAATATGTATGGAGCTAGGTAATCTGAGAAGCATTCTATGGCGTTACTTTCAAATTAAACATTAGGTTTGGTTTGAAGGCTGCTAAACCTAAACTTTATATATCACTTTCATTATTTGAGAGCTTACTGCAATATTTCTAATAGTTTTCCTGTAACTTACAGTTTTTAAGTCATGAATTTGAAGTTTATGGGTCAGAGATGCAGTTCAAGGTGAAGGACTGTTCTGTGAGCGTTATGACATCAGGATTTCAGTCATTAGCAAGGGCGCATAAGACAGAAGAGAAAATTTCTGCACTGTTTTATGTTGCAGTCTCTCTCCGCTGGTTAGCTGAGGTACCCTTATGTCAAGGAGACAGATAAAAGTGCTGAATTGCAAAACTGCACTAGCAGAGTTCTGTTACAAAAAATATGTTTAAAGCCTTGGGTTTTTCACCTATCAAATGATGGCTAGTTGGTCCTAGTCTTCAGAAAAATAAACAAAATTTGAAATTAATGAACGTGTTGAGGGCTACTGTATAGAATATTCTTCCAGAATGCCATTTAAAAATTGGAATTTCCTATTTAAAAAATTTCTTACCTCTAGAATCTATTCCATTACTTGACGGAAGTTAAATCTAATGGTGTTGTAAAAATCCCTGAAGTGAGAGGTGATGAAGCCTGGAAGGTGTACTTTGATGATGCTGCACAAGAAATTGTAGACGAATTTGCAATGCGTTATGGAATTGAATATATTTATCAAGCTATGACGTAAGTATTATCATGTCTGATTTTTTATTCTACTCCAAAGAATATGGTTGAGAGAAGTGAGGATTCCCAAGCTTTCATGTTTTTGTTCTCCATCTCACTCTCACTCCTAATGTAAAATTCTTATTCATTTTTATGTCCCTCTGCTACTGTCAGCTGCAGTGGCATTAAGCATATTATAAGCATTTTGTAAGCTGTTATTGGTATTACCCACTAACGCATTTCTTAATCCTTATGATAGTGATATGTGGCAAGGACTGGAAAATTTCCACTGTTCTAGCTGGAGTTGAGATCAAACACTAGACCACTAGACCACTGTTTTACAAGCAGAAATAATTGCAGGACACCAGCAAAGGTTATAGTAACCTTTGCTGTATAGTAACCTTCCTAGTACATGTTAATGGTATTGCAACCTGTTACTGCGTTGTCGATACTGAAGTATCTGTCTGATCACTTTAGAACATAGTACCACAGGGTTTAGGGGCCTGGGGATACAGGAGCCGGTCATGTACTCTTAATTTGATCAGTGTAAGGTTTGCCCATGAAGACGACTATATTCTGCTCCTATTGCACCCGTAGGAAAGCAAAAGAATCCAGCTGAGTTCACTGTCACTATAGAAAGCTGATATTATGGAATTTTTAATCAGAACATGTATCGTTTCCTCTTTTTTTTTTTTTTACAGCACATCCTAAAAACAAATTATCTTCTCATATAGTATGAAGGCACTTAAACAGCAAAGATTTTTTTATTGCAGGATATGACGACACCATCTGTTATTGCAATGAGCATGTCTTTCACTTTAGGCGGCTCATTGTGAATTATTGTGTTGTGTATCTGGTAGAAAGGTATATTTGTAAAGTATACTTGTGAAGTGCTCTTCCTCCAAGGACCTTAAGTAGCATTGCACAGAAGAATTAATTAAGTTTGACAGTTCCCTTGTGGTATTGTATATCCCTACTACATATGGAGAAATTCATGCATTGGGTTTCCTGAACAGAGCTTGCAGTTTCTGATTTCCTATTCTTTAACTACTAGTGTTTGTTTTTTCTTGTTTAGCTTCCAGTTCTCTGTGTATATCTTTATATCTTGATTAAAATATATTATCTATTAATGAGCATAGTATTCTAATCCTATAACAATAAAAATAATAAACTCGAAATAATTTAAAGTGGTATGCCAGTTTTACCAATATGTTAATCTCTAAAGTGATAGAGTAGTTCCTGCTGTCTATGCTAGAATTAATTCAGGGTCTTAAATGAGATGAATCCTTAAGAGCTGTTAACGTCAAAGGAGGATTATTGCTCTTTTGCTTAAGAAATAAAGCTGGACTGATTTTAGCATCAGTGTTTCCTCTTAACTATGCCGTGAGTGGTAGGTTATTTCAATATAGTGTGGCTGTATTTCTGATGGAGAATCTCAGCTGGAAAGGGGCTTTGAATTTTCTTCAGTTTCATCTCTTCGTGATTGTGTGAAAAAGTACTGGAAAATTTCAGAGTACTGGAGTTAAAACTGATTTTTGAAATTTGAATGTAGCAAAAGTTGTCATTGTGAAAATAGCAATGTAGTTGAGATCTGGGTATTTAAAAGCTTTTTCATTTAACAGAATTTGAAATGGATAAGTTACTTTTTCCTATGAAGATGATGCTTTGGTTTTATATTGGAAAATAGCAACATACGTATATTCATGAGAAGAAAGTATATTTGGTCTGAACATCTAACATGGAGCTGGGCAAATACTGCAGCACGTTTTTCAGGGATCTATACTCAAAAATTCTGATTAATTCTTGTTAAACTAAATGATGTATGTTGGCTTGTCTTCTTTTTGTTCTTGCTTTCTTCTGTACCTTCTACATCAAATTCTCTTACTGTTGATGACGACAAATGAGGCGTTTGAAGGCAAGTGCAGTAAGAGGGTGATTTCGATATTGGTAGCCACAAGTAATTTACACAGGAAACCAACCAAGGCTAAGATTTCATTGCCCCCATACTCGTGCCCATTTGCATTTTAACATGTTACATCTTGATAATGAGCAATCCATATTTCAGGGATAGGCCGCGTATTTCTTGTTTAAGTTAGCTGGGAATAAAAATAAATAACGAATTTAATCTTAATTAATGTGTAAAATATTGGAATAAGAAAGGCACTGTTTCATATATATAGTTTTGCTGATTGATCTGTAAACACGTCTCTCAGTAAGTGCATTCAGACTGTAGGGAGAAGAGTAGTGAAGACACTGAAGATCTGTCATGGGGAGTTTTCTTTTGGAGTATTATCAGTTGGCTTTATTTGTATTTATGAAGTCATGTCTTTCTCCTGGAACACCTTTAAGCGTTAGGAGAAAATTTACAGCGTTTTGATTTGGAAAACTGAGTGATCAGATCCCATGTGGTAACGATGCCTTCCCATGAAATGAAAAGCAATTTTCTAATACAGAACAGAGAGAGAATTTGAGTGTAATCACTTGGCCCACAGGAAGACTGTGTAAGCATTTTATGCTCAAATATCTGGTTGCAGACCGTTTCTATTCCGTGTCTCATGGTAATGCTGTAAATTAAAATGTTTTTAGCTATAAATGCATAAGTAACTGTGCTTTCATAGCTCATTGCCCAGGTCCCAGAGAGCATACACATGCTTCCTGTACACTGTCTTAGGTTTGTGTGAGCTTTAGAGTTTTGCTGATGAGCTGCTCTTTTTGTCTGATTGCAATTTTTAAAATTCACATTTGTCTACAGTTTAAAAACATCTATTGTAGGTGGTTAGGCAGCATATGCTGGAGTAGGGACATATCCCATTCTGTATTTCTGAATACAACATAAAACTAAACAAGTCATCCTGAAGTACTGCTTCTTAGAACAACTTGGCATCCTGTTTTGCTATGATAATGAATAGTCTTATTCATCTAGCACGTCAAGTTCATGCTGGTGGCGGTGTCACCTATGATCCTTCCAGTAGACCCTGACAATTTGTTGATGTCTCTCAAATTAGTATTTATTTATTTATATTCATTCCTTCAGAGCACAGAAATTATATTTTCAAGAGGATATCCTGTTTTTCCCAAGGCACTAAGGAGATGCATCAGTTGCAGTCATGGTAGCTTGACAAAGATAAACAAAAATTTAGATCAATTTATTATTTCAGTGCCAGACCACTTTAAGGCAAATCAGTCCAGTGGGTGACCAACTAAAAATCCTGGAAATATAAAGAGTTTTTTTTTCTCTTAACCAGCCTCAACAAAGAAAGTCTGCATTTTCTGTGATTCAAGTCATGCAATGATTTGATCAGTGTTTAATTCTATATAAGCAGGCGATTGATTACCTGTGCACAACTGAAGAGTGGCTGGAATATACATATCTATCCAAAAGACATCACATGGATAGCCACTAATCCACATTGATCATTGTTCTACAGTAAGTCTTTTTTCATTAAACTTGTAAAGAGAACAAATTCAAGTGTGATTGTACTCACAGTCTACCAAGGCTTTGGAGACAGAGACATCCACGTTTTTATGAGACTGAAACATAGGCAGTTCTTCCCTAGATGATGCCCACTTAGGGCCGTTTACAGTCATTTGAAGATACAGGTTCCAGCTGCCCAACTCCAAATAAACAAGGAAATCTGCTTGTAGACTACCAGATGTAGAATTCACCTGAACATGAACCTTTGACCCTCCCACCAAAACCTAACAACAAAACAAAACAAAAAGGCTGCTTGTCCTGCAGTAACTGTGGCTGTTTGAAAAGACTTGACCATATCGGTTCCATAATCCACTCTTCTTTCTTATGGCTATTGTATTCCTCCACTCCTCATGGTGTCTGTATTGGGAAAAGAGATGAAAGAAAGTTACAGCCATTCTTACGCGAGTTGGCGAGAGGATTTTTTATGGATATCAGTCAACTAGACACTGTTAGCTACATGAAGGATATGCGTATATGCCCAGAAGTGAACGCACGTATATGTGGTAGAAGGGGGGAAGAAAACAGGTTTGACCTAAAACAGATTAAAGAAGGTGGCAGAACAGCTCAGTGATCCAACCACCCTTTATTTTGAGGACTGCAGTGATTAATGGTGATTTATGCTGTAACTTCAATGGCTTGCGGGAGTTACAGCAGAAGGAGGGCTTATTACACACTTGCATTAAGCTATCTGTCCACCAGCAAGAAAAAGTAATTTTGTTTCTCTTGTTCCTCTTTCAACCTAATTCATTTCCCTTAAGAAGACAAAAAGCAGGGCATGTACTGAAACGGCATTTGGCTAGATACTGAAATTATATATAACTTAAGCATTCTGGACTTGCTCAGTAGTGGAGGCAAGTGGAATAAAAGTTCTCCTGTGATCTTCACTTTTTGCTGGCAAGAGTCAGCACAGGTAGAACCTAATGCTTATAACTCAAAAAACATAGTTCTCGTTCCAGCGGGTTAATTGGCATTAGCTATGCCATCTTGTTCTCCTGCTCGTCTTCAGTTAATGTGGCTGCATTGCAAAAAGCCACAAATCACCTATTTAGGTGATTTTCATTGATAGCTTTGGCTTACTTAATAGTGCACGTCAATTAACCTTGTCTTTTGTGCTATAGTGTCTCTGCCGATTTCATGCTAGCAGGAAGATTAAAAGAATTACAGGTTCTACGTGTTGGTTGTGATCCTGCAGTGTAAGAAAGTTGCAAAATAAAGCCAGCTGCCTTGGTTTTAGATAGGCTGAGTGACTGTAGTTTGAACAACGGAATATTACTCTGAAAAGTGTGAGACTCTTGGCAAGAGTTGCTAGGACATCGTGTGCCCATTAGAAAGTGTTAGTTGTTACTCATGGCATTGGTTGCTGATTTTGGAGATCTGCAAAGGCAGGGATGGAAGTTTCCTCGTTTTTATTTTGACTTCTTAATTAGCAAGCAGAAGCAATGCAAGTGGCTTGCAGATTTGAGTCATGACCTATATTGCAACTGATAAACATAATCAGTTCTGTGAACTGCATAGATTTTATTAAATGAGGCAGAGAAGCCAAAATTCACATAACCCATCACTTGACACAGTTTATTATCAGTTTCACTAACCAATTACAGCTGGAACACTGTAGTGATCTAAATAAACACAGAACTAAATTACATCAATAGTCTTAAATTACCCTAACGTAAGATTAATAAACAGTGAGTGATCACACCAAATTATGTTATTAACACTGTGAAGTCATATATTGACAATATAAAAGACTATAAGTTAGTGTTGATCTTGTGAGAAGAGAATTTCTTGTCAGTATAAGATTCCAAGTTGGTTTATTGACTGAGTTTGTAATGGGTATAGTGATGGATAGCACATATTTTTCCATAGGAATTAAGGATGCATTCCAGTCTTAGATCTATTGGGCTGCCTTTCTAGGGATAGGAGATGCCTACCATTTGGACTGAGATCTCAACTCGAGAGTAGAACAACCAGTTTCAGTCCACACGTCTTATCTTTTAGATTAATACTTTCTTAATCTCTCCACTTTAAGGATCCGCCTTCAAGCTTTTGGAGGAATTATGTGGATTCAAATGTTCAGGGAAGTGAGAATGGTCCAAACTTTTGTCTAGCCTTTTATTTAGACCATTACCAGATGATGTGGTAGGCAGGGAGTTCCCACGTAGGTTTTTGAAATACAGATCAAAATAAGGAAGAGGCATGGCCACGCTTTTCTGCACTTTAAATGTTCTTCTGTTGCCTAGCTTAGCAGAGTAGTAGACTGACCAATTTACTGCAGGGTGGACCAAGCTAAACTGGTCCCTTACAACCTCAGTACGACGAAAGCAGGAAGTGCTTTTATGCTGTTTTTGGACCTGCTGTAGAAGGTCCGAAAGGAGGACAAGAAAGGAGATTGTGACCTATAATTCTTCACCGCTTCAGGATGCTTTGGCTCTGCTTCTGTTGCTATTGTGTTTGCCACTCGTTTGCCTTGCAGATTTTTAGTGAGAAAATATTTGCAAATCATGAGAACTGGAAAGTTTGTATTTTCAAATGATTTTTATCCTATTCTAAAGTGTACCCCGAGACTACCAATGGAGTTTGCTACTGCTCCTGAAAATATGTCATTAAGCTCCCTCTTTAACAGCAATTTAAATATTGCACGCTTCAGATTTCACTTATGTTGATACAGGAAGGGAGGCACATTTAGATTGTTTCAATTGTTTAGTCACTAAGATAATCTCAGTGCAAACTGAATTCAAAGTACTTGATTTTAATAATTTAATACCTTTAACCAGAATATGAGAAAATAAAAGCGTTTTCTAAACATTATTACTTATTTTTCTTTAAATGAGTAATCTCTTTGCTTTTCTTTTACAACTTCATACAGTCTCTTGTCTCCTGCTCTGCTATCTTTTGTTAAGTGATTTCCAAAGTATCCTTTCTGCTGTCGACAGAAGTTCCTAGCTGTGCTGATCCACTAGTAGTAGTAGGCCAACTGCTTTTGAAGTGGCATGGCTATGCATATGGCAGGTAGTGACAGCCACAGCTCCCGACTCTGCTCCAGTATAAACTTTGTTTTAAAATACAGCATACGTGCATCCCAGCACCAGTGCTAGATTGCACATAAGAAGGGCTGGGAGTTGCTTCACTCATCATCATCCAGCATAGCTGCACTATTGTATACCCTTTTATAGTTCAGAATGCCAGAGGGAGCCAGTGGTGTGTGGTAGGGTGTGACTTCTGTCCCTGTAGGGTTGGACTTCGAGTGCCAGTTTACCTCTTTTGTAGAGATAGGGTGTCAGAAAGGTGGGTTGGAGGGTAAAATTGTGGTTGAATCAAATGAGAACAGGCATATGGTATTCCACAGGTATATGGTAGGAAGCTCCAGATTGCAGGGCCTGTAAATTTGAGGGAGAGGGACAGTAAGAGGGTGAGAAAGTGAGGGAAGGCTTGGAATCATGGGTTTGGGTAGTTAAAGAATGTGCAATAACACCAAGAATCCGTGAACTGTTCCTTGGTCTATAAGAGTGAAAAGGGAACCCTTTAAATTTGTCAGTATGATGAACTGTAGATACTGTCTGAAAATGGTTGTCAAAACCTGAATAGCTGCATAAATATATGAATGATTTGTAAACTCAGTCTTGAAACATAGTTCATTTAGTGAGACACCTCAGATAAATCAGGCTTTGCAGGACAGGTGCACTGGTATTATTTGTCTTTTGATCAGAACCAGGTGAACTAGAACCAAGTGAAAGAACTGAGACATAGTTGCAATGTCTGTGTCCTGTCCCAACTTGGAAAGGTTCCAACCCTTTCCAGGGCTCTGATTAACATTAGAATGCATTTAGTAAAATGTACTTTTATAATTTTAAACTGCCTGATGCTGCAGAATGACAGAAAGCAAAAGGAAAATGGAAATTTTGTCATTTTCATTGCACTTGATCAACAGTCGCTATCACAAGTATAGGTTGTAAAGGGTTGTTTTGTTGTTTTTGTATGGTTGGCTTTTTTTTACAGATGCTGAGTCTCTGGATATCCATTTGCTCTGAACTCTCAGGAAGCTCAACTGTCAGGAGCAATGACAGAACAGAGATAATATCCTAAAATACAACTCAGTAGGATAAACTGTGGCTTCTGGATTTGAAAGTAAATCTTCTGGAAATTTGCTCAGCAGCTGCAGAATTGTTTTACAGTAATCTTACTGCTTTTTGGAAGCCTGCACAAAATAAATCAAGAAATAGAGAGCAATGAGGAGTGCCAGAAAGGATGTTCTTGCCGCTTTTGATCTCATCAAAAGCCACCCCATGATCAGTCATGGGATGGCTTGCCGTGCATAAAGGGCGGGATTTCTGACATGGTCAGCCAGGATAGTTCCTTCTCCTTTCTTCAAATATCTTTCTCCAAATTTGGTTTGTTTTCAAGATAGGAGCCCAGTCCAGCTCTTGGGTGGCTCAAAGTGAATAAGAAGAACCAGCAGAAGACATCTCACTGAACTTAAAATGTAGACCTGAACCATTTTTTCCAGGGTCTGTCATTTTTCTTGTGGGCAACTGGTACAATCTCAGTGGCTCCTCTCATAACCACTGCTGCTGAACGCCCCTTTTGTCTGTGTCTTCTCCCCGCAGCAGACCGTATGTTAAAAGAACCACTCTAAGAGTCGCTGGGGTTATTGGTTCCTTCTTACCTGCAATTCAGGGTTCCTTATACAATCAGGATCCTTAGTTCCACTTGAAGATTTTTGGAAATAGTTTTAGGTCAACAGTAAAATTATGTGTTAATTATTTGGGGTGTCAAATTTTTTAAGAATAGTTCTGTCATCTCTGCATACGTTTCTCCAAATGTATGTGATGAATAGATCAGCTGAGATTTCTATCAACTTTAAAGATTAACTGAAACTGGTGAAAATCACCTGACATCACAATTGTATTTTATACAAAGACACTGTATATTTTTCCAGGTTATAGGAAACACATGTGACGTGCTGAAGCATTTTCCTAACAAGTAGGTGGGCAGGCTGATGTTTTTGTCAGATTCTTGTTGTAGTATTTAAAAGCACTCCTCAAAAATACTGGCGATGAATAAACGTTCTGTAGTATTAATTATCCTTATAAGCCATATAGCTAGGAATGCTGAGCTCTAGTCCTGGCTGAGGTGATTGATTTGATGTAGACTTGGGCAGCTTCCCTCAATTTTGTTAAATGGAGATAATAGCACTTAACGATCTACCTTCCAGGAATGCTGAGAAACGTTTGCAAAGCACACAGAACACAAGTGGCATGGTACAAGCTTTAAGCATCAGTATATATAACCACATCAGAACAAGACTGTGCAATGTGTAAGCCCAGCACAAAAATACTTGAAAAAGAGTCTAATGATAGAGAAAGCCTGGGAACTGAGAGTACAAGGCTCACCGAATCTTTTATCCTCCTCCTTCTCCTATTGCTACTGCCAGCCTCAGCCTTCAGTCGCAAACTGAGCTCATCAGTGTGAGATTCCCCCACTGTTCCCGTAGTCTACCTCACTGCATAAATACGTGCATGCCCCTATTTCTATGTTATGTGCATTCAGCACACAGATGAACTGTGGCTTTAACCCCCCTATAGTTCAGTCCCATGCCACAGGAATGTCAGTGCTGCAGCTTCTCTCCAGGATCCAAATGTTCCAGATCTAGGGAGCTGGAGAGAAACTGTAGGCTTGTGGGGGAACATAAATCTGTTCATACTCAGCAGGAGGTGGGTGCTAAAGCCTTTCCCCTCCTGAAGCACCATACCTGCTCAGTGACAGACTTTGCCTTTCTTTAAAAGTGATTAGTTCTTCTGATGAACCACAGTGGAACAATTTCCGCCACGGCCAAAGTCAAACCAAGATAAAAGCAAGGTGACTTGATGTCTTGCCTTTCAGTAATAAAGTAACCTAACATACAAGCTACAGCAAATAGTTGATTTTAGCCTTTTTGTCAGTATAGGTTAAATGGTCTTCTACTGGAGTACAGATCTCTTGTGGCCTTTTATGATGACAACCTCATGTTTGAATTTAAGTTTGTGTTTAATAATTAATGGATTGTTTAATAACAAGATACTCAAATCATATTTATATATTCAGAATTAGCTGAATAAGAAGGTGAATCTGGTGCGTTCACTTTAAAAATACCACTGGCAATTAAGTTGAATATGCCTGGATTCTTGTTATATATGTCTGTACGTTTGTCCATGAGGTCGCTTGACGTTTACACCGCTGGAGCTGAAAAGAAACTGTGGTAAGCGAATGTGCAGAATTCTTCCCACCTTTAATAACTGTTAATTTGTCTGAATCGTAGGCACTTCTCCTGTCTATCTTCTAAATATATGTGCCCTGGTGTGCCAGCAGTTATGAGTACATTGTTGGCCAACATAAATGCTTTCTATGCTCATACTACAGTCACAACTAATGTATCTGCCTCAGATCGATTTGCTGCTAGTAATTTTGGGGTAAGTAGACTTTCTTTTTTAGTAGAATACTAGTCTTACTCTTTATTTTCTAATATATGATACAATATTAAATTCAAAATTCAAATTTAAAAAAGTCATTTTAAAAAATGAGAGCTGTTATTAGCTTTTGAAAATGTTTCCCTGAGTCTTTTCAATCAATCAGTGTAAAGGCTACAGAAGATGTTATTGTCCTTTTAAACTCCTTATTTAGTGGTGTGTAGGGTGTATGGGGTAGAAAACACGAGCATGCAAAATAATAAAATCTAGAATGCTAGTTTTTGTTGTTATTGTAGTGGGGCTTGCAAACTAGTAACTGCACTGTACTAGCTATACGTTGCATTTGCTTTCTTGGGTTATGTAACTCATAGAAGCAGCATCAGTAAACTCATATTAACCTAATGGATCTAGCCAAAAATATTTGTAGGTAATAACTTGTATACAATGATGGACTTTTTCTTTGATGAAGTAACAGATGCTTTGTCCAAGACCTGGATTTATGTCTCAGAAATGTTGAACAGAAGGCCAGCATGTTGTAGTTCTCATTTTTTGCCTACTCTCTCTCTGTGGACAGACTGTTCAACAACAAGCCTATTGTGAGCTTGCCTCAGAAAGGAGGACTGATCTTTTCTTATGTACTTCAACTGCATGTGACTGATAAAGGCCTATAGAAAACTTAAAGGTGATATAGGAGATGATGCTTATGTGACGGCCCTCTGAACTACCCACTTGTCCTGCAGTTACTCTCCCTGTAGGGCTTTCCATCATCCTTGCACAGGTTATGAACTATGAGGTCTTCCTTTCATCTCCCAGACTGGCTTTGAGCTCAACTTCTGGTTGACCCAGTGAACATAGAACTAATCATGCTATTAGGACAATTGCAAAGATGGCCTCTAGCCACTCAGCATAATATCTGTGTAGCAAAGAATAGCTTAACTGGTGATGTAGCTTGCACCAGTGAAGAGAGTCCCTCATATAACTGACTATCTCGCACTGTCATCTTTACCTCTCTACCTTTTTAGCTTTCTCCATCATCCTTATCACTTGATGATCACCTTCAACAGAAACAGTGTCCACAGGGAATGGTAGCACAGTGGCAAAAGGACCTTTTATGTGGAGCTGCAGGATAGGTTATGAGAGTGCACAAGTATTATGCAAACCCTGGGTCTGAGAAGCATGCCAGAAGGGCCTTCCCAGCTTTTGGAAAAGGTGTTGTGCTTGAGGACTATGTGAATACCTTGTGAATGCATCAGAAGCATCCTAGAGATTTGCTATGAAGACATAAGGGAATGTCTCAAACTGAAGAGCCACGTTGAGGAGGATCCGTGGGAATGGTCCAACAAAGCAGTGTAGACATGGCTAGAGTTATAGTGGGTTCTGTGAGTTTAATGCATAAAGAGGAGGACCTGTTAAGGAGAATCTCGCGAAACAACTTCATGTTGCATATGGCATTGTGATATAGGCACCATAAAATACAAATGTGTGCTTATCTTATAGAGAGAAAGTAGTGCTAATGAGAAGGTTAACAGGCAGTTCTTGTTGTCACAGAAAAACAGTACACAAACGTGTCAACTAAGGCTTCTAGTAGAGTGGTTTAATAATCTTAATTAAGTGTAAGAGATGGTGACTTTGCTTAAGACAGGTCATTTTCAGTTGATGGAATGCCAGTTTGCAGTGCAGTCTAAAAGCTCAGTTTTGAAATATGGTAATATTCACCCTCAGGAAAGAAAGATTAATGAGCGTAACTCTGCTGTCCTTCTAGCTGCAGGAGGAAGTAAGCTGCATTGAATCTACCAAAGTGCAGACTTCCTAGTCTTTGAACATGATGAAAATAAATACCCTTTCATTCTATATCCTGATTTGTTCACCTGCCTTCAATGGGAGATGAAAGAGGAAGGGAGAGCAATTGTTCTGAGAGATTGCTTTTATATTTGTACTATTACATGTGATATAGTTAGAGATAGAGCATAAACATGATTCAGCCCTGAAAAGTGCATTCCTTCCTTCCTCTTTTTTGGTATTGCTATTTTTTGTATGCACAATTATAATTAATTAAATACAAATTATAGTGGCATGAAGCAGTGTCGGAGGTAGTAACGCTTTTCTCCAACAGTAAGAGAAAAATTGTAACTTCTGCAGGATTTTCAGGACAGCATTACTGAAATACTCATTTGGACTAGTAAATCAAGAAAGACTTAATTCCAGTTTTGCTTTTGTTTCCCCATTAGAGATCAGGGACACAGTTCAGTTATCGGCTATATCCAATAAAGGAATTCAAACCATGCCTGAAAAAGTCTTTATTTTTAACTTTGTAAAGAAAATTTGCTCTGGATAGTAAACCAAATTTTGATCCAAAGCAAACTGTGTATTAACTATAGCATTCGTGCATACTTTTTCATGCAGGGACCTCAAATAATTAGAACTATTAATTTGCATTTCATCCACAACCGTCTTTGAGATGGAACTGTTTTCTATAAAACTCACCTTGTGTAGTAATATGCCATAATACCAGAGATTGATTTTTTATTATTATTATTATTGCTGAATGCTGAGCATTGCTAGGGTCTGAGGCAACCGCTTACCACTATAAAGAATTGTAAGTACTCCTAAAGTAGTACTAACATGAATATATTTTCAAAATTAGGGGATGTCATAACTTTGCAAAATGTTTTCCATTAAATAAGTCATTAATTTTAGGTCCATTCAGTAGTTTTTTTAGAAAAAATATTTATTTTAAATATGTATGTATTTTTCTTTTAGGCGTTAATTCTGGTGGAAGCACTTACATGTAAATGTGACGAGGACTGGGTCTTTAGTTTGGCGACAGCATGTTCTTGAACTGCAACTTTATCTCTTGCTGCTAGAGTTTTGCTTTGAAAGAGGAACAGTAGTGCTACCCCATTACTATAAAGTGAAAAAATTTTAGAAGTGAAAAGCATTATTGGACTATTTATGATTTAATTACAGTATTACCATGATAGTGGACTATTGCTCTGAACTTACTGAGGTTCTATTTTACAAGCTAATTGATAGTTTATTGTGAAATGGTTCTATATCTTTGTTGAAATGAGACTATCCTTTCAACATTCAGGTCCTGTTAGACTTTTGAGTTTGATCCAGCTTTTGAAATTTAGAATGGTTTCACTGGATTTTCTATTCTTTGTTTCCATTTTGCTAACGATCAGAATTACTTTCTTTTATCCTCAGATTGGAGGGAGATTAACTCCTCTCTCTGATGTTAATGCCGGTTTTCTTTTGACGCAAATTCCAATCCAATTCATAGTTCAACAGATGGATTGAAAGACAGTAGTAAGCACCACTAATAGAGATTTGGGACTCTTTTTTCAAACAATTGACTTACAGGCAAAACATCAGATTATTTTTCTCTCTTGGGTCAAAAGACATTTATTAGTGGATAGCTGCACACCATGTCTCAAAAAGAACATCCAAATTTCAAGTCCTCAGGCTGCAGCTGGGACAGAGTTGGCTGTCTAAGTACTTTAGTACAGATTTATAAGGTGACAGAAAATTCCCTTTTTATTCATCCCTTAAGGAACTGTGCCAAACTAGTGGCTTAGGGTGTAGGACAGTGTTCCACTAATGGATAACAGCCAGTGCACAAAGTACTCCTGTTTCATTTTACTGCATATTTTATTTCAGAAAAGGTGTGGGTAAAAGCACACATTCTAAGAACTCAGATCTTGCTACTTCCAACAGTCTGTTCCTTTTACATAGGCTGGCAAGGATTTCTGCACATTTTTGTGCAGTGGACTATAGAGCACGTTTTAACATGAAGATTGGTGTTTAGACACTCTAATTAGTTTTGGGAATGGCACAGCTCATCTGGGTATCTCACAGCAAAATATTTTCATTGCACCTTCACCTGTCAAGATAACAAGTTCATCTCTACATTTAAAAGGGAAAACTATAACTACATAATATTATTTAGCTTATTCTCACAAGCCACTTTTTCTGAAGTTTTATATCATATACTTTTATATCAAATTGTGCTCCCAATGAACAATGTTTCTTAAAGGCAGGAGAAAGTGTTTTTTCCCAAGAATATAAGCAATTACAAGGCAAATGTAAAAATTTAGTAAGCTTTTTTTTTTTTTTAATAAGCCAGGCTAACATAACTTAACGCTTTGGAGTTTAAACTGAATTGATGCTATTGTTGCTTTTTTGGTCAGACTTCAGGCAATGTTTTTCAATTTCTAGATATTTTGTTTGAGTTATTTGTTTAAAAATGCAGCAGCTATTAAGAAAGGAAAATACCGTACAGAAGAGTCTACTTCAGGACTTCACTTCACCTAGTGTGTTACACAGCCACACAATGTTGAATGCATACCATGTAAATCACAACGTAGAACAGAAAGCAAAAGTAAAGTCCTAAAAAAAAAAAAAACATTTCCCAGCTTTGAAACACAGATATTTCATACCAGTACTTTTATATGGAACATTAGAAAACAATCTCTCTTTCAAATCGATTTAGAATGGAAGGCAGGAGATCATTAAAAAAAAAAAAAAAGTGAGCTGTGGTTATACTGTCAGTTACAGCAGCTTGGCAATTCTTATACAACATTCTTGTTTTCTTTTTACAGAGGGAAAAGTTCATAAAACTGCTGGATCAATTGCACAATTCTCTGAGGATTGACTTATCTAAATACAGGGTATGTCCAGTATATTCTACCTAGAGGACAAACCAATTTTTTTTTTTTTGTATAAACTTCCATGTGCGCTTTACCTACTTAAAGGAGTTTGAAAGATTAATCCCTCTTGTGGTGTAGAAGCTGAAAATATTAGGTGCTGACAGGAAATCCCAAATCTTTGGGAACAAAAACTTGAGGATTTAAGCATATTAACAGCAATAATTTTCCAGTTTGAACAAATTATTCTTTTCTTTCCAAAGGCTAACAGCTAAGAATGGGCAAAAGGATGGCCAGACATTCACGAAAAAGAACAGAATTGAAGGACTTTGATTTAATTGATCCACAACTTCATTAAGTTAATTCATGTGGGAGTTACTTTCACTGACTTATATAATGCAAATCGCAGTTCCTGCTGCATTTATTTCGAGAGGATGGCATCTTTGCTGAGGCCTGCATGCTAGGATCCTCGGAATTTTGAGGGAGAGTTGTCTCAGTTTTTTCGATGTTATGAATTCCAGTTTCATTTCTGTCTGACAGAGGTTCTTTGCACTGAGGTATGCTCCAAACCCAGCTTTTCTGGGAAGAAGCATGCGGGGAATACCTGCTAATTGCCATATCATTCTCAACTCCTTCTCCCTCTTCATTGCACTGGATCATGAAACTTTTGGATGATCTGCAAGAATAGGGCTCCATTAGTTACGACTCTCTTTCAGCTTCTAGGCTAGGCAGCCTCCAGCTCAGGGATTTCTCTGTTTGTCTGGCCTGCTTTCTAAAACTGAAAGAGGGAAGGAATTTTTTAAAAGAAACCCAAAGCCTCTAAGGTAGTAGGAAGGTGCACGATTTTTGAGACCAAAAACTTCATGCATCAGATATGTTCATTCTAGGTTCTTTGAATTTTAAAAAGTGTTATCTAACTTTTTTTTTGGAGCATAAGGATATTTGGCTGCTGTTTTGTGAGTATGAAGCCATTTAAATAACATCACTTCCCATCAGTCTTCCTGCTAACCTAGAGAAAAGAGCACAAATTTCATATATAATTCCTTCATTAAGCTTACTACTGAATTTACGCCTGCAAGTGATTTATGTGCCATGGGGACTCCACAGATGATTTCCTTTAGAATCATTTCCACAGCATTTTTCTAGTATTTTTTTATCCATTAATGTTATATCACAGTATTTTAAATTATTCATATTACAATCAAAGACAGTAAGTTTATCGGAAGTGCTCCCATTTGTGTCAAAGGGACACTTATTACTGACTTCCTCACAGGCAGAATTGAGGCAACAGTTGAATATTTTTAATCCTTCCAGGCAGCATCTTTGTTTTCCTGGAGGGATTTTTCCTAGCTGTTCAAAGATTAACTCCTTTAACTCCCATTTCACATGATTCCTCCCTTCCCGCTTCACTAGGATAATTTTCCTGCCAGCAATTCTGAAAGACTTCAAGATCTGAAATCGACTGTAGACCTGCTAACCAGCATCACTTTTTTTCGAATGAAGGTATTGTATTTCATTTGGATGAAGACTTTAAAAAAAAAAATGCTGTTGCCATTTATTTTCCAGGAATTTCATACCCAACTTTATACTCTTTAATTATTGCCATTGAAACTTAGAGATTAAGGAATGCTTTTACTATTCTAGTCTCTAAGTGCAGTTCATCTACTTCAGTTTTAAATTGAATCTCTCAGTTTACTGAAGATATGGAAGTGAAGTTGTCTTATTATCTTTGTGGTCAGATAAAGCTGTTCTTGAGAAATAAGCAACTATCTTTTCCTTTTTTTTTAATAATTAGTTTTTTAATTAGTTCTTTTGAATGCAACAAGAAATTTTCCTGCTTAATTTAAAGTCAAATCACATAAAGTGAAATCGGTTGGACCACTTAGGAACATGTATCATGTAGAACAATTTTTTCATACTAGTGTCATATTAGTATGTGTCAAACAGCAAAACAAAACATTAGCTCATACTCCACTTGCTTTAGTCATTCCAAGTGTTGATCTATAGGTGATCAAAGTCTGAACTATTTTTACAGTGGAAATGGTACACATTGGTATTACTGGATGAGAATACAGAAACACAAACCACGTTTGTCGCAATCATTTGCTATTTCAGTATGTTAGACACAGTATAATGAGGATAAAAATGATTCATTAAGATGAAGTTCAGAATAATATATCATACAGTGGAGTGAAAAGCTGAACTTTTTGCTTTAAAAAATGAGGGGCCATTTGAGCCAATACTCTTATTCAGAGCAAAGCACGTAATTACATGGTTTAATGACTTCCTAAAGAGGAAAGCCTACAAATGCATGTGTGCCTCTTTCATCATATGAACAATTTCATTCCACTAAAATTTGGTGATACAGCTCATTTGCCTAACTTCAGCATGTGTTTTGATGCACCTTTAAGCTAAGGCAGCCTTAAGTCAACATAATATAAATGTTATTTTTATCATTATTATATTTCATCACTTTTCATTCTGTATTAGAGAACTATATTCGTTTCAATCCTTGCATTTATTTCTGTTCCATCTAATTCTGAAATGTTATCATTTTACGGTTTTGTGAAATATTTTATTAGGTCCTTGAATTGCAGAGCCCACCTCGAGCCAGTACTGTGGTGAAAGATTGTGTAAGAGCCTGCTTGGACTCAACTTACAAATATATTTTTGACAACTGCTATGACCTCTACTCCCAGCTAATGGATCAGGTAAGGTTAACGTGCAATTTGCTCATTGCTCTTTCATGAGCAAGCCGTTCCTCATTCATTATTGTTAGTTTACCATAAGTAAATACAAAACATTCTGGTGTTCCTTTATACTGAAGCACTCCGGTTATTCTTGCTTTGTTTATGTGAAAAGGAGCAACATACAGTAAATAAAATCACAGATGGCTACAAACACTGAAATGATTAACAAGGTGAATTTCAAAATGAAAATGTGAACTCATAAATTCATTTTTTCACATTGGAAGAGACAGTAAAATTGTCCAGTGACTTTATGGAAGATGAAATTAGGTTGATTACTCTTCATTTAAGAGTCATAATTGGCAAGTAATTTTAAAAAATGCAAAAATTTCTTCAAAAGCAATTAAATGGCTTCATCCAGAATTTATATATATTTCACTTCAGTGACTGTAGGAAAGAAGCGTTATCATTTACTGAAAAGGATGTACTGTCTTTCCAGTACTTCAGGTTTATATTTTAATAACTACGACGTATACTTGGATCCATGCTTTAGTAGCTGCCTCAAGAAAGGTGAAGTGCCTTTGCCACAAAGTGCCTTTGTGTTTTTTAGATTAAGAACTTTTATGCTGCATGATATGAGACATCAAATTTTATCTGAAAGCGCATTTCTCTTGACTTCAAACTAGGAATACTAGCAGGTGTACATACTATACTCAGTACATACTATATTCAACTTTTCTGAAATAAGAATGGATTTGCTTATATTTTATTCCTGTTAGAAGGAAACTTATCTCTAGCTCTCAAGCTTTGTACACAGGAATCTCTCACCACCACCTATAGGCAGAACTTTTTTTCTAGAAAATCAGTTGAGTGTACTGAGCTGTGGTAAGGACTGTCTGATAAACACAAAACTCAGTAAACGTAAGCCTTCATGTATGCAGCAGGGCATCAACCCACACTGAATAAGAAAGTTCTGAATGATGATTTGTCGGTTTTTGTATTGATTTTTGCGGTTGGGTAACAAGAAGTTCTTAAATGATTTGAATTCCTGTTAAGGTGCCTGAAATTAATCTTTGCTCCAGCTACCTTGTCACCCCGGAAAAAAATACAGGTACATTATGTGAACTATAAGTGATGGGTTCATTACCTTTGTAAAAAGGTACAATTCGTTACAGAAGTGCTTTGTCTATTTTGTCTTTATTTCCCTGAGATTACATTAGTGAGTGGACAAAATAACCCTGAAAGGAATTTCTGGAGAAAAAAATATACTAGAGGGTCCTACATAAAGAATAAATAAAAAGGGCTGTATGGTGTCAGAACTTAGATGTAACTATCCTGTCATAGTACAAGGCCTAAGAATGAGAGGGAAAGACAGCTGTGCAGTAATCTGGTTTTTGCACTCTATGAGACAGTCGTCATGCATTCTTTCGCTTAGTGCATTTATGTGTATTTATTCTCCGGTAAATTAAAACACACAGTACATAGCGGTATGAGTAAGTATGAGAAAAAGATGTGATGAGAAAAGAAGTTCCTAGATCTTTTTTATACAATTACGGAATCCGAGAACCAGCTGAGGGCAGAATACAGCTCTAAAGAAGCTTAATTGCAGGTCTAAAAAGTGACAGTCCCTTTCTCAGGAGTGCTTTACTGGCTGTAGATTGCTGTCATGTTTTGTATTCTACATTGCATCCAATACATCACTTCAGCGTGGGGAGAACCTGTATTATAACGAAGGGAGAAGCTGGAACCTGAGGAGCTTTCAGAAATCACAGAAAGGCCAAAATATCAGTATAACCCATCAGGGTAGTACACTGACAGCACAGCAGAGCGGCCAGATGACGATAGCTCCACTTTGTAAAAAAATCATGATTTCCACATTTGTTTTCCTTTCTCATCAGAGCAAAAGTGAGGCCTCTGGAAATTTTTCAGAAAAAAGAAAGCATGAATGGTACCTAACCTGGATTCAGCATTTCACTGGGAGCTATGCTTAATAAAGCTTTGTAGAGAACCTTTCCGTTGGTACTGATAAATACTTACAAGAAGTAATTGTTTTAACAGTTTCTTAAAACCAGTGATTAGTTCTGTAGAACAGCAGCCCTTCATCATACCTTGTGTAAAGGACTACTAGTATAGTGGCTCTCAATTTTTTTCTGGCTAGGTCCCGCTTGAGAAGACTACAACATTCCAGTCATGGCTGGACCCGTCTCTGTGGGACTTTGGAGATTATTTCATATTTTGCGTGTGCTCCTGTGGTGTACATCGACATATTTATTAATAAGTATAGTTTGCTATATATGCAGTAAATGCTGGATCTACAGCACAGAGCAGCTGTGTTGCAATAGGATGTCTAATTATTTGTCTTTCTAGGCTTTGCAGTTACTTAAATTACTTTCTACTTCTTGTCTTGTTCTGTACTTAAATGTATTTTCTCTATACGTCCTTCTTTTACTGAATCACTCAAGATTTACTGATGCAAACAAATTAGTCCTTTAGTATACTTTCTTACCACCTGCTTTGGACAAATTCCTCTTTCTGCCTTCAATGTTATTTCTTTAAGAAACTGCCAACTCACTTGAAAACCTTTTCCCCCTTAAACAGGGGTGCCATGTGGTTTTACTACCAGGTGTTTAAGTTTATTGAAATTAGGCTCTTAAGGTACATTGTTACATTGTTCTTTCTTTTCCCCAGGCATGTTTAGGAAAGCAACTTAGGTAAAAATGGCAATCCTTTCAATTCCTAGGCAACTTTCCACGGTAACTAATATTAAAACTACAGGACCTCCTCCTCCGATTGCTTTTTTCACCTCCTGTATCAGAACCCTGCCAATGACACAATCCAAGAGTTTGCTGGAAAATTTGGATTGGAATATGGAGTATCACTGCAGCATTATATAGGTGGTATGTGAAAGTCAAAACAGTGAAACTCTGAATCCTGGGCTTCCATTTTGTCCTTCAGAATGCCATACGGAAGATCAATGTCAGTACTTAAGCAGTTTCTTCCTTGTGCCACTTGCATTCTTTCAAGCTCTTGTACAAGATCAGACACCAGTGATGTGAGATAGGAATTAGTTTCACTGTAGATGAAACTGCATTTTCTGTGATTCAGGATGAATTTGGAAGGTAATTGAGTGATGAGAATTAGAAAATGCACCACAGCATTTACAGGTGGATCTTTCCTTATGTATACTGTAGCACTTAATCTCTGCCCGGTTCTGTGTTTGTTATTCTTATTCCCCTTTCTCATGAGACTTAGGGTTGACGAATAATCTGCAGAAGCGAGTGTTCCATCAGAATTGCTTGGATTTTTCTTGTAGTGAGATAAATTATATTTATTTTATTTTATTCAGAATAAGAATTAACGAGAGGTAGGAGGAGAGAGAGTGGGTTGTGTAAAGAACGTTTAGGAATGGTAGGCGAAGATATTTTGACACTGCTGAAACTAACCTGAAATAGCTACAGGTAACAAAGCTTGAGTTATCATTAGCTTTAACTTTTGAGAAGGTGGATGGGTGTGTAGAGCTTCCCACTTCCTTGCATGCATTTTCATGGCTTATTATACTTGTCAAATCTCATCTCTCTTCTCTCTGAGATGCCATTTTCTGTCCTCTTTATGTTATTAGGTTTCTGGTTTTAAAACGTAGCATTATTTTTAAAGTATTGTTGTCCCTTATCGTTCAAAGGAAATTTGTCCTTTGTTTTTTTCTTGACCTTGATTGAGAATGTGTTTGGTTTGAGAGCATTAGACTGTTAAATCTGAGTGTAGGGTGGCATGATTACCAGTTTAATTTTGCCCAGTGCTCTGTTACTCAAATGACTTCAGATAATGCTCACTTCCCCAGACAGCTTTTACCCTAAACTAATCAGGAAACACTCTGACTGCTCATATATGTGTTTATTCTCCAACAGGTAATGCTGCAAACTGGGTAGCAGTATGAATTGGTAGAAAGAGCAGCTTAAGAGAGTCACATACATGTTTTGCTATCATAAACAGTGCTGTTTTCTTGCTAACATTTACTCTGCAATAATTTGGCCTTTTCTGTTAGATATAATATGAGCTGCTGCTAGACTGGATACTGTATAAGTCTGCAGAGTTTATCAGCAGATGCTAGCCATTTTAGTAAACAGTTACAAGTGGAACATGAATCAAAACTCATTTAGGGACTCTCACTGTTATGGTATCTACACAGGCTTATTTGTATTTAAAAATCCTCACTTACTCCTTTTGGAAATTGGAAAAGTAGATTAGCCTCTCTGTATTTGTAGATGGCTTTAAAATGCAAAAATATTATAGTCTTTTCTGTTCTAGGAGAGAGTGTAAAACAAGTTTAAAATGACATCTATCTCCAAGCTATTTTTTTAGAGCAGAAGGATGGTCAAGGTGTCATTGCGTTATTTATCTGTTGCACAGTTATTTTCAAGTCCTTGCACTTAACGGTAGAGCAATGTGAAGCCCCAGAACAAAAAATTCCACAAATTTTCATTCAACTGGAAAATTGAAATAACTGCAGCTTCACTGTATTTACTCATCTCTCCTGTTCTCTTTCAGCAAGTATTCCCGCAGATAAGTTTGTAAGCCGGCATTTTAACCAATGTTTGCAAACTATAGGTTTATGAGCGCTAGCAAATACAAAGAAATTTTTAGTGCAAGTTTGCAGAAAGCAAACTCTAAAATTAACACAAATAGACCATAATCAAAGTAACTAATCACTCTTAGTAATCAAACACCAATCAAATATAATCTTAACAACTGATGGGAAAACTTTCTGTTTCACAGCTCATGGGAAGCAGTTCTCAGAAATCTGATTTAATGAATCTAACTTTAATAGAAAGCTGAGTAAGATCATTCAAATTGCTACCTAAATTCTGCATCAGCTCTAGGGTTGCACAGGGAGACTGCCTTCTGCATTCTCCTCTTCTAGTCTACTGCCAATCTGTTTGCACTTACAGAACAGCTAAGTTTAGAGTTTGTTGGAATCTGTAGCTCTGGAAGTTTTCCAGTGAATCCGGGTGCGCTGCAGACTGGTTTATGTGGTATCACAGATACAATAACAGTGAAGCAGTAACCAATATTGTAGTCAACATTGCATTAGCTTTATGCCCAAACCCCTTAGTAAGATGACCCCACATCTGACCCTTAGGCCTTCTTCATTAACCGTTCTCTTACAACTGCTTGCCTCCCCATCACAAGAGGCCACTTTCTCCCAGGGAGAGGGAAGGAAACTGAGTTCATCACATCATGGTGGTGCAGCATAGGAAGTTTGCATTCTCACTGCACAGCTGAGGTTTAGGCTGTGAGGAGTGAGAGCTGAGACAAATGAACCCCAAAGCAACAAGAAATGGTTCATATGCCTGCCACCACCTGCTCCCTCTCCCAGGGGAGAGGTTGGCAGCCGTTGCCCTGTTTAGGACCAGTGCTGGCTCAGGGCTTTACCATGGTTCATTGCTTGGCTGAAATACAGTCTACTTGAACAGTAGTGTTTTCATCTGCCCGGACTTGATAGTTTTCTGCATATTATAAGTGCTGTCTGTGTGAGTAACTTATGTGACTTTGTTCTGCGTTTGCCTCTGTCTACAACCTAAAACTCTCTGAAGATGCCTGCTACAGTGTTTCTAGATTTGTTTAATGTCTGAACATGTGTAATTCTCTGATTTTGGGTGAAAATAGAACAAAGCACAATGGAAATAGGTGCCCTCAATATTGCATAGGAAGCTGGAGCTGGGAGGGTTGACCAGTATGAGAAGAGTGAGGAGAAAATCACAAAATATGCTCTGCAATCCCTGCTTTCTCTTTTTTTGTTGCTGTCCATCAAAAAGACAATCACAGTTAGAAAGTAAATACCTTGCAGCAACATATGCATACCGCTCCTAGTGGTGGATGGCAATAATTCCTGCGGTGAAGCATGGTAAACGCTAGCAGTATGCAGTAGCAGTATTGCTTTTGAATCAATAAGATTGGTAGGTGATTGTTTTTCTCCAGAAGTATTGCAATAACACATATAGCACATCCAAAAAGCACGAAATGAGGAAAAAAGTTGTGCAGTAGTGAAAGCTGTTTACCTCAGAGAGTCCTATTTTTCAGGCATGGAAACGTCAGTACCAAATAATATTTGTTAAGAGGAACTTTACTGTATTTCCAAATTGCTTTAGATCCACTGAAAAGCTTCTAACATTTCTTCAAAACTGGCATGCAGAGGGAACTTGCAGACCTTTTCTTATGTTGTAGCATTGTGTTTGATGGGCAGCATGTTAGCCACAGTAATAGAAAAATCTTTGATAAAACACAGCAGAACAGTAGGAAATATTTTTTCTGTGATTTTTAGAACCCAGTTCTGAGACTTCTCTACCAGGGAAAGGCCAGTTCTTATAGATAAAATTGCTTGTCAGAAGCTTGCCCAAGATGACTAATTTGAAAGTCAAGTGACTCCGGTGGCAGCAGAGATCAGGTAAAGGAGAAAGTAACAAAAGCAGTACAATTTCAATCTCTTGCATTTAGGAAGAGTAGTAGTATTGTTATCAAAAGAGATGAACAAATAATCTCATTTGCTAACCAGAGCCTTATACTCTTCAAGAATGAGCATGAGAATGGCCATACCAAGTCAGACAAAAGATTCATCTGGTCCCATATCCTGTCTGTCACTGTGACCAAAAGCAGATGCAGTGGGAAATTGAGTATAACAGTTGAGGAGGATCAGGTTCTCAGATCTTTTGTCCAAACTTGACATCCATAAATGCATGGGCCCCGATGGGATACATCCACGAGTGCTGAGGGAGCTGGTGGATGTTATCGCTAGATCCACGGGCCTCGATGGGATGCATCCACGAGTGCTGAGGGAGCTGGCAGATGTTATCACTAGGCCACTCTCCATCATCTTTGAAAGGTCCTGGAGATCAGGAGAGGTGCCTGAGGACTGGAAGAAAGCCAATGTCACCCCAGTCTTCACAAAGGGCAAGAAGGAGGAGCCAGGGAACTACAGGCCTGTCAGCCTCACCTCCATCCCTGGAAAGGTGATGGAACAGCTCCTCCTGGAGGTCCTCACTAAGCATCTGGAGGACAAGAAGGTGATCAGGAGTAGTCAGCATGGATTCACCAAGGGGAAATCATGCTTGACCAATCTGATAGCCTTCTATGACGGAATGACTGGCTGGGGAGATGAGGGCAGAGCAGTGGCTGTTGTCTACCTGGACTTCAGCAAGGCTTTTGACACTGTCTCCCATCACATCCTCCTAGGTAAACTCAGGAAGTGTGGGCTGGATGAGTGGACGGTGAGGTGGATTGAGAACTGGATGGATGGCTGAGCTCAGAGGGTTGTGGTGAATGGCGCAGAGTCAAGTTGGAGGCCTGTAGCTAGCGGTGTCCCCCAGGGGTCAGTCCTGGGTCCAGTCTTGTTCAATATATTCATCAATGACCTGGAGGAAGGGACAGAGTGCACCCTCAGCAAGTTTGCTGATGATACTAAACTGGGGGGAGAGGCTAGGCTGACACACCGGAAGACTGTGCTGCCATTGAGAGGGACCTGGACAGGCTGGAGAGCTGGGCAGAGAGGAACCTCCTGAAGTTCCACAAAGGCAAGTGCAAGGTCCTGCCCCTAGGGAGAAATAATCCCATGCAGCAGTACAGGCTGGGGGCTGACCTGCTGGAAAGTAGCTCTGCCGAGAAGGACCTGGGAGTCCTGGTGGACAACAAGTTAAGCATGAGGCAGCAGTGTGCCCTTGTGGCCAAGAAGGCCAATGGTCTCCTGGGGTGCATTAGGCAGAGGGTTGCCAGCAGGTGGAGGGAGGTGATCCTGCCCCTCTCCTCAGCCCTAGTGAGGCCTCACCTTGAGTGCTGTGTCCAATTCTGGGCTCCCCAGGACAAGAGAGACATGGCGCTACTGGAGAGAGTCCAGCGGAGGGCTAGGAAGATGATGAGGGGGCTGGAGCACCTCTCCTATGAAGAAAGACTGCAAGAGCTGGGCCTGTTCAGCCTGGAGAAGAGAAGACTGAGAGGCGATCTGATCAACGTGTATAAGTATCTGAAGGGGAAGTGTCAAGAGGATGAGGCCAGATTCTTTTCAGTGGTGCCCAGCAACAGGACAAGAGGCAACGGGCAGAAACTGAACCACAGGAAGTTCCACCTAAACCTGAGAAAAAACTTCTTCACTGTGAGGGTGACAGAGCATTGGCACAGGTTGCCCAGAGAGGTAGTGGAGTCTCCTTCGCTGGAGAGATTCAAAACCCGTCTGGATGTGATCCTGGGCAATGTGCTCTAGAGGACCCTGCTTGAGCAGGGGGGTTGGACTAGGTGATCTCCAGAGGTCCCTTCCAACCTCAACCATTCTGTGATTCCGTGATAACAGCAGGTGGAAACAGGTGGAAAGGCTCTGTGGTTTCAGAAATGTCATACTAAGGTCACAGCTTAGTGTTTTGTTCTAATTCTGCTGCAGTGTACTTGTGGGGAAGAGAAATGCTAATGATTTCAAAATGGAGTTCAGTGTGTTGGATTTAGAAATAACAAAATTATGGCCATTTTGAGAATGTATTCTCGTTGAATTTACTCCTGAATATCCTTATCTAAACCAGCATAATTACTGATAGATCTGGTGGATGGAGAAGGTATTGTTACTTAGCCTTCCACAGCAAGGGTTTTTACGTGAACTAAGCAGTACTTTTCTCCCTGTTGTGAGCTCATTAATCCCTATTTTCAGTTGGTACTGAGGGATGATATCTGATATTTGGTTTATCTTTCAAATATGAAAACAATTTAGGATTCTAAGCAGTAACACTGCTCAGGTTCAGAAACAAAAGGAGATACTGGTTCAGTGAAATCCCTCATACGTTTTGAATGCATTTTGAGTGATTGCAAATGACTTCTAAATAGAAGGTGGAAGGATGCATTTCCATTCTTTATATGTACATGCATACATACAGGTATGTCTATATATATACATAAAATGTAATTTTTATGTATAAATGTTTAAATGTTATACGTACAATGCATATCGTGTATACCCCAATCATTCTTAACCTCTCCCAAATAAATTAATATTATCTATCAGTTTAAAAACACTAAAGTACCACTAAAAGTAATGTTTCACTGTCAAAGACTTCTTGTCTATATCATTGCATTCTGTAGCCTTGCAGTAGTCCAGGCTACTGCCCTGGCTTCCATTCAACTTCCATTCCGCGTTCTTTATATAGAAAATGTGATTTTCTGAAACTTAGTGTGAGATCCGCACTTTTCCTATCATTCATATTTGGTCACCCTCACACAAATGACTTCTGAAAGCCCTCCAGTTTCTAATCTGTGCTTTTACTTTTTTAAAGCCTCGTGCCTACCTGGAGGCTTTTGTGTAAAGATTGTACGAAATCACTCTGACAGTTTGGATTGTAAATTGAACAACTAATTTTAACCTCTCTTTCAAAAAAAGGTGCTCAGTAAAATAGCCAAAGCTTGAGGCTTGCCTTAGACATGGTTTTCATGCAGATTAGTTTCTGAAGTCATGGGGTTATATTTACCAAAGTAGCACCCAGACGGGTTTTGTGTATTGACTGCAGAGTATAAAGAAATAAAAATATAGCAAGCCTACAAAGAATTGTGTCCCACCATTCTTTGAGGAGAAATGTCACCTACTAGTGCTGTGGTGCTTAAATGTCAAAGTTTAGCCTTTGTCAGCTAGCTGCTTTAATTTAAATGGATAAGAATTTTAACTGTTATTATTTTATTTGTCCAGAAACAGACATTTTGTCGAACAAACTGGTAAAATGAATGATTAGAGAAGTTGAAAGCTCTGTGTTCTTCAATCCAGCCTTTGCAGATTTGTCTCAGGATATTACAGCTGTAGATTTTAATCCTGCTTCACACTGTGCCTGAGATTAATTTACCAGTGCTCAGCCAGTTCTCTGAGTATGAAATATATTCACTTGTCAAGAGTTTAGCCTTTCTTTTCACTTAAACTCGCAAAAACCTCTATTTTTTATGTTTTTATTTAAAAGAATGTAAAAATTAGAGCAGTTGGTTTTCTTATCTGATTGTCACATTGTTAACATGGTCCATTGTTTGCATATATACTCAGTTGACTTGGAAATTAATAGTGAAAGGAAATTGAGAAAAACATGAGTAAAGAATTTATGCTGATACATATTGCATGAAAAATAGCTCTTACGAGCTTCTTCTTTCTGATTTTGATGTTGCCAGTGGTAAAAGATAAATCTATTGTAGGACAAAACACATCCAGTTAAGATCACCTAGTTTGGCTCTTGCATTAAAAAAGTCATAGAATAGTAGTATTTCCTCTGCCAAGTTTGCAAATCTGAAGTTTGCAAAAGTGAATAATATGACTTCTGATTAAAGTTACTGTTCTTACAAGGTATTTGCGATGATCTAATTTTCCACAGGAATTACAATGCTCTCAATATGATCAAATGTCCTATAGCACAATATGTTGCAAAAGATATTAAGAAATATCCATTATGTTACCTCTCAGTACTCTCATTACTGAAGTTTGCCACTTTCATGTTACTGCTCAACGTTTCTGTGTGGTGTATGGTATGCTACAGCTTTATAGTTATCCTTGAGACAAGAAGAAGCCAAGTCGATGAGGGTGAGTGTATATAAAACCGTACCGTCTTGATGGTTAGACATCATCTGGCATTATTTTTTGTTTTATATTTGGTCTGCCAACAGATGCCTTTTAGGGATATCAGTATTCTGCCTTTGGCTAGTTGGTTATCAAGCTTTGAAGAGTAGGACCTACTGTATTATCTTTGTATGACATTTCTCTGTTCTGTGCATGTGGACAGCCTTGCCATCCCAAGTAGCACCACCTGGGAGAGACCAATTCTTACAGATAAAATTACTTGTCAGAAGCTTGTCCAGAATGACTAATTTGAAAGTCAAGTGAATCCAGTCTCCTTACTGACTACTCAAAAGCAGTTCTGCAGCTGGCAAATTTGATACAATTTGATTTGTATCAATACCTCCTCAAAGCTCTCTTTTTTGGTTGGTATGAGAGCAATCTGTGATTTTAATTTGTTTGGGGAGTTATGTATCCATCAAAAATTAAAGATAGGCAACTTCAGAAAATCATTCTTTTAAAAAGTCATTAACAGTGTGTCTGCTGACTGGTCATTTTGTCTTCTTGATGCAGCTGAGAATTTATATTCCTCTTGACCTTTTTAAATGTATTTTTTTTATCTCAGTATCAGTATTATCCTCTAACATGAAAAGCAGTATTCACTGGCTCATATATCATGTCATTGTGTACATGCAAATGTGATACTATCAAGGTATCCTGGGTATTTGGTTCACATTTTCATACTAGCGGCTTTTTTCCAATGGATATAAGTCGTGTGCACATAGAAAGTTATGATTATCAAGACGGGGTTTTGTTTTTTATTTAATAGACCATACAGTTAAGCATGTTTTAATAGACCATACAGTTAAGCATGTTTGTACTCCAGTAGATTTTGAGTGTGTAAATTTATGTAAGCCTGTGCATTGCTAATTTACAAACTAATCTAATCTTGGCATTTGAAAAAGCCTCTCCGCAACTTCTGCATAGACTGTGAACACACTGTACCAAAGAAGTGTGCATGGTGTTATTTCCTAAAATGAAATGCATGTTGTTGAGAACTGGTTAGATAGAAGGAATAAAGCACTAGATTGATACATAAGCTATTATCGTAACCATTACAAAATTATAGCAGAAGAATGTCTTCTCAGCCCAAAGAGAAGGAAAATCGTTAACTTGTTTTGCCACTTAATAAAGGGGCATTTTTATTGACTGTTCACAACAGACTGATGTTGAGCCTATGTCACTGAAGCACTGACTTCAACAAAGCGGTACAGAAATTAAACTTCAGTGCGTCTGAAAGGGTGTTTCATTTCCTTAAGGAAGTGTTAAAACATAGGTATAACTGTTTGATGCTTTCCTCCCACTCACTTTTCTACACTGTCAAACAGTTTACTGTGCCTTTCAGCTGTGCCAATAGAAATAGTTTGAGCCATCTTTGAGCTAAACAAATTGTATCAGTGATTTTTTTTTTTTTTTGAAAATAACTCAGTATCTTAAGGTCATTTTTATTCAAAGATGGAAAACTTAGTTTTCCAGCTGATGAAATCAGTCAATGTAATTAAAATTTCAACATCATTTTACCTCATTAGAACATCTCTGTGAAGGTATCTGTTACCAGAGACCACATAAAACAAATGCCAGCAACAATAAAATTAATGCAAAAACAACCTGAATGATTTTGACCATTTCCAGTCTATTTGTTAAAATTTAGGATACAAAATGCAAATTACAACAGCATACAGGCTGAGTATGCCCTCTCATTTCAGAGCATAAAACTGTATTTTTTAATGTGAGACTATAAAAAAAAAATCTTATTTTTTGGAATTTACAGAGATCATCTTAATTTTTGGAAGATTTCTGTAATAGGCAGTCTTTGTAGAAAGCACCTCCCTGTGCTGCTCTTAGTATAGACTAAATATTTTATGCTATCTGTATTAAAGAATATAATTTCACATTCTGTTGATGCTATTGCAGGTATTTCCTCTGAAATTTAGCTCATGGAAGAGGTTTTGGACTGCACTTACTGAAAGTAAACCGGCTCTATTTTCTACAACTTCATTTCACTTAGGCTGAATGAAACATGCACTAGCTGCTGAGGAAAAATGGTGTTAGAAATAAGTCTTTGTTATAGAAACAAGGACTTTTAATAAAAGTATAATGTACACCAAGGAAAGCCCTTGAGAGTGATGCTAGTGCTCAGATATTCATTTGTTTTAAAAAGCTCTATTTTTTGCATGGTAATTGTAAATTGTCTATGATATTAGTCACACCATCTGTTAGAGCTTCTTCTGAGCCTAACCTTTATTTCAGTCACATTAGACATTGCAGCTGTGGCATTTGTAGTTCGGCTGAGTATGCAACAGGGTGATTGATGATACTTCTCCAAGATATTCCACAGTGAGCACAAAAAAATTTCAATTAAACTTTATTGAATTTCCCTTTCTGCTTTTCCAAACTCTGTTAATAGATAAAAGTTAATTGAGGTTAAGGTGACATGTATTAATTCACTATGACAATAACATAGGTTGTTTGAAGAGATACAGCGTCATTCAAGTGGTCATATTTGGACTAAAAATAAGAAGGGTATGGTATATATTTTTAAACTTTCAGGATAATAGGCATGCTTATTTTCTCTGACTTGAATCAGCTACCATTCTAGGGGAAAAAAAACACTTTCTCTGTCAGTTGTGTGGGAGCAACCTAGTATGTGCAGACATACACATAAATCGTGTGTGAGTGTGTCCGTACAGACATAAAAATATTTATTTTTACGTTTGCTTCTCTGCAACGGAGTTATTTATTGGACTTTGATAGAAACCTGATCCTTTTTGTAAGCCACGAACTGAAATATATCTTTTGGAATACAGTCTGGAAATTACAGACTATAAATTCATAAAGCCAAACTGCAGAAATGAAACCTAGTTCTAAATGTACATTTTAGTGAGGTTAGAAAGTACAGAATTCTCAGTGAAAGTTTGTAGGTGATGAATACTAATACGTACTTGTAACTATGTAAAAATGCTCAAAATGCAGGCTCTCAGTCAAGGGGAGTATAAAACATTGCATTACTTACCAAATTTCAATCCATTGCAAGAGAGTCGTTGCTGGTAATACACGTGGTACATCAGTGTCTTCTGTGTCATTCTTTGTGGATCTTTATTACAAAAATGTGAGGGGGTTTCTCAGGTTCAATACTTAGGATGTGAAACTGATTGCAGTCGTTTTTATGTAGAGAGAGTATAGAAAATCCCATTTCCCTGAATACAAAAGGCTAACTAATTGTGGTTTTGCTCACAGGTTTAAAATCCTTTGCAAGGTAATACCTTCACCAGCCTCTCTTTTTTTGTGTTCCAAGTTTTGTGTTCCTTTTCCCAGAACTTCTATCTTTGTGGAGATTTTTTTTGGTTTTGTTTTTTTTTCTCTGTGTACTGTTTTCCTCTGCTTCTCTTAAGCATACACAGTGCAGTTCTGCCAGTCAGTCTGTCAGTCCCTGGAAAATCTCTGGGCAAAATACTCTGGGCAAAAGCCTTTGTTGTTTTGGTTATTACAAAATAAAGGGAGATTTAACTGCTTCTTTGTTTAAACTGAACAGCAGAGCAGCTGTTAGGCTCACTAACTGCATTGTAGTCCAATACAAAACAAGAAGTGTTCCTTATCATTCTACCCATATTCTCTTTCAGCACAACAAGGCTAAAACACAACTTAAGAACGTGTATAATTAAAGCATGGACATACACTAAAAGTCAAGCCTGTTTTGTTCTTTTGCTGACCTGGGTGTCTTTGTGCTGTATCTTTTTGATGTATCTCCACAGCTGGTTATGGACTGTCATACATTCACTCTGAGTTGGATAGACTTGAAACTTTTTTTGTCCAAAATTTCTGAAGACTCTTAATGCATTACTGTTCCCAACTAAGTAATAATCCGTAGCTAGAAATCACGTAATGAGAATATTTTCTCTCATTCCTCTAATCTAAAATATATTACATTCTGCTTTAACAGGGTAAGAAACAAGAACTTCCTCGAGAAGAACAGGGACCAACAACAAAGAATTTGGATTTTTGGGTGCAGCTCATTACTCTGATGGTCACTATCATTGATGAAGAAAAAACAGCATATACACCTGTCTTGAACCAGTAAGTAATTACTTTCCTCCTAATAAATTAAGAATCATGGATCTGTTGAAACAGGGACAGGAAAAACACCAGAGTCAGTGATGTTACTTTAAATGTAATCTATCTAGAGATTTTTAAAAATACGGAATACAGAAGTGGCATAGTGTGGTAAGGACTTAGAGCTCTACTCGTGGAGGGACAACCCGTTGTTTTAGGAACAGTAAAGATGCACATTATACGACCTGTCCCAAAAAGTTACATAGCAAGGTATTATGCAAGAGAAATAAATGGATAGACAAGTGGGAAGCCACAGAAAACATTATGGTATTGATGTGATGGCAGGGTCATAGCACACAAGGTGGTTAACTTATGCTGAGACCTTCTTAGGCGTTAAAATAAAGTAGCGTTTTACGGATGTATTTGTAACAGAATGATGAACTTCAGAAAGAGGCCCTCTACCAAATTTATGGTTGGTTGGAGAGAAAGCCTAACCTTATTGACTTGAAAATTTAACAGATGGAGAATAGTATCTCGGATTTACCAGAGATGGAAGTTGACTTCTCAGAACTGAGCAAGTTTCAGTAGGTGGGGAAGGGGCGATCAATAATTGAGACAAGTTGAACAACTTATATTTGACATGATAGTAGAGAAGAGGGAGCCAGTGAATAGACAAAAGGAGAGTCAGAAATAGTGTTGGATTTGGAAAATGAAACGTGCAGAGAGAGGGCAAAGGAACATTGTTTCATGTGTTAAGGAAAGAGAAAAAGATAATGCACTAATTGAAGTGTGGCATGGTGAGGACCTAGAGAAAAGTTTAATGTCTTTTAGCTCTTTGGACGTATTTTGCAGAAGGATTCTGCAAAACCTGGACATAGTCTAACTGTGATGACTTATATAGAAGTTAAAATTGAAGCTCATATTGTGTTATAGGTAAACAGGTAATAGAGCTATCTACAGTGCCACAAGAAATTTAATGGGATGGTCTGAAGGGGAGCAAGAAGAATTTTGTTTCTTTTATATGCAATTTGACAGATGCTGAAAGGTATTCTGCACGTGTGGATGAGTAGCTCCTCTATTAACTAAAACTAATTTTTTTTTGTCTGACTGGAGAAGAGACAGAGACAAAGAACAGAGTTCCTCTGGGGGAATGAGGAGATTCCCTGAAGTGCACCTGAGGGATTGTATAAGGTGTGAGAAGAGGAACTGTATAAAGTGTGAAAACAGAATCAGGACTGGGCAGAGCTGGGACAGAGTAAGGGAGAGAGTTTGGGTGTGTAGCTTCTCCCGTCTTCACCGTTCTGATGGAAGGGGGCACATGGAATAATGTGTCTGTGAGAAAGAGCAGACATTAGGAGCAAGATGTGAAGAAGCCATAATGGAAGAAGTTAGAAGAAAACTGTTCAGAATTTCTTTGGATACAGGTTTGGTTTGGTTGGTTTGGTTTGGTTTTGTTTTGTTTTTTAAGGAAATGCTTCTCCTATCACAAAAGCAGCATGTGAAAACAGTTCAGAAAAATGACAGCCAGCCTCTTCCTTCTTGTTCATCTCCTTGTCAGAACCATACGGCCATTCAGGGGTCCCAATGGAATATCCAGGCCTCTGTCTCTTGGAATCCAGCTGTAGAACTGAAATTCATGAAGACCCCACTAAAGCTCCAAGCATTCTGAGAGTAGTTTCCACAGTGGTGTTACATTGCTCAAAATTCTTTTCCTCAACCAGTTTTGGGAGCCCTATTTTTATATGTATCTGGGAGGCAATATGATGTTGTGATAGAGCAGTTTGAACTATATCAGCTGGTCACCGTGGGACGAAACATGACACGATTACCTCAACAACTGTTGTGGGAACTGAAAGACCATAAAGTGCCCTTAATTCGAAACAGAAAGCTCACCTCGCTCAGTGAGAGCTAAGCGGGGAACCTACAGATCTTGTACGACTTAAGAAACTTGATTAAACAAATCTTCTGTAGAGTACAAGTCTTAGGGAAAAGTACGACGTGATGTCCAGTATTCAAGTTGTAAAAGTTCTCATTGTATTAGTTGAAACAACATAAAACGTGTTTGGAACTTGATTGACAAACAACTTTAGGACTTCGCAGCACTTGTGGAACACGGGTTGTACATACTACCAGAAGCTGCTAGCAAAACAAAATACCTGTTCAATCAAAAGAAGCAGTGAACCAAGGAAAAAATCCTCAATTGAAATATGACTGTGCATTTGAAAATTAAGATCTAAACCTTATGCCTCTGCATATCTTTAGTAAAAAGCTTTCAGTTTAGTTGTATAGCACATAGAATAGTCATGTGTGTTGCAATACAATTTTAATAACAGAGACAGACAGCTCTGGTGGCACTTTTAAATTTGTTATTTGCTCATTCTTACATCTTTGCAATGCAAGGATGTTTTGTGTTTTCTGTGTGTGGACACTGTTTTTAGTACTATTCTCTGGTACTGACTCCTGCAGAGCATATCAAAATACTGGCTTGGCCCTTGACAATTTTAGTGACTGTCAGATAGCTAAAATCACATTTTGAAAGGAAGATAAATGTCATGATTACCATTGGAGAACAAATGCTATTAATGCTGCTTGAGTTTACCAGGCTTTGTTAGCTGGCAAATTTACCTGACTCATTGAACAATCAACAAGTGATGTCATTTATTATTTGACTAAAGAAAGTATGAATGGTATTATAGAAATGCTGATCAAAGGTAATTTGAGAAAGTACTCAAATTTGAAATAGTATTGCTGAAACTGTTAGGAATTTATATTCCCAGTTAAAGAAAAGAACTTGGAGCAGTTCCAGATACAGTGTAAATAAGCAACTCAAAAAGAACGTTAGGGTAAGAAACAGAGCCTAGAAGAAACAGACCCTACAAGAAATGGAAAAAAATTGTATGATCAGCAAAGTTATATTTTAGAAATCGGAAAGAATAACACTTAAAAAAAAAAAAAGACAAGATAGGTTAAACCTTGTAAAAGAAACTAAAACAGATAGCAAAGAAAAATTTAATGTAACGGGACTGAGATCTCTTCGCAGTGAATATGGTATTCATTTGAAAGTTGATCTAGGCATTTAGAAATTAAAGGAGGATAACACAAGAGAAGGAGTCTAGCTGAGAAACGGGTGCCAGCACAGAATGGCGAATGACCCTGAATGTTTGCAAGTGGAAACAACCAGAGCTGCTGCAAAAGCAAGACTCCAAGAGGTTTCACCAACTCCTTCTCAATTCCACAGTGCATAAAGAACTGGCAGGTGAAACCTGCAGGAACTAGGATGCTCCAGGAGCTGGGGATGATTAGTAAACCTATAAAGTCAAGGGTAGTAACTTATACTGAAGGAGCAGCATAATTGTCACCTCTAAGTCTGAGAGTTGTGGAATATACTTCAGTATAAAGAAATACTAAAAGCATGGATGAAAGTGAAGAAATAGGTAAAATACATCATGAATCTTGGACTATTCCAAACAAACTCTAGAATCTGTCTTTGATAATGTAATTGATTTTTTTGATGAGGCCGAAACACTATAACTGAGCTGTGTAACTAATCTGGTCTTAACATGTATGATACATTGCTTCATGAGAAACTGACAGCTGATCTTGTGAAAGATCCCAATATTACTTTGTTTAACAGAGTAACATACAAATTTAATGAAATGAGTGATTAAAATGCCATCACAGAATGAAGTTTAATTAGTGATGAGAATAATACTGAATCAAGCACCAAAACACGAGGTACAATTTCCATATGTTGTCTTTAGGAAAAGGGACATTACTTTGTTTAAAATAAAAACCTTGGGTAGGTGGCAGATAGAGAATAAAAAGTGAGAATAAAAGAGTTCTTTGCTCATAGTTTAGAAGGAATGCAGTTTCCAAAACAGATACAACTTCTCTCTCAAGAATTGGCGAAGAAGGGACGAGGCCCAGTGCCCCACAGGTAGTGCACACACAGCACAAGAATGAGTGTATTTACACAGCAAGACCAGACTGTGTTTAGCACCCTAACTGAGACTGAGCACCCCCCAGATGGCATACGAGCTGTTCTGAGAATGTGCACACAGTGTTCAGGGGCTCCGGGACTCTTGAAGTGTACCATGTGCATATTTGACAGCACAAACTGTGAAGAAACATCCTTAACTGCCGTGATAGGAATGTCTTCCTTTGTTTAGGACTGAACTAAAGACATGCAGTTCAATTTAGGATAAATGCTTTTTTTTTTTTAATTTATGTTCTGCTTCATATATTGATTCTTTTTGTCTTCTATTAAACGGCGTTCAGTTTCATTCTATTGATTTATGTATTTATACATAGTCCTTTGTTAGCACTAGCCAGTGTAAACAGTTTTCATTACATTCCCGCTTGACTGAAGTCAATAGAGGGACGAAATTCATAAGTGGCTCTCTTTTACGTGCAATTTAATATTTATGGAGATACAAAGAGATGATCGTGTTCCAGAAACATACGAGTTAATTTCCTGTGAAAACCTAGCATATTCTCTTTATTAAGAAGTTCTACCAAATAGCATTGCACGCTCCACTTACAAGTTGAGGATTAGAGAGTGTTGTGCGAGAGAAGATGATGATTTTGACAACAGTGTTTTGGATAAACTCAGATTTTACAGTATTGCTCTAAGAATGACACAGAAATTGAGAAAATTATGTCCCATAACACAGAAGTAATTGTAGTAAGAGGAAACAAAATGACTCACGGATCACTCTCCTGGTCGTCCTCTTGCTTCCCTAAGAAATGTGAAAATGTCTGGCTTTTATAAAGATCAGAAAACCTAATATAAAGCATGTTGCGTGGTCAAATTGCTCTGACATTTTATTGCTTACAGATCAAATTCTGAAATTCTTTGTTGAACCACATTTCTTTTTACTTAGCAGGCAATATAATATAAAAAATATAGAAATTCCTGAGTTACATAGGTGCTTTAGAATTTGACCTTTGATTATCATTTCCCTTTAGTGAGTCAGCTACTGCTGTTGTTACCCTTTATCTTCAGCCTACAGATTTTTGTTTATGTTTCTGTTGTATACAGTCTTGTTAGCTGCTCACAGTCAATAATAAAAATAGTTGCATAATATGCATAAATCTCTAACTATTTCAAATACAGAATCCAGCATGAATTTTGGAAAGGAAGTTCAGAAACAACTTGGAAGTAGGTATTTAGGTAGCCCATAAACACTGAATTAAAGTGTACAGATGATGGGAAAACGTGTTTTACTGAATGCTTAGGCACAGGGAAAGAGTGAAGATTGACTCCGCAATTGCAGAAAGTCCCAAGTCCTAGTGTGTGTTCTCATACAGTAAAGAAAAAGAAATTTTCTATTATGCATACTTCTCAGAATTAACAATGCACCCAAGGACCGCACGTGTAGAGCGGGACAACTGTGCTTAGCTACCATGGTGATCAAGGATTAACCAGGTTGTGTAATAATGAGCTTAGTAATGAGTGTTAGGCAGATATTCAGAATTTCGTAATACAGGAGACTGAGGAGGTTATCTCCGCTCTCTGCTGCTTGATAGCTCCCAGAGTTACAGCTGCTTTACTTACGAGAGCGGATCATGGCTACCGTCATCCTTTTAGAGCAGATCACATCAAAAAGGAGTAGGTCTCTATGTAAACTAGTCCTTATATGCCCTTCCTCCAACTTGATTAAGAAATTCTGGAATGCATGATGCTTTTCAGACAAACATGGCTCTCACGTTCATTCCAGTATATCTCCTCCCACGATGAGTAGGGTAAAAGAGTTTGCAAAATATAGTTAATTATCTAAATGCTTTTCTTGGTTTTCTTTCAAAAAGTTTGATCTGAGAGAGAACTAGTAATTGCATTCCTGGAGTACAATTAGGATAGCGCCTAGGAAGAAGAGAAATAACACTGCTTCTTTTCAGTGTTTCTGAACTTCTTTCTTCCTAGAACTTCAGCTGAAATCCAGCGGCATTTAATGTTATTAGAAAAATGTGATATGGCTCAGCATTTATTTGCATAAGCATGTACATAGTTTCCTGCTATTAATTACGGAAGAAATAGCAGACATCTTGCTCAGAACAGTCGGATCAGCTGTAGCATTGAGCTGCAGTACTCAGCAAGCTCTGTCTTTCATTCCCATCACTGTTCCTGTTACAATATCTTCAGGCTTTTTCGATCTCCAGTTTATGTACGTTAGAAATGATATCTCAGTCTTGGATTTGCCACCAGCAAACCTTAGACTATCCAGCTTAACTCTGATTAACCGTTTGACTAGTACCTTGTGCAGTCCAGCTCTTTTTTTTTCCAATAAAAAGAGACTTCATCTCTTTTTCTTGAGTTTGCTAGAGTGTTAGGACTGTCTTTGAATCCAAGCCCCATGTTTAACAGCCATTATCATCCTGTGCATAGCAGTAAATCACGGTAAGAAATTTTGTGCTGTCTGGTACTTGCTTTTGGAATTGAAAAATAATTTCAGTCTTTTAGTGAAGGATGATTTCTCACTGCGCTCATTCATCTTTTGGTGAAGTTACTGTAACATCAAGCTTCAGTAAGAAAAGGAGAATCAGGCCTGAGCGTAACTCTCGTTGTTTTGTGTTTGGTTGGAGAACCAGAGAACTCCTCCACAAATTTAACCACCTGAGACCGTGAATTTTCAAAACATGGCGGGGGTGGGGGGGTTGGGATGTTGGAGCCTTTTCTTCTTTAGATTCTTATGCTTTGACTAATTTTTGCTTTCAGTTGTGTATGTATTTTTTATATGTCAGAAGTTGTCTTCAGTTGTGGCCCCAAATACAGGTAAGTCAGTAGTGACTGCTGTGAACCTCTGTCATGTATGATTCTCTTCAGCAGTCTCGGAGTATGCCTATGTTATATGCAAGTCAGTTTTAGGGGAAAAAAATAGAACTATATAACTTCTTATGTCATTATTTTTAGTCAGAAAGATAAGTTACAGGTGAAGAACAGTACTACTGCTTTTGACGTTTGGAAGCAAATTTGGTTCATTGAAAATATTACGTGTACATGTTATTAGGAGGAATATGGTCTGAACACATTAGTGCTGAGGAGTAACAGGCACATTAAAATCTCAGTCATGTTCATCTCTGCGGTTTATGTTACTTCTTGTACAATTTCATGGCATGAATGTCTTTTATGACGCAAGTAGTTCAGTTTGGTGAGTACTGAGGTATGTTTGAGAGAATACTAAATATGTCCCTCTGATAAAGTGCAAACTAGGAACAAGGAAGGGGCAAGCTGTTTGGGAGTAGTTAGGGATAAATATCAAATGAACGCTAATTGATCAGCTGCAATTTTCTACTCTTGCTTATTTCTCATTTTCTCTGAATATTCATGTAATAGTGTGTATATATATAATAGTGTGTTTATATGTGTGTATGTGTGTGTATGTATATGTGTACACAAACACACACATACACACACACACATATGTAAACATGTATATTAAAACAAACTAGAACTCCATCCTGGTACAGGACGGGGCTCAGAATGATGATTCAGAAGCTTAAGTTCCGGTGCTGACTGCCACTCACCTGTTGTAGGACCTTGGGCCGGTCACTTCTGTTTTGTCACCTTCCCTTTTCTTTGTCCTGTCTTTTTAGACTGTGAATTTTGAAGGTCAGTGATTGTTTCTTACGACATATTTTGAAGTTCCTGTGTAGTAGTGTAGTGATTTCTTGAATCTATCTGAAATCGCTAAGTGCTACTATAATGAAAAATAATAAATTGGATATTATTACATGAGTAGCCTTAGAAACTTGAGTGACCATATTGAAGTAAATATTAAAATGGGACTACTCATGCATAAGCTATCTCTGAGGATAAATCGTGGTGGGCATGGGGCAAACCATGCCAATTACACTTCCCTAGGGGAAAAAAAGGCCAGCACTTGTTGTATATAGTACATATAAAAATAAAATCTTTGTCAGTATTTTGCAGTCTCTAGTTACGCTTGTGCCCTTCTATTTGTAAGGGAATGCACAAATGGTGTTATAACAGTGGGACAGATGATTTAAAATACACAGTTAGGGAGATTAAACACAAAGATACATTAGTATAAAACGTGAAGTAGACATGACACAATTTTTAGCTATTTCATAGCCTCGAGTAAGGTACAGACCACCTGGTAAGCACCTGAAATTAGAAGCATGCCTTGAAAATTACCAACATCATCCAGTAACTCCTGGCAGCTGGTGAGCTATTAGAGGAATTCTTGATTCTTTTATAGATTAATTCTTGATTCTTTTCATAGAAGAATAAAGACTAGAAAAAAGTCCTGCAGAAGTTAACCTGCTTGTCACTTTACGGAACTGCTTCATAACAATCAAATGAACAAAAAGGAACATAGTATTAAGAAAAATAATACAGGCATCTTCTTCCACATTGTTCACTTAGGCACTTGAGAGGAACATTTCTTTCAAGCTTGTCATTTCATCGTTGGTTTCTTTACCTGCTGCAGTAGGACAGATTTGTATTGGCGTTTGTGGGCAGCATTTATCCAAGAGACGCTGAGATATGTTTCACATTAGATTTCAGGTACAGTGTAAGTCAGCCTGTCCTCATCACACCTGTATTGGAATCAGTAACACTGCTGTCATGAAGGAGATCTGCAAAGCCATTCTGCCGTGTGTCACACTGCAGAAGAGACCACGGTGTCTAATGAGATTTGCAATCACTGGCTTGTTCCTCAAGTCCTAGCAGTAATGCAGCTAAGAGTGCAAGATACCTTGCATTACATGCGGTGTGGAGGTCAATGGAACGTTGTTCCATGCCCATCAACACAAGGTCTGGGATTTGATATAAGAAGTATTTAAAACATTGTCTGAAAGGAGCCACCTCTGCTGCAATTAGTGAAGCTGAATCAGCTTCACTGATGGATACAATCGGATTTAACTCAACGAAAGATCTCAGTTCTGGCACATTGTGGAAAAAAGCTCCTGTTTCTGATGCTGAATGTTTAACGAAGCACATAAAATTTTTGCCTGCCTGAAGTGCTGTAAGGCTGTAACTTATTTTATTGAGATCTATTTTAGTATCCCCACACTTCTATAAAAGCTCTGTCAAATGGAAATGAAACGGATAATCGAGACTTTTGTGGGTAATTTAATGTGTTTTGAAATGCACGTTTGAATGGAATTATTTGTGTTTATATTTAAAATACAGACTGCTTGCTTTGAATTAGGAGGTCATTTGGTTTTCAATTTTTGTTTTATCTGTGGAAATCTTAAAGATTTTTTTTTTAACTCCAGAGTTTTTTCAGTTGCTTTTGTAGAGGAGGAGCTCATATAAAACATAACATATGTTACTGAAATAAATTTCAAGGGGAAAAAAACAAGGGAAGGTTACTCAAAGCAGTGTACCATGAAAAACACAGTTACCGTGTTAGCAGTTAAAGACCTTAAGAAGAGACCGGATCATGGTTCCTTTATGAGTTAAGCTACTAGTGCCTGTGTTGTATTTAGCATAATAGCATATTGAGCGGCACTGGGAAGATCATAGCCCTCAGATTGAAGGAAGTGATGGCTCCCTTCTGATCTGAACCTGTGAGATTGCACTGGGAGTATTGTTCCAATTTGGGTTCCCCAGTGCTAGACAAACATTGTCATACTGTAAAACTACACCACCAAGATGATGAGGGGCCTGGGACACGTGATGTATGAGGAGCAGCTGAGGTAGCAGGCTCTATTCAGCCTGAGGGAAAGATGACCAAGGGCAGTGCTAATTGCAATCTTCAAATTCCTAATGGATCGTTATATGGTAAAGACAGAGCCAGACCATTCTGAGAAGTTCACAGCAAAAGGATGAACACAATTTGCAGGCAGAGGAATTCTGATCGGATATGTGGGAGAAAGTCCACGTTCCACCACTAAGAGTGGTCAAACATTGGTACCTGTTGCCCAGACAGGTTGTGGCATCTTCATGTTTGGAGATACCCAGAACTAGGCTGAACTGGCCCAGAGCAGCCTGATGTGAGTTTGAAGTTCTCTCTGCTTTAAGCTAGGCGACCTTCAGAAGTCTATTCCACCCTAAACTGTTCAGTGATTCTACAAAAATAGCTGCGTTAGCTCAGAACAGCGTCCAGTCAGCTATCCTTGCAGCCACTACTGGATGCCTAGAGGAAGAGTGTATCACAGTCGTCATTCCTCTCCTGGCAAGGTAATGGTTGAAACAGTAGCCCTAATATTGTATTCTTTCTGTTTTTTTACCCTATCGTAATTTTACCCCATGACAATTCTGTGCTATTTTTTGATACAGCTCTTAGCTTTTCTTCCCTTCCTTTAATATTCAGAGCAAATCTTCTGCCTGCATGATGTAGTCTGTCAGTCCTGTAACAATTTGTACATTATTCATTAAAAGGATAGCCAACTGCAATTATATATAAATATTACTTAGGTAAATTTAAACCAAAGGGAAAATCTATTCTCAGGTTTTTAATGTTAACAAATGCAGAAATTGGTTGTAAATAAAAAAAAGGTTAGATTTTGCATTCTGTGCAAGAAAGAGTAATTCATGCAGAACTGCTATATCAATTGCACTCTAATAATCACTGTCAGATCCTCTGTAAACTAACAGTATTTGGAAAATATAAAATCAGATTATCTACACAGTATAGCTTTCATATCTCCATATAATTCAGTTTTCAAACAATATAATTAATATGTATGCAAAAGGAATTTTAATCCTGGTAGATAAATTCTGTTTATTCATAAATTCCTTTTATAAGTAGTAAAATTTGTTAATAAGCAGATTGTGCCTGATGGACTTTGCAGTACAAGATATTTGTACTGTTTGAAATTGTTGTACATCAATGAACAGGATAAAGAATTCAGGGCAGAGTAAAGGAATAAACACGCGTATTTTCTTGTGGCAACACAATTCATATGAATGACAGAATAAAAGAGAGCCATGAATCACATATGAATTGATGGTTGCTAACACGTCAAAACGATGTTTGCCACCATTTGCATTGGGCGTGTCTGTCTAAGCAGGGCTGAGCTGCAGTAGTAGTCAAACTTGTGAACGTAGTGTTGAAAGCTAGAAGTTTAGTTTACTTATGAGATTGCATCTGTTACCAGCTCTGGCATGAATATTCTTCGTAACTATGAAAAGTGAAAGAGCAACAGTGTTATTTTGCGGAGAACGGAAGGTAGCGCTGAAGCCAGTGTCCTGTAATAATGATAAGCAAGTATTTTTACTTAATTGGGATTAGATTCTCCAGAAGTCAGATTATTAAACGGTATTAAGCATTCATGAAACATGAAAAGTTTAGCTGAACCCTGTTGAGCAATGCGATGTCATTTGAAAGCATCATGTATTGAGCATAGCATGTTTGTGCTTGGAGAAGTGTGTTTTATGGGTAGTAGCATGACACAATGAGATCTACTGGCATGTTAGTTACTCATTAGCATGTTAAGTCAATTTTTCTGGCTGAAAATTTTGATTAGGTTGATCGTCTGCATTATATTACCAGTGTACTTTGGACAAATTAAAATCTGTTACTTGAGTCTCTGAAGAATACACCTACAGGAATCATAGCTGTCATGAGGCAAATTAATTACATGTGAAGAGTAAGTGATTTATACTAACATGAATTGCACTTGCTGTTCTAAAATCATTTTTATCACAGTAATTTCCCACCATGAGATCACTGTGTTGGATAAGATGAAACAAATACATGGGATTGGCCATCAACCTTGTAGGGTCTATACAAAAACATATCCATGTAAAGATACAATTGCAAATTTCCCTACCCTAGGCATGGAATAGAAGGATTTCACTGGTATGCCCAGATGAGGGTTAGGCATTAAGTTTATGTTTCTCAGGGACGCAGAAGCTTCTGTCTCCTGCAATCCTGTAAACCTAAGGTGCCTAAGTTTAGGTACCTAGCTGAGACTGGGTGGGATGGATCGATGATTCTCTGTAGAAGCGCAGTAATTTAAGAAACATAGTGAAAGTATAATTGCAGTTTGTACATGCAGGTATTTTCACGAGTTCAAATATGCATACATATATATACCTCTAATCACACAGGTGCTTTTTTATCAGACCCAGTCTTACCTTATGGCCACCTTTACATTCCAAACAGACAAAATCTAGTATCAGTACTGAATAATTCTTTCTTTGGTAGTGAGAACTTTACAGTTTCTTACATTTTTGTTAGAATTACAACATATTTGCTGAATTTGATTAAAGCTTCAATAGAGATGAAAATTGGATCAAATTCTCTGCTAGTGTAAAGTGGTGCAGTAGATTCAAGCCAAAAGCCAAACAGCTCTGTGTTTTTCTTCGTGAGTGTGACCTTTGATGATTTTACGTATTTATGGTGAACTGCTAGTGTATTCATATAGCTCTCGCTGCACCATTATAGTGTAAATAGTCATTTTATTGCTCTGAGCTTCCATGCAGTAATTCTGGCTCTTGAGCTGGGTCACCTGCTTTCCTGTTGTGTGCCCTGAAAACTGCTCGTATTAGTGTCAGTCCCACTTCTGGAATAAGGACAGACTTTTCAAAAAGGACAGACAAATAGCTCTCTTTTGAAATCTGATGTGAAACATACAGTATCTGTCACTAAAATGTCAGCTTTGCTAGTAGCTAACACTGAAGCTGGTAACTGAGAGATCAAAGCTTTGCATAGAATAAGAAGCAATTGTGCATCTATGAAGCAGAAGTGAATGAAAACTCACTTGCTTTCGATAGCACCAATATTTAGAAAGACTGTTTTTCAAAGATGATGTAAGACGAAAACTAAAAAGTTTTAATTAAGAGTACGCATTTTTCATACGTTGTATGTTGTTGACTGATTCATCCCTTACTTCAGAGTGCTCTGTTGAGCAGTGAAAGCCTTCAGATCTGAGCCAGTCGTTCCAGGTTTTTCATAAGTCATCTAATTTATCTTTGGAGTTATCTGCAGGATAGATCTGGTTCTCGTTTTAAAATATGTCATGTGATGGAAATGATACAACATACATCTTACTACTTAGCCAGGTCCCTTACATTAGGCTGCAGGAAGTTTTTATTTGACAATTGGTCAGTTCATATAGTATTACAAAACAGAAAATATAGTACACTGCATTCTAAGGATATTATTTTGTGGAAAATAATTATTTTGCGGCAATATTTGCCTGTCTGCTGTACAGCTGTAAACATAATTTCTAGCAGCAGGTGCACTGATGTAATGTGATTGATTGCAGGTTCCCTCAAGAGCTGAACATGGGAAAAATCAGTGCTGAAATCATGTGGACTCTCTTTGCCCAGGATATGAAGTATGCTCTAGAAGGTAATTAATACTGACTATTAATTATATTAGCGAGGTCACGAAGACTGATTTCCAGTGCGAATCACACCTGGCATCAGATTTCTGCATGTGGTAAGAGTTTTCTGATATACTTGTTTAGCTGTTTCCTGGGTCAGTAAAAAAAATGGAGGTTGTATAAAGGAACAAAATCATTTTATTGGGTCTGTATAGAGTTATCTGTGGAAGAAAGAGACAAAGAAGTGTAACTGCAAATGCTACTACTTACTACGTAAAAATCATTAATATCCAAAGCAACACAAATATCCTTGCTAGAAAGCATTATACGTATCCTACATTTGATTAGCTGAAAGTTGTGAATGTGCCCATAAGAAGCATTTACAGAATGAAGTTATGGAGAAGACACACAAAGAGATAATTAAACCTTCTTTTGTGCTCTGAAGACAGGTTGTATTCATTTAATCTCCAACAGAATCAAATGCAATTCTCGCTTTATTATTTAGGATAGTAACTGTGGTTAACCACAGGGAAAAAAATAAATGTTTTTTTTTTTCTTTAGGGCAGGTGATCTCCAACTGATGCTTTTAAATCCACTCAATAAAAATGGTTGTTGCAGAAAGCCAAGTAAATATACCCACCCCCAACTTAAAAAAAAAAAAAAAAAAAAAAAAAAGAACTGAAGAAAATAAATTAAGGGAAAAATTCTGATAAATAATAGAAATACTGCTGGTCCATTTTGCCAGCTGATTATTAGATAGTTTTGAAATCATGTGTCTTGAACTATCAATTCCTCAAACTCTCCATAACTAGTATTTATTTTTGCAGAGCAAAAAGTTGTTATGGTGTTAGCTGAACTTCACTGATTTTATTAATCTATTAAACAGATTTTGGATTTACATGTCAGAGACATGTAAAATGAAAGAGTATTTTAGTTTCCATCTGACCCCAAGACTATAGCCAAAAAAAAAAAAAAAAAAGTGAAGCTGCATGGATCAAACTTGAATGTGATTGGAAAATTTGTGTTTTGGATTTTAAGATATGTAGTGAAATTTATTCTATTGGCCTTACAAACTTTTTTCTCCAAAAAGGTGGGGGAAGGGAAGGGAAGGAAAAGGATAGTATCTCGGGAAACAATTGTTAAGGCATCAATCCAGTATATACTGGCAAACTCAGGGCCAACCTCAGTGATGTGTGAGGAATTATAACGTAGAGCAGTAGTGTTTTCACCAAAGAACATACAATTTCTCTCATCTTCATTTAGAAATTAAGAACAAAACAAGGGTTTACAGTGTCCTCCAGAATTTTTTGCTCATGCAAGAGCAGGAACAACTAATTAGAACAAGCCAGATTTTGTGATTTTTGAGTAAGCAAGACTCGCATTGTCTTCAGCCAAGCCTGCTACTAACTTCAGGGAATGTCTGGTAGTGGTGAAAATAAGTATGGGGCTGGTTTTAGACAACAGTGCAACTCAACAAGCATAAAGGAAACAATATTTGAAGATTAATTTCTGTATTATTTGCTCCAGAAGGTCTAATATGATGATTGCAGTGTGGTGATAGCATAATCATAGATTTTTATGATGATAAAGAAAAAAAAGAAAAGGCGAGTAACTAGAACAGTTATTAATGGAAGAATTATTTTGTTCCTCTGCTGTTGTGCATTTTATTTCGTTAATTATATTATTTGAATGTGGAGCTTGTACATTTAGGGCAGCAAAAGAATTTAAAGATAGGAAGGAAGGGAGGAAAGAATTCCAAGAGCAGCAATTATAATATGTAGAATGAAAAAAGAAGCAGACATAAGAAACTCAGCCCAAGGTGCAGGTAGGAGAAGAGCTGTTCAAACGGATATTTCCAGGGGGTCTTATATAGTCTGGTCAGAGACAATCAGGACAACAGGTTCAAGAAAGCCAATGACAGGGAGAGGATCATCCTTCAGGAGAGATCAATAAAGTTAAAAGTTAGCAAGAGCTGAGAAGCATGAAGAGAAAGTGAAAGCCACTGGTTTTGGTTAGATGTTGTTCCTGGAAGTATCAGTGAGAAGAGTCTTGTGTCTGGAGAGGATACAAAACAGGAACAGACATGAGAAGATAGGTGTTCGGCAACTAAATATTGTGATTGCACTTACAGATAGCTAGCATAGAGATAAATATGCATTTCCAATAGCATTATATTGTCATGCTTTCATAACTTCGAATGTATAGTACATCTGTCTGTACACAGGCATCCCTCAGCATCCTAATACATGATAGTGTTTTAGTTATTGACCTGTACATGCTGTTTATTGCAACTAGGTAATTTGCCACAGACTGCACTGTTTGCCAAGTAGAGCTTATTGGTCATTCAAAAGGCTTCAAATCAAGCAGTGTTTTCTATCCTGCTTGTAAAGAACAGAACAGGAAACTCTTCAGCAAGAGTCATTTATACAGTTTATGAAGTGTGGTAGGCCAACATACTGTTTCTCTCTCCAACTTTACTATGCCTTAAATCATTAGATTCTTTCTCTGGATATCCTACAATGATTATGAGTTTGATGCTGCAGTCATTAATGGCAATAAGGGTTGTGCCTTTGAATTCAGTGGGATTAGGAACAAGACCTTAAATATTGTTACGCTCAATCCTCCCATTTTCAATGGAGTTCATCATTAAAATGCATTGCATTCTGCTATGAAAACCATGCCTTCTAAGTTATTAACATAGGCTACCATCTGTTCCTATGTAGAGTCCAGGGCTGTTATTGCAACCTTTGCCTGATCCAATTTAATATTAATCTCCACAAGCAGCAGCATTGTGTTGCCTTTTGTGTTATAAAGTTGATTCCTTTTTCTGTCTGATCAAGAAGTGATGAAGTAGTCCCACATCATTTGCAAAGGGACATGATAAACAATGAAATTAGCTTGACCTAGATCTTGTTTCTGGCTCTTTCCCCTTTACATTCCCAAATACATCCAGCCACTACTCTCATCAATGTAAACTCAGGGAGCAAGTATGTCATAACTCCATTTGCTAAGAGAAGCCCAATGCCAGATCACCTAGTTCATGCTGCAATTTCTCTCTTTTTGTCTGACAGCAGTGAGAATGGCTGTTCAGGCTGGGGCCTCTGAACAGCCAAATACTCTTGCATTAGCTCAGGGGCTGCCTGGAGCTGCAGCTGCTGCTGGGGAGAGGAGAGCTGCTTCTCAGCAGTGCTGTTTGCCCCCTTGCAATAGGAACCAGTAGGCTCTGGGAGCCAGGCAGCAGCAGGCATTGCACCTCTCTGCCTTTCTTTTCCCTCTTTGCGCTCTTGCACAGAATTAGGCTGGCTCTCTTTGACAGACAGAGGAGAGTGATATAGGAGGCTGCTGCTGTGAGATTGATATCAAATTGATGTGCCTTGCAAACAAGAGTGCTCTACAGCCTGATATTTAATTCAACACTTCATTCTATGTTTTCCTCCCTTTTAAGTTAATAACAATATTTAGCTTTTGAAGAGTATTAAAAGTTTTATGCAAACTTCAACAAAATAATTCAATACCAGTTCTAATTCTTTTTCTGAAGCTTGGAATTGTTTTTATGTGTAAGTTTTTTTCATGCAGAAGGTGTCATGTTTTTTTCTCTGAGCAGTGACTTCGTTAGATTTGGCTGTTTTTTTGGGTTTTTTTCCCTCTCTGCAGGTTATTCATAAAGCAACAGTGATTTGCAGGATTGAATATATGTTGTTGTTTGTCATACAGTTTATACAAGCGTATTTGAGCTTATAAGATGTTGACCTGGGGAGGAATAACCCCCTGCACCAGTACAGGCTGGGGGCTGACCTGCTGGAAAGCAGCTCTGCAGAGAAGGACCTGGGAGTCCTGGTGGACAACAAGTTGACCATGAGCCAGCAACGTGCCCTTGTGACCAAGAAGGCCAATGGGATCTTGGGGTGCATTAGGCAGAGTGTTGGCAGCAGGTGGAGGGAGGTGATCCTCCCCCTCCTCTCAGCCCTGATGAAGCCTCACCCGGAGTACTGTGTCCAATTCTGGGCTCCCCCGTACAAGAGAGACCTGGAGCTCCTGGAGAGAGTCCAGCGAAGGGCTACTAAGATGATTAAGGGCCTGGACCATCTCTGCTATGGGGAAAGGCTGAGAGAGCTGGGCCTGTTCAGCCTGGAGAAGAGAAGACTGAGAGGTGATCTGATCAATGTGTATAAGGATCTGAGGGGAGGGCGTCGAGAGGATGGGGCCAGACTCTTTTCAGTGGTGCCCAGCAATAGGACGAGAGGCAACGGGCACAAACTGAACCACAGGAAGTTCTATCTGAACCTGAGGAAAAATTTCTTGACTGTGAGGGTGGACTGAGCACTGGAACAGGTTGCCCGGAGAGGTAGTGGAGTCTCCTTCCCTGGAGAGATTCAAAACCCGTCTGGACGCGATCCTGGGCAACGTGCTCTAGAGGACCCTGCTTGAGCAGGGGGGTTGGACTAGGTGATCTCCAGAGGTCCCTTCCAACCTCAACCATTCTGTGACTCTGTGCCGCAACTTTTACACTGTCTAATCCTCAAAGTATTCTATTTCTATGGTGCAAGTCAATGGGAACGGGGCCAGAATTTCACCAACAATGCAACTGATTTGTTTCTGACCTCATATGACAACAAATTTGTTCCTTTCAGTGCACAAAGATATGAAGGTTAAAAGATGATGAGAGAGTAAGGAGCTGAAATTAGCCACACAATATAAAAAATATCTTTTTTCCTCTCTGTCCTCAGAAATCACTTCACATCTTTTGTGTCTCTAACTTTTGAATAGGTAAGATGAAATGTCCAAAGCTATCCAGTCTGTAAGAAAGAGAACATTCAAATGGCTGTCATTGTGATAATCTAGTACCTCTGTTGTTTGTTGCTAGAAGTCAAGATCAGGATGAGGCCAGAAACGAATTAGCTGTTGTGTAGTTACAGCAGTAAGACAGTCTCTGTCCTGCAGAGCAAAGATTCTGAAGTGCCAGGCCTTATAAAAATAGAAGAAAAAGAAAATCATTCCGCTGTTTTATGCCCTTAAAAATAGGTTTGCTTTTTTAGTTTCCTTCTATTCTCAATGCCTAGGCAAATACCGTCCTTTTGTTTCTCTGACAGATTCCTCTTTTGTGACAGAAATTGATAAATTGATTTGAAAGAGAAGTGGCAGGTCCAGGAGTTGATGCCAAGCACAGAGACAGCACAGAAAAAAGCACAAAGGCTAAGGCTGCCCAGAGAAAGGTTATTGCGTTTCAAGTCTGTTTTCACCCCACTTTACAATTTACAAAGTTCTCCATAAGAAAGAATATAGCCTTGGCTTAGAGGAAGACTATAGAGCAGATTTGTGCAGGACTTGTATGGGAGGGAAAGCAGGGCAGCATCTACTAGAACTGAGGGTTTCATCAGTATCAAACTGTGAAACTTTTCAGTTTTAATGAATGAACACATTCCAGCAGCTGTGTTCCATCATCATTTTTCAGAGACCTGATGAATGAAGAGTCAAATTTAGCTTCTTGGGGGCTTCAGAGAGAGAGTGAGAACAGAGACAAGCAGATTAGAATTGGGGAAAATAATGATCTCTTCTTTGGCAGATAACTTGTAAAATTGAATGTGACGTGATTGGAGGAAGAGGGGAGTTAGGAATGTGATTTGGTCAGCATAACAGGCAATGATGATAATGATAGCAGCTACATTTTGTACATTATGGAAAGCTGAGTTTTGCGAGTAGGAGAATCTAGCTGAGTGCATGTAACAGAGAGACCCCCAAGCTTGGCAAGAAGCAGTATAGCCATACCAAAATGGCACTACTTTGTTGAGGTCACGCTAATTAAGAGAGATGAACAGAACTGTTTTGAGAACCTGAGTTAGTCTTTCTTCATGGCACTGTATTGTGCTGTATTAACGTATCAGTTTACTTGGCACTACCTAAGGAGCCTCTAGTATTGCTCTGCCTTGCATTGGGGGATATGCTCACTGTATCGTTGAATCATCTGCTAAACCATTTTGTTTGCTTTTGCGTACTGAATCATAACTACAGCAAGTTCTATTGAGCGTTTACACTATATTACAAGCCTATGGTAATCTTAACAAGTTAAAGCTTCTTTATTTCTGATTGTGGGTGTATTGGTGATGCCAGATGTTACTGAAAATAATGGAGTACATCAGTGAACACGTGGCTTCATGATTTAAATTTAACTTTTTCATTCTTAATAATAACACTGTATTACCCCTTGTATTTAATATTTGAAGTTCTGGCCTTATTTAATCTCCTTTTAGCCACTGATTATTAATCTTGTTGGGGAACACTTGTTATTAGCTCTTACCCAGGCAGTTACTGGTCGTAGATCGTTTGTGTATAAGCCTTTCCTGAAAGTTCCCTAATTGTAAGCAAGACTGTCACATTTGCTAGCACTACCATGCTGGGATATTAGACAGTAAAGGATGGTTTAAATGAACCCTACATTGTTTAATAATTAGGCATTATTTATACATCACAGGGCTCTGTCCCTCCCACAAGCCAATGAGTTGAGTGGGAAGTATGCAAGTACGGGTGCAGTGTTCTCTTCAGCTCAGTTCTCTGACTGTATGTTCTTTGAATATTATTGCTCTGTTTAGCTTTCGTGGTACGCAGGTTTCAATCTGATGTGATACTGAAGTGTAGAAGCTAAATATACACTGAAGTTGATCTTATTAAACTATTTGCTGTACTGGCATTTTTGTTTGTGTTAGTTGCAAGCAGGATAGAGCAAGTTTATGCTTAATCAGGCTGTATATCTTGTAGCTTGAGTTGTCTTGTGGGTGATGCACACTTCCACTTTTCTGGAAGTGCTGTAGCGTTTGTGAAGAAGTGACGTTTGGGGCATCAGTATAACACAGTGGGGGAAAGATAGCAAATACAGTGTTTTGTAATAGAAAATATCATTATTTGTGGCAGATTAACACACCCCTAGTGATATTATATGTTGCATCTCTTAGATACTGTGTATCAAAGTATTTTATGTCCTTGAAGTTCCTGTGAGGCGCTCACCCCTCCCAGAAAGCTGTGCACAGCTCTGCCTTTTCTGATGCTACTAAGCAAGTCGCCCTGAGCTCACTTGTTCTTCCTGCTGTGAAATGTGAAGCGAAGCAGAACTTTCTCAGCAGATGGACCATCACTTTGAGAGCTCCTCCTTGAAAATAAAGAGCAATGTCACATCAGTTTTTAAAGCACATTGCATTAAGTCAGGGATTGATCAGCCCCCTTCAGCTGCAGGCAAGGAGACAAAAAAGAAAAAACCCTGTAAATCCATTTTTTCTGCCCAATTCAGAATGAGACAATCTGCCTTCCTTCCCAGGTTCTGTTTAGTGAGGAAATGAGACTCTGGTTAAGAAATCTGTGAGCAAGATCTATGCTGCCTATCATAATTTATCCACACTCCCTTACTAAATTCACTTGATCTCCCTATACCTTTGCTCCCCATTTTTAAAATGAGAATAGCACAATTTAATTAGCTCACAGAGATGTTCAAGGCATAATCCATCGAGTTTGTGAAGTGTTCAAAGATATTTTGATGAAAGTTTCCAAGCAAATGCAGAGGAAAGAATGAGTATGTAGCAGTATCTTGTGAAAGGTAGAGTATGTTTCTGAAAGAATTGGGAGAGGTTTTTTGTCAGTTGTAGTGAATTCACTCTAAGGAAGGAAGTAGTGACAGAAGAAATATTTCAGTTTTAGTTTTCAGTTTATTATATTAATCTTGACACAAAGAGCCTTTTCAGAAAGGGCAATAGTACTTCAGATTATCAAAATGAATTTAAATTATACTTAATTATCAATTAGTTATGTCCTGCTCTGTATTTCAGTTAATAACCACTGAGTTCTGTTGCCTTTAGCGAAGTGTAAGAACACTGGGATGAGAAGTCTTGTAGAGCTAATGCTTCATGCTAAATCAGTTACAAATTATCTTTCTGAGTTTGCGTTTTTCTTCTTTCATGGCCTGATCCAGCATGTTCGCAGTCTTTCTGTTCACCTTAGTAGCAGAGGGCTTAAGTCTGTGATGCTATTGCTGGGTTTTGTAAGTTTTCCCAGAAAAAAAAAAAACTTGTTCTTTTAATAGAAAACTCACTTTTCTTACATATAGCTTGAGTTATTTGTTATAAATACACTTACCCTTCTGAGCCATAGCTAGAGTCACAGCAGGCACTGCCATTCTGTACCACTGCAGCACGGTGTTAAAAGTCAGTGTTTTCCTTAGTCCCAAGCCTGCTAATTTATAGACCTATTCTGTTTGGGTTTTGTTTTGTTTTTAAACCTTCTTTTCTATGAAGATGATTAAATGCCTCCATGCTGTCAGCTCCCACCATGGAGTCGCTGAAGCGGGCACTGACATGCAGCACCTTGCCTTCCTGGGGTGGAGATACATCCCGCAATGTTCCAGGATTCTGACACCTTCTCCAGAAGGGAAATGCTGCAGAGCTGCATATTTTTAGTCTATCTGAAGGCTGCCATTTTATCTGCAGAATATTTACAAGTCAGCAGCAGCACAGCTATGCACATACCTGGGTGGCTGCCAGTTAGGAAACTGTAATTTGGTCTGCATGGCCTGTTCAGTACATGGCTTCTCTGTAGAAACTGTGTGCCGGTTTATATGCCAAGAGCTATATCAGTTAAAGCCAATTGTGACTGTGGGTTTTGTTCACTGTCTTAGAACTGAATTGAGGCTGGCAATATATTTCTTACAGGTCACTAAACACGATTTAGCTCGTTTTAACAGCTTTCATTGACTCCTGACTTGAATCATTGACCTGAAAGTGAGATACAGTGTATCCTATTACCAAGTCCCTGAACAGTCCAGACCTAAACGCTTTTAATTGTTTTGATTGCAATATATACTGCTATCCAGAAGCCCTTTCAACTACATAGTGTATCGGTAATGAACCTACCAAGGTATGGAAGCAGGTATATGAGCTGTGTACCACAAAAAAAGAAAAACATGATTTTCATTAATACTTGCAGGCCTGTCGTTTGTTGGAACATCTAGTCCATTTGTGGTAACTGTATATATATTTCTAGTCAATTGCTTATGAAGTTTTATTTAAAAATGTAGACGTGTTCAGTTAAATTAAGATCAGTGCTATACATAACTTTTACTAGTTAGCGTATGATCATGTAGTAGAGTTTAATTGTGTTTTTTAGATGTATTGCAACACTAAGATGTAATATTGTTAAGCTGTTTTGCAGATCTTGGAGTCTGATTCCGTTGCTTGTTTATACCAGATCAAAATTTGGCCATGCAAATTCAGACTTCATTGTATTTATTCCTCAGTGTATTTACATAGTCATGTATGGTGGCTTTCCATTGAAATGTTCTGTGTTGGCAGTTTTCCTCTAATTGTCTAGCACTGAGTTTGTCTAAAGTAGCTGTTTCTGGTTGTGGTAGTTCTGCACTGATCTCATGTGGTGTGGTAATTACTCTGTTACTACCTGGTTAACTTACATTTTGCCACTTCACAGTGAAATAGGAAGTTTAGACGTTAAGAAAGGAATAACTGCAATGGCAAGTTTGGACGCTATAACCAGAATACCCGCATTGGAATAGACGATGGCAGAGTAACCAGTGCATTGGGGTTAGGTACCAAAAACCATAACTTCTACCTTTATCCGAAAAGTAGCAGTTCCATATAGTATCCTACTTGGTGTAATGTTGCCACGCTGATTCAGAAGGAGGAACACCAGGTGTTAATGAATCAGCATTATTCCTTTCTATCTCTTGTTTTTCCAGTGACCGTAGTCAATTCGTGCCATGCCTGTACTTCCTAATTGTAGGGCTGAAAGTTCTGAAATAGCAGGTTTTCTGAAATATCATTCAGAAATCAGAGAAATAGACAGAATATGCAGCTGGTACTCTTCAGAGTGACTGGTAAGGAATCGAGTGCAAATAATATGGAGGTATGTTACTACAGTTGAAAGTAGCATCTGAATTTTAATGGGATATTTTCCTGCAGTTAATCCGGACACAATTCCTTTATGCTTAGTCTTAATCTAGAGAGGCCATTTCCACTTTAAAACATTATAATACAATCACATTTACTTAGATAACATTTAAACCCATATTTTTCAGTAACTGATTGTTAGCTAATCAATTTAATACACATTAATATTCTTTATCATAGTTACCAATCTTTGAAACTTTGTCTTTAGAGTCTAATTGGAAACTTTTTGTTTGATTTTCATATATATTTATCTACATCTCCAATCAATTTGGTCATTTTTACAGACAAATGTCTTCCTTGCAATTGTTGTTCATAAGGATTTGAATTATTCTTTACATCCATCTCATCAGAATCATTTAAGCAGTGTACTTGTATCTCATTTCAAAAATAATGGCTAGGAAACGACTGTGGAAAAATTTTTTGCTCTCAGCTTTCGTGACCAGGTAAGGGAAAATTAGAACTGAGCAGACTGCCAAATTGATTGTCTTCCAATACAAGATGCTCATCTTCTATGAGGCGTGAGGGATTTTAGATTACCCTTTTTTTCATTTTTATCAACTAATAAATATCAAAATTTTTATGGATACTTGCAGTAAAGGCGTTACCTAAAGGTTTAAAAGGAAGCAGGATTCTGCAGCAAATGGAATTCTATTCCAGTTTACTAAATGGTGTCATGTCCTTAGTGTCAAGTAAACAGTTCTACTTAACAAGTCGTCATTATGGGTTCATTGAGAAAACACTATGACACTGTAAACGTCAGATCAAAACTTAATAGCTGTGTTGCAGTTTCTCTTTATTTGTAGAATAATACACATGTAGCACGTGTATTGACTTATACGTTTGTGTAGGCATCTGTTCGTAAGTATAGATTCTTCATTTTACAGTCTTACTAGTATTTTTCTCATCAATTCACGATGAAGTAATATGAAGTAATGTGCTGTTAATACTAATGGGAACTGCAAATGTCCCTGTAATAAAACTCAGTGGATTAATAGGTTGCTTAATAAATATGCTGCACTACAAGGAATGTTTCATAGCAATAGCAGCACAAAAAAAAAGATAAATAATGCTAGAATTACTATACCAGAGACCCCTCTTATCTAGAATCAGTTATGAAAAAGGTCTAGTATTTCTGTCATAATCTCAGCTGAGGACTTTTGCAGGCTGTACAATTAGCAGTTTTATTTCAAGAATAACTCAGGTATTGTAAGAAACAATTTCACAAACCAAGAGTAGACTTTATTAGAAAGGCTTGTACAGTCGCTACACCTGTCTTTCAGAAAGTCCAAAATGGGTAAGTCTGTATAGGAAAATACGGTGCCAGCTTTTCTTCTAGGAAGAAAATACACACATCCAAACTGAAGACATAGATCTTGTAGTGTTTCAAACTTGCATTAACTTGTGTAAGCTTTTCAGAAATGAAGAAAGCATTCATGGATCCCAATCTAAATTCCAAGTGCCCATAGTAATGCTCCTGTGATTTCTAACCTTTGGAAAGGTTTTTATGTTTATGTCCAGATGAATCTATCTGATATGCAGTTAAAATTTTTGTGAGCTGACTCATATGTGTGTCTATATTTTTCTCTGTTTTTCGGTTTATATAAACTTGACTGAAAATATACGTGGATACAAAATGTCTTTGTAGATAATGTATTTGTATTTTCTGATTTTCTCATAGGTTAATATCTGGAATTTAGGATGTAATTCCTGCTTATATGTAGCTGCAAGTCATATTCTCTAATACTTTTGAAATATTCTTTCCAAGATATAACAGCCTTGATTAAAAAAAAAAATCTGAATTATTCCAGAATGGTTTTTTTGCTCTTTTCTAGTTGAGTATAATTAGGTCTTAACTTGACAAAGAAAATATAAATGAAGGATAGTGTATAAGTTGTACTGTCTTGGACAAGTTTGCCCATCATTGGCAGCAGCTCATTTCTAAACTGAAATAAGCATTTGCTTGGTTTGTGATATTGTAGCAAACATTCTTAAGTTGCATTGTATATAATCTAATAGCTCGTTCATGCAAAACTTGAATGGAAAAAATGCTATTCATCTCAGAAATTCAACTCAACTGTGAATGCAATATATCTATTACACTTTTTGTTTTATAAAGATTTAAGCAGTAGTTGCGTAGAGAGTTTGACTGCAATAAGATTGTTCTCAGACAAAGATTGGCCTCACTTAGAAGAACTACCTTTGATTGAGCAAATGCTTGGTCATCTAGGTGTCTGCACTAATAGCTTGTGGAAAATTTCCTACCAATTGGAGTATTAGGAGTACTCTAGAGTGTAGAGTGTTAGGATAGCTTTCCGAATGACAGTGATGGTGAATACGGTCTCCTGGTGAAGTATACTGTTAGTATTTAAGTGCCTTTTGGAACTGGATTCACAGAAATAACTGGAATTGGGTCTAGATTATGGCCAGCGTTCTCACGTTAGACTCCTCTAGCCACAGGTAACCTCCAGAATTATTATTTTGATTTCTATGGTGGTTGAGCTCTGTGCAGCTTGCACTGAGGCTAGAATAAAAGCACAAATGGTGACTTAATCTGAGCAAGAGCTAAATAACGCCTTGGCTGTATGCTGACCTTAAAAAGAAATAGCTAATTCAAACTATCTCTTCAGATCCGAAGTTAAACACACAAAACCCCAAGGTACTTACTTGTTAGCAAATTAATTTTAGTTTTTCAGCAGTCATCTATGTCTTACTGTAATGACTAGCATCAAATTTAGGAAAAAATATATTCCCACGTGTACATCTTGCAAATATTTGTGCAGCTGAGGTAATTATACTAAGAAATTGCAGAAAATTGAACATATATATGGCTGTGGGCGTGCATGTATACAAAACAGTTATGGCCTTTTGCATGTGCAAATATAAATCTTTTGCCTGAACATCAGTGCTGTACCATGTAGGTTAGAGTATTTTGCATCATTTATTATATGGCCTGAAATTCATTCCTCAGGTCTATAGAATGTAAGATCCATGATAGTAGGTGTACATCTTTCTCTCTGTGGTTCTGTTCAAGGGTAATAACCAAAGATATTATGCTAAGGAGAATTTGTGGGACTCTAAGTAGCAATTGGACGTGAACAAATGGAATGTTAGGACAGGAACTGATTTACTGCTTTTTCCTGAGTTTGATGAAAAGGCACGGAAGGTGCAAATGCTAATACAATTATTAAACAGACACTGAGAGAGCCCATAGGGGCTCTTCATAAGCTGATTCCCACAAAGGTTAGTAATTCACTGCGTAATAATATGCTTCTGAAACGCTTTTATTTATTGTATGGTTGTGTAGAGCAAGTTCTGAGATACAAGTAGAGCACTGGAGAGGCAAAGATATAGCGATTATAATCTTGGAAGAAAGATGAACTATAAGGGAGTCTGTCTGTCTCTCTCAAACAGACACAGACCGAGGGCAGTGCCTAAGGCAGAAAACTGAGATTTTTGCAGGTCCAGATTTATCCACTTCAGTTGAAGATTCTGATTTCACTTTCTGAAAGACAAGGAGTCATCTCTGATGAGGCTGAACAGATTTTCAGAACAAACTACTTTACTTTTTCACCATGAAAAATAGATGTACTTTGAGTTTTTAATAACAAGATACAATGTGTAAATTTTCTACACTGTGCCAACTGTGTCAACATTGAATATATTTCAAGATGTAAATAACTCTGTACTTGCCAACAGATGCAGACTTAATTTCTACGCAACATAATTTGGGGGTTTGTTTACACAGTGACATGGTTCTTGAAATTTGACTTCAGGTCAGATATACCCTGAGCTATCTTAGTGCTAAAGATGAAAACAGTATTCAAAATGCTTTTGGAGGTCATATATACTCTGTCGTTTGAGATGTATGGAGCTCTGTTGAATTTTGAACGTACATGAAAGTTCTTAATCTCACTGCTTTTCTGATTTTTGTCCCATCACAAGAAAGGAGAGATGCAGAAGAAACTGATGATTATCTGATGATGGAGGAAAAATAGGGCTGGAGCACTCTCTCCTTAATATAAGCCACTGTCTGTTGCATATGTGCACTTTTTTGATGCTTGTGCTGGTAATATAAATAATATGCATAGATAGTATAAATTTAATGAATTATTTCCTTTCTGATATTAACATGGTCATCATGAAGGTTGGGATCATTTATACTCAAGAGTAAAATTTCCTAGGCAATTATGGCATTACAGTTGAGGAACTGGTTAAATGTTTTAGTTTGTAAATTTAATAAGAATACGAATCCTAGTTGTCAAAGTTAAATATGCAGTAGATCTGGCCACTAAACAAATTTTAAAGTGAAAGAATTTATGCTCTCCTGAACTCTGGGAAATTGACACTGTTGTTTTAATCAATTTTGCATATAATTTTGGGGTTACTATAAGAGCAGAAATTGTGGGAATTTAAGTGAGTTTGTATTTGAATTTGGCTTCTCATTTCAACAAATATGATTGTATCTAATTTGCTTTATTTCTAACCTTAAAACGGTGTGTGAGGTTGGATAACAGAAATTTAGCTTGCTTTTTTCTTTTGACTCAGTATTGCAAATTCAAAATCTAGAGCCACATTTGTTTCTGTAGCGATTTAAAAAAAGCACGTGGATAACTAGTTGATTTTTGAGTTAAAAATTAATTAATCTCTTTAATTAGTTAAAAATTAATTAATCTCTTTAATTAGGAGATTAACGTTGTTATTGAGAAGATTGTAACTGAGGCAGTTAAATATGTCCCTGTCCTGTGATCTGATGAGCAACGTATAAAATTTGCTCTTTGCTTCAGTTAGCAGCTCACCTCCTAAGTGCTACAGGGTTATCAGGTTTGGCTTTTTTTTCGTTTCCACCTAACCTGTTTCTGTGAGCTGACTCCACATTAATGTCGCACCATGCCCTGAATAGCATGTCATTACACAACTACATTTATTTCTCTACATATTTTATTTGTAAAAGAGTACTGGTTCTCTGCTTAAACATTACTTGCCGATTCTTAAATTAAATCTGTATGTGAGATTTAATATCAGCCCTTGCAATCAAAACAGAGTATTCCAAGGGGAATCAAAACAGACTATTCCAAGGGGGTCACTTCCGAGCTACTCAGTATCTCGTTTCTGTTAGGTTTCCCAGTCTTCCAGACAACCTGGCCAGCAAGTGTTCACTTGGGAGGATGCAAAGAAAATGCTGCTTCGTACTTTTATTCCCAGCCTTCCCCTTAACTCCCCCTCCCATTCTCTTGCAAACCAGTCACCTTGCAGATACTTTTTACATATGTCTGAATGCAGTGCCAGGACTCATGACATAATCATCTATGCATTCAGTATGTTGAAAATAAGAGGCCATTGGGAAGGCAGAGAAACCCATTTGAAAAACTTTAGAACCACTTGATTAACTCAGCTTTTCTGTTTGTGCCCGTGTATATAAATCAGATAGCTGGGGAACTGCAAGGTTATGTCCTCCTTCTCCCTCTTAACTGTATGAGATAAACGCAGCCCAACTGCAAAAGCAGGATTCACCGGTTCAGATATGACTGGCATTTATAGGTGTTATGTCATTTGGTTTCTACACAGCTATGTTCTTTCTTTCTAACTAGCATTTTGTAATAACAAAAGAAGAATGTGAGACAGGGAATCAGCTGGTTTGTGCGTGTCCCTCACTGCAGTGAAGAGAGTTTAAAAGTCTTTAAACAGACCAGACCTACTTGTGGTCTGATCTGTTTCTTTTGTTTTTGCCTAAGGGTACTAAGAACCTGAAGCCTGCAACTGTGGGTGTTACTACCTCTGAAAAAATCCACCCAACAGTCCTTTAAAATGCGAGTACTGTAGTATTATGTCACTAGTGCAGTGAGGCACAGGCATGTTATTTATTGTCAGAATGTTATTAAATGCTTTTATTTCAACTCCTTCTATTACAGAACATGAAAAGCAGCGATTATGCAAGAGCACAGATTATATGAATTTGCACTTCAAAGTGAAATGGTTTTATAATGAATATGTGCGAGAACTCCCTGCTTTCAAGGATGCGGTGCCTGAGTACTCCCTGTAAGTAGTGAGCAGGGGAGTCTCCCGTGAGTTTGTGCTTCATGCAATGTTTATTTTGCTCAAATACTTATCCTGAAGTTTGTGCAAGATTTCAAGCTATGCCATTTAAAAATTTTTTCAATATACTTTTCACCCTTCCTCCCGTTAAATTGTTTATTCTCTCAAATGAATTGTTCCAGGTATTAAAAATATTATTAGCTATTCTGTATGACTGTTTTATTCAACTGTTGTAACTGAAGCTGTGCATAAATGACAAAACCTGTTGGCCAGAAGATGCCTGAGGAAGGTAGGAAATGTGGAAATAGCAGCAGTTATTTGTTGTAGGTCCGTACATTCATTTCATATCAAAATCTGGGCTAAGATACAATGCTAATGTATCCTAATGGGCAATGCTATACTACTAAGATGATTCTTACTGCGTTCGGTTAATATCCTTCTGGTGTTTTAAGGTTCTCCTCTTTTCCTGAGATTAATACATTCAGTCCTATGCTTTTGTATAAGCTATCTTCATTCACATTCCTTCATCTTCTGCAAGCCTGTTGATTTGTCCAGATGGTTTGAGGTCTGTCATTGCTCTTAAAAAATCCTAAATAAATTAAAGAGAAATAAAACACACTCAATGGTTTTATTAAAGCAAAGCTTCCTCCAAGTTATTACACACCCAATTAAAAAAAAAAAAAAGAATGTTAAACAGTATCATTAGTGATAAAAGACATTCTAAAATAAAAAGCGTGCAGAATTTGATACTCCACAAAACATGGCCTTATTTCTCAGCTTGATACTGCTGATTCTGTTGCTGAGGTAGACCAGAGAGAGTCTGTATCACTTTATTCCAGTCTCATACATATTCTCTTACAAAGATAATACAGCCCGAATTGTCTGTTGTTTTGGGAATCCTGTCACAAGAGTAGGGTAGAGCTGAAGCTTGAAATATCTTGTGGTGGGCTCACTGTCTTTGATGGCACAAAATTTATCTAGGATGAGAGACTTCTTAGGGCTACAACAGATGTGAAGGTACAAAGTGCCCAGCTGCTGAGTGGGATTCCCCTTCTTCTCACAGGATCATTATGGAATTTACTTGGCCAAAATTATTCTTAATTTTCAGGTGGTTTGAACCATTTGTCATTCAGTGGCTGGATGAAAATGAGGATGTCTCAATGGAGTTTCTTCATGGCGCACTAGAAAGAGACAAGAAAGATGGGGTGAGCCCTTGTTTTCTAAAAGAAAAGAAAAAGAGCATATTAAGGCAAGACAGTGATTTAATGTTGCAAAACCTGAAGTGCAGCTGGTCCTGCAGTGCCCTTATTAGACCTCACAAGCTATGCAATCAGTAATGGTACGCGGAAGATAACTCTATGGACAAATTCCAGGTCTGGAAACATTTTCCATCTGCCTAAATTCCCCTTAGATTTTGGGTTCTTTTTTGCCTGATGGTTAGTGATATTTCATGCTGTCCTTTACATACTGTGCTCTATTCTATGAGATGGCTATTTTTCATTAGTTTAATAAGTGATTCCTGCAATATAAGATGATACTGTTTCCTTATTGGCTAAAGAGACCTTTTGTACAAACATTTTTTACAAAGGGAAGATGTTTATCATGGTTTTCCTTAATTATTTCAGCAAATTTTGTATTTAATGTATAGCAAGAAATGTCTCTGGGAAACTAATCATATACAAAACAGAGTTATCAAAGTTCAGATTCACAAGTTTGCAAAGTCACAACAAATATGGATTTCAGAGATTATCTTACTGCAACTGCACTGAAGATCCTCCAGGTAAAAATCACAGGTGTCTTGAAGCTGGGGATGCTTTGCTTTTGACATTAGACTAGTCACTCTCCTAAGAGAGGATGGTGTTCTCAGCTTGCAGAGAACAGGTCTGCTGTCTCCCTTTGAGTGCAAAAAGGGAAGTACACATAGTGAAGGTTGTAAAAATGTCCTGATGTCATGAAAGAGCAAGAACTTTGTGTTCATTTTTGAGTGGATTGAAAAAAGTAACATAAATGTGGAAAGCCACAATTCTCAGTATTATCAGTGAGATTTTTTTAAATGCACATTTTTTTTCTTTTACTACTTTTGACTCTAGGAGGAATTTCAGGTGTAAGAAATTCAGTTAATACAGTTTTGTTCTCAGGACATAGTTTCCAAATATTAACGCATTTGAATGTTTCCCACTCTCTAGTTTCAGCAAACATCGGATCATGCCCTTTTCTCTTGCTCTGTGGTTGATGTCTTCACGCAGCTCAATCAAAGCTTTGAGATTATCAGGAAACTGGAGTGTCCTAATCCAGAAGCACTATCTCATTTAATGAGAAGATTTGCAAAGGTAGATTAAAATCAATGCAATTCAACCGAGCTTCAGAGAAAGTAACATTCTGTTGCCACTGTACTTAATTTTAAGTAATTCCATGTTGTTTAGAAGCAATCTCCTTTAGCTCTGACTGGGATTCTTAGAAAAAAGGAATTGTCTGTGGTTTGTTCTTCAGACAGCATCCTACGACAGTGTTTTTCATCTACTTTCTCAAAATCCTTTACCAAGAAGTTATATCCTCTCTCAGATTTCATATATATATATATATATATATATATGTTATGCAATCCTTTATTATTCTTACTAAGCACTGATCACTATTTAGTTAATGGAACAACTCAGTGAAGTGCAATTATCTAATCAGTCAGTTCAGGGGAAGGGAAAATTCAAGGTATGACAACAAAGCGTTGTTTGAAGCCCTGAGGTGGCAGTTCTTACTCATCAGCATGTCAGTCATGCAGGGACATAGTTTATTCTCATCAGTTATTTTAGAAGCTTAGAGGATTCATGTATTTCTGCAGGCAAATTGTCTGGCCATTTCATCTCTCATTTTTAACTGGAGTTAAAATTGATTTTCATTTTTCTCTGAATTTATTTGGAGTACTTTCAAGAAAAAGAAAGTCAAAGATTAGTTAAGATCTGTTGCACTTCCAGAGAAAAAATAAGAAATTGGAAGCCTAGCATAACTTCCAGTTCTCCATTAAGGTTGTGCCCTCAGTGCTGTAGAATAGAAAGACAGCTGTCTTTGCACCTCTGGTATATATTCCCTGACCTCTGATGAATGGTGGAAGGGGTATGACGAGGGTGTGGCAGGATGAATAGGTATGGCCTACAATCTCAGAAATAAGGAAGAACCATTGATTCGGCACAAATGCGGACTTTGACCCTACGTGCTGGGCAGGAGTCCACCAGGAGTCAGACTGTAAAAGAACAATCTGCAAATATATATCTTGTCCACTGAACAACACATGGAGACACTTAGAGCTCTTAGAGCTCTTCTCCCCAGAACCCTCTGCTGAGAGTTTTGCTTTAGGGTTAGAGGCAGGCCTAGTGGATAGAAGACTGTCCCAGATCTCCGGAGATTCTGATTCTCTACGTAGCTTTTAAGATTGGTCACTTTTTACTGAAGGTGTACTACGTCATCTTGCTGTGATATAAAGCATCTCGATATCTGTTGATGAAAAGTGTCATATCAGAAGTGGATATGATAACTACCACTGCCCATTAAGTTTCTCGGAGTGCCCAAAGTTTTATGTTGCGCTTAACACATACAACGCTCCACCAACACTTGATAATCTCCATTTTACAGGCTCGGTCACAGGGTAGACTATAAACATTAGTTTAAGGGCATATTTTTGTGAATCCCAAATTCAGGCGCATTTTTCTTTCAGAAGCAGTTCCTGCTGAGACCCTATCAGCCACATTCTAGCCTTGAATGGGTATTAAGGGACAGGTTTACAGAAAGCAATGCTTTAAAAATGTGCCGTTTTGCTTAAATTGTTGAGAACTTTCACTTGAATATTGAAAAAAAATTGCCCCAACTTCCTGTTTACCATAATTAAATGGAGACGGAATTTTGCATAGATGAGGCAACTGCTCTGTAGATATTTTTGAAGAACAGTGTTATAAGCTTTATAGTAAACTGATCTGAGAGTAATGTGAGTGAGTGGAAGGGAAAAGAGTGAGAGGCATGAAGGGAAGATTGATTCAGAGTGATCAGCATCCCGTTTCTACTAGGTTTCTTAACCTGCTGTTTGATGAACTTTGGATTTTGTTAGGCCAGCTTTCTTTGTGAATTGCAACATTTCCTCAAAAGCTTTAGCATTCCATTTACACTGCTGATGGCTATGAAAAAATTTTCTTTTACATTCATTCCTGTACTTCCTTGCAAAATTTTTTCATCTGCAAACAAAATTCACATTCACCTGATTATTGTAAACTAAGCTCATGTTGCCAGGCTTTAAACAGTGCTCCCTTAATCTTATTTTTCCATTATATTTTTAATATAGGCATTGTCACCCTAGAGGATTTTTTGAGCTCATTTCTGTTCCATTACGTATGTAGCACACTGCAAGAAGTTCTTCAGTGCTCTTCCTCAGTGCTTCTCAAAGTCAGGATGACTAAAGTAAAGCCTCTCTCCTATTGAAGATTACATTCTGTTAAGAATGACCTACCATCTGTTGTTCAGGGATTTGAAAACTTTTAAGCACCTGTGTAATCTGTAACTTATCCACTCCTCCCTTTTTGCTTTAAATTTTTTGTTTGATATGATGACATTTATCATTTAAATTATTCTTCTCCTCTTCCTAGACTATCAACAAAGTGCTTCTTCAGTATGCTGCAATTATTTCTAATTACTTCAGTTCATACTGTGATAAAGAAAATGTGGTGAGTAAAAAGCTATGTATTCTATTTCTGCCTGAGAAATTGCTTTAAAGTGACTTAACTCCACTTTTTGAAAACGTAATCACTTTTTGTATATGAGAAAAGACATGAACAGAGGAAAGGAATCTTGCTTCTGTTTTTTTACAAGGACAGCATGTTTTCATGGTCACTTACATAGCTGCGGAAGAGTTGGGATAGGTGGAACTGGCTCAGCATCCTGGTTAGTATCTTCAGACATAGCAGAAGAGTGGAAGAGTGCTGGGGGTGGGGTTTTTTGTTTTTTGTTTTTTTTTTTAATGAGATTACCAGACAGAGTATCTGGATGTAATCTAGTACAAAGTCATAAGCCAGAAGTGAAAGTGGTAAATAAATCTTCACCCCTTTTTTCCAGACACAAGAAAATTTTCATTTTTGTTTGAGTTTTCATTTTGCATCAGCTTGCCTCTCTTTATCAACAGTATTCATGGGAAAGTTTATAAGGTCATTGTTCCTTCTGTAGGGAGTGAGTGTACAGTTTCCCACTACTACCACTGTCTGTGCTCTTTCGATGCAGTAGTGAGAAGAAAATGATGTACTATTTTTTGCCTTACTGCTTACAAAGGGTTCCTTAATGATGCACCAGATTACTGTGGACTCAGAAATAAATAAGATATGCACACTGAAGGTGTAGTTAAGCAAAGATAGACATTCTCAATAGCTTAACATGACCAAGGAAGACTGTTCTTGAGAACTAACTTTTTTATGATATCAGTGGTATTCCATCAAGGCCAGTACTCCCAAGGAAGGCAATGTTTAGTGTTATGCCTACTGTGCTTAGCAGTATGTTATACTGCTATGTCATTCTGCAACTAGACAAGTAATTGCAGCACCTTCCTTATGCTGTTCACCTTTAAAGGCACAGTCTTTAGGCAGTTCATACAGAGATCTCAGGTGTTTTTGCCACATTCCTGTGCACAACTGGAGGACGTACTCCTCCTCGCCAGCGCTGTCAATAGCATGAGGTGTTGTCATAATCTAGAGGTCATCGACATACACAATAACAGAATTCAGAAATTTAGCACAGCTAAAGATCACCTGTTTTGGTTCGTCTTCTGAACAGCGTTGTGCATGACTAAAAGTATTAAATTTTCAGGCCACAGGGATATATATGTATTATTAAGTAGAAGTTTTATAGGCATGGTTTTTACTGGAGAATCACTTTTATTATATGACATGTCATGTCTCAGACTTTCTTCCCACTTCAGATATTTTAAACCATGAATCCCTTTATTACAGTAAACACACTGAAGAGACCCACTTTACTGGATATCCCACACATCTTGCTCCTAGCTTTACTTAAATCTTGTCAACATTGGAAGAGATTAAAAGCACCAGGCCAAGCCTGACGAGCATTGTGTGAGAAGGATCAGTCCTATAGCTGTATTAATGCTGGGGAACACCAGCAGCTGGTATCTGACAGAGTAGCACACCATTTTGCCCGGTGCTTTCCCATAATCCAGCAGGATGTTTGCATCGTTCAGTCAAGGCTGCTTCTTCAAGCACTCTGTTCTATTCCCGAAGAAAGCATGGACATCAATAGGATATCTCAGCATCAATATGCATATAAGTAGCCAAGCATTTTTATTTTTACACACTTACCTCGTACATATTTCTTACCTCTCTTTCCCCCACAGGAAATGCAGAGCTGAAGAGAACACTTAGCATTTATCTCCCCAGGATGGGGGAGTGAATTCATTACTTTTACTTCTGCTTTAGTGTTAATCAAGTCAAACCAAGCTTCATCCAAAACAGTTTGTTTCTGTATTTGGCCCAATATTATAGCCGTGACTGTTCTGAAAATGTAATGTAAAATTTGCAGCAATGTGTGCCTGTTCTTTTCAGTTTAATGCTAATATTAAACCAAGTTTATTACTTTCTAGAAGAAACAAACCTTGACACATTGTATTGAGTCATTCATGCAAACTGTTTCTGTTGTCTTTTAGCCTGTCCAATGGGGCTTTTTTCAATTGTTGAAGTGATTGATTTCTGAAGTCACCCTGGAATGACAATCTTTACTGAGACTTTAGAGGGATTAATCTCATTATGGTTTTGTAATACAGGAAAGGGATAAAGTATTACAACAAATGCCTTTGTGGGAGATAACTTATTTTGACAGACGGCATCTCTTTGCAATGCATACGTCCATTTAGCTTAGTGACCATTTGATCTTGTGATCTCTGTTATATTAAAATTCCATCTTCTCCATTTGATTTCATAGAAGAGAATAAATACTTTTTATGATTAGAGTTAGGTTTTGGCATTCTTTTTCAAGTCAGCATTTTTACTATTTTTATTAAACACTATAAAATGTACACATAAACTGTTCAAATAAAAGCATACCAAAGAGTGCTTTTCATAAAGAAATGCATATAACATAAAAACATCCTCTTATCTTCCACCTCCCATCAGAGTTTACAAACATACCAGTTTCTATGTATATATTTGGTGTTCACTTTTATGTGTTGTTGTGTCTGACTGTCTGACTCCTGTAAATTGCTGCAAATAGAATTCTGAGGGACAAGATAATACTGTAATAAATAATAAGATGAGAATGTTTTTAAGCTCTGGTTCTGTTATTTATTCACAATAGAAATTTTTCCATTGAACTAAGGTAGGCTCAGGCTCTGAAAGAATAACCTTAGTCTCAGAGGAGACTTTGAAAACTGTCGCAATATGAAGTATTTATCTGAGAGCATCTGTTTTTGTAATTGGCTTCAGTATATTGCCCAAGACATTTGCATTTGTTTTGCTGGGAACAAAAACCCCAGACATTATTTTCAATTACTTATTCCCCATCAGAAATCATAATCATTGATTTATGACATTGCAGATAGTTTCCAGAATAATGAATGTGTCAAAGTGGGGAGATAGCTAACGAGTAGAGAAGAAAAGCGGTAATGAAATAGATACCTTTTTCCATGAGAACGGTGTCACGCGTGACATATAAAGATGGCAGGAACATCACAAATGTATTTCTGCCCTAGCTAACTCCTGTAAAAAGAGTGAGAATTTGGCTACTCTTCCTCTAAATCTCGTCACTACAGTTTGCATGTAGCCACAGATTGGTAGTTACCCAAAAGCACATAATAAGCACCAGATTTTTTACATGTTTCTTATTAGGTAAATCTCTGTCTCATCTTCTCATGGAAATGAATCTCATGACCTCATCTTTCAGCTGCCGAAAAGGCATGTGTTGTACCACAAATAATGTGCTTGGAAGTTCTGTGCTGCTTCTTGCGAGTACTACACTTAACAGTCCCAGAAGAGAGGCATTACAACAAATTGCTTATTTCACAGATGTATTTTAAACCAGGGATACTGATTCAGCACTAATCTATCTTTCAGTTTTTGCCGTTGTGCCAATAAGTACGTGTATACATATTGTAAGCTAAAATACAAATAATTAGAGTTATTATTTATATATTATTCTCCACTTATCCTTATTACTACCTCTCCTTTTTATGGCCAGTAAACCTTTCTTTATCTCCCACTGTTTCTGGACCTTTCTTGCATTTAAAAATCAGTTGCAATAGAAGAGCTCCTTGACTCATTTTGAACTTTGGTTCTGTCCTTCTGTTTGCTACCATCGCAAGCTCCCCAGTTTCCCTGTCATCTACACATTTACAATTTGGCTTCCATATGAAATTAAGTTTTGTTGTACATTCATCAACACAAGTGAGCACATTGTGACATTTCATCGTGACGTGACATTTCAGCTACTACACAAAGCCAGCCCTCTTTTAGGGGAGGCAAATAGCATGCAACATTGAAGATGCTGAGTGGGAAGCAGTCATGTGAGGATTAGGAAATTAAATCAGAATTGTTTTTCCTTCTAGATTCCTTTTTGACTTTGACCCTAATTCCTTTGATGGTAATGTAGAAGGGCTACCAGAGTTATTTTAATGATCTTTTAAATGTCAAAGTCTAGTCACACCATCTTTCAGCACTACACTGGAACATCTAGAAAGGTACAGATGAGTATCAATCACTCTAATCATTCCTTTCCCTTTCGTTCTATTAAAAAAGTGTATGTGCTTTATTGAAATGCGTCATTTCGGGGTCTAAATGAACCCGGTGCTGGACTGGAGCACGCTGACCTTGGCTAAGCAGAATTCTTTTAGAGAGGGTCGTCTTATTTTTCGCCCAACCGCATCAAACTATAGCACATAATGTCATCTGAATACACAAAATCCCACTAATAGAGCCCTTCTCCCATAATTGTGTAATAAACTGCTTACTTGTATCTATTTTTAATTTTGTTATTTTTTTTTTCCCAGCAATTACTGTCTTTTACATTGTGACTGCGTGTTCTGACTTAAAGCAATGAGTTTAAACAACGGTACTTTTAGAGTTCAGTTAGATGTTTACAGAATTTCTATTGCCTAATTCATTCACAAACTTTTCAAGCAACGCAAAATTGTGCATTTCTGGAATAATACTTTGTTGTTAATAGAACTGTCTTTCGATTTATTCATATACTTAAAGACCTCAGCTGTTATCTTGGGTTACAGTGCTGTGACGGTTTTCTGCAGACTGTGTCTAGGAAGCAATCTGGTGCTTCCTTCTTCCAGTCTATTTTCACTCTAAAGTACTTTGATTGTTGTTGTACTTGCTCTCAAAGAGCCAACAATGTACTGCATGCATTAATCCAGCAGATATAATTGTATCAAATATGAGTAGCGATTACATGGAATATGAGATTCATGACACTAAATACTGGGATCTGAACACCACCCCGTCAGTCAAGAGAAGGTAAGCAGTCTGCTTGTGGGGCAGTGTTGTCCTAAGGAGATAGTGGGCAGTCACTGGCTGCCTGAAGTTTACTGACTGGGCAAAGATGAGTATGAAGTGTAGAAGGAAGGGGACACTGCAGTGGTTGGATAACTGAGATCCTCCTCTAAAAACACAATTACATGAAGGCAGAGCTGCTGAAGAACTGGCCTTCAGGCTGGAGGTTGTGAATGCACACATTCATACATGAAAGGAGCATGATATGCACATTTATCACATGTTGTGCTTTTTTTGTAGCCCTGTATCTTGATGAACAATATTCAGCAGTTACGAGTCCAGCTTGAGAAAATGTTCGAGTCCATGGGAGGAAAGGAGGTGAGTGAGATTTGTTTCCTGGTCCACTTCAGAGTTGCTTAGAGATCATTAGCACCATGTTTTTAACCTCGTAACAGCCTTCACTTATGCTTGCAAAAAATTCAAAATATTAAAAGAACAATGTGTGCAAGAACTATTTAATGTCCTGAGAAAGACTCAGTACTATTTCAGAGAAACATGCTAATGATCTGTAAAGTTGAACCAACACTGAGTGTTTTCTGTTGCAGTCTGTAGTGCCAGCTTTATGTTAATGGTTAATGTTCGGGTTTGGACTATATTTTGCTTTTTTTTTTTTTTTTTTTTATGTATCAGTACGTTTTGCCTGTAACTGAAAATTCTGCAGAATTTGTGCCTTGTGCTTTGTCTGTAATGTGTCATGTCTTTGTCTAATGCCTTTGACTTGCAATCCACTGAACAGAAGAAAGAAGGAGAGAGATTCTCTTATGAGGTTTGTGATAGTAAGCATCTTTCCTTATTCCTGACTATATTTTCTAAAGCTGAGAAAAGTAACGTTTCGTACTAATTTCCATTGGTGCATTTGTGTAGTTCCCTATGGTCTGAAATCAAAAAGAGCTATGCTTGGGCATTCAGTGACACACTAAATTAAAACGTTTTAGAGGGCAGAGAGCGTGAAGTCTTTCACAGTCTCTAAAGAGCTGTATAACATATTTTTTTAAGTGCACTTTTCAGTATCTGAGGGCCTAATTGCATCCAAGCTCAGACACCATTTCACCAAGAGTTGCTATTCAGTGGTCCAGCATATGCTTAATTTTATCTCCTTTTACACGTAGCAGGACCTTAGAAGTGCCTGAAGTCCTGTCGACAATAAAGGGACATAAAGGCATTCTTCAGTACTTTGCTGATTCTGGTCTTCATGTAACTCACAGGTTGAATGATTACACACACGAGTGAGAATTACAGTTCTATACCTGGAAAGAATTGCTTTGGCTAATTGCAGTAAGCACTAATATATTCTTTTTCAAATGATTACCATTCCGATGAGTGATAAAGGGTTGACTTTGAAAGCCAAGTTTTTGTTTTGTTTTGTTTTAATTTATTTTGAGTAGCAGGAAAACCAAAGTGATGGTTGCTTTCCTGGCTTCTAAATGAACACTTCAAAAGGTGCCATATGTATTTATTTAAATAAAATCATGTTTACTTGACTAACATGTCAGAGAACATGTCAAAGTGCTGGATAGCTCAGTCTAATTCTGGAATTCACCTTCTGTAGATGTGCACATGCACTTGTAGATCATAATCATAAATGTTTGCAAGCTAATGAAAAGTTTGTTTCTTTTGTAGGCTGTAGAAGCCTCTCTTCTTGTAAAATATATACAGAGAGAGGTCATGAATACACTATCCTTATTATCAGTAGCTGGCATTTAAAAAGAAGTTGCATATGTATTTCCTTTCGATGCTGCAGTTTGAAAGTGTCACAGAACTTAGATCTAATGTGACATACCATAGAGAGAACTGGAAATAACGTTGTTTCAGATGTCCACAGCCACAGGGAGGCTTTTCAGAGGGAAGACGCTCCTCTGTGAACTGCTCTCTTGCCAGTCACAGAACAGCAGCTTCCAAATGAACCTACAGATTAGCTCCATGATGAGGAGGTTTTGCTGAGCTAGTAGTAGCTCTTTGGAGCAGCCATGGCAAAAAAACTTCATACTCCAGAGAAAACGAAACAAACTTCTGCAGTCGTCTTGTCATTAAAAGTTTTATATCAAACTTAAATATATTATGTATTTGAGTGTGTGTGTGTGTGTGTGTGTATAGATCATCCAGGTGTGTGTGTGTGTGTGTGTGTGTGTGTACATGACATTATATATACACACACACATATATGTATAACGCAGATGTGGCTGGTTTTTGTGGTTCCCATTAAAGCCTTTTTGCTGTATGAATATGACAAAGAAATCTCTTCCATGATTTTATGTTCTGTGCAGAGTACTTTTATATTAAGGTCTGGGATCTAATCCTACAGAATGCCCTGAATCCTAAAAACAGCTAAGTGTCCATAAATCTTGCTGAAGACAAGGGCAGCAGGAAGCTGAGCAGCACCTTGCATACCTCTGCAGTGTATTCCTTTAATTGAGGCAGTACATTATATTATGTCTATATCTATCAGATTATTTTCTAATCATAGAATATTTTCTTGAATCTTTTAAATGTTTAGTTTTCCGCAAGAAAAAATTACTTTTCCTTTTATCTGAATAGCCTAAAAATAAAAACTTAGTCCAAAAATTAGGATTTTTTCATAGCAGTTTTCTTTCAAAATCTCTCATCTGTTCTCACCCTTTCCAGTTTCCCTTTTGAGGTTAAGTGAGGACTGTGAATGAATTATTAAGGGTGTTACAGTATCAAAGCAACATGTCTCCTACAAACTTTGGAGGAACTTGCAACCTCCAGAGAGAATTTGCATTATCTTTCTAAACTCCCTTGTCAAATAGCTTAAGCCTATCTCCGATTCACAGGCTAGGAAAAAAGAGCTAAAGAGTGCCGATCGCCTTTTACCGCTTTGCTGCAAAATTCATTTTCCTTCTGAAGTAGTTTGATTTTCTAAGTAATTTGATCAGATGTGGTCTTGAACTAGATGGATCTCAGGTCTGACCTAGCACAACATTTCCTGTGCGGACACGTGTCCTCTGAAAATAGCGCATTTCATTTTCAAAGCTCAGTGATTTTTTTTCTACTAAATAAACCAGGTCTATGTTCTGAACTCAGCCGTAAATCCACTGTCTTCAGTGTTCATTACAGACCGGATCTTGATGTTTTGTGTTACTGCAGTCCTAAAAATGTATTAATAGTCCTTTAAAGTGCACTAAATTGTGTACAGGTCCACATTTCTATGTGCCTGAAAGAACATGCCTTAAAATAAATTACTTACTTCTTTAATTTAACAGATTTCAATGTTAAAATAAATATTGAAAAATATTTATGACTATAAATACAAATTATTTCTTATTTTATTTTTATTTAGTTCTCACTCGGGGAAACTCTCATTGAAATAAATTGAACAGATGATCCCAGAGAGTTAATTGTTTGATGGTCTGTCCTGTTTGTATATGTTGTCTTTTACTGTCCCCACTGATCCCTGCAGCACATGTATTGATGTCTCATATCTGCATTGTCTCTTCTTGCAATTTCCCCTGCTTGTGTCACCACAAAAATAAACAGTAGACGTTTGTCAGTAGTAAGCCTGTGCAATAGAGTTAGGACAGAGAATAATAGAGAATATTTGACCTTGGAGGTTAGGATGTGGAGAAGCTGAGCAGTGAAACAGTTTTTGGCTAAAATTTACCAAGTCATCTTCAGTCCGTTCCCCATGGCTTGGGCAGTACCAGTTGAGAAATAATATAGATGCCATTCAGAGCTACTGATATATGTTAGTGTAAAGATGATACGCATTTGTTTGTTACTGTACTGCTTATGATCAGGATGAGTGGGGGACTTATAATCCTGAATCTGCGGAGAAAATTGCATACATGGATGCTGCCAAGACTGTGGGATCCATTTATAAGATCAGGGCCTGCAAGGGTGCCAAAACTTTTGTTTCATCTTCTGCGCCAAACTTAGTTTTTACTCAGAGACGAAAAGACACAAATGATAAATTATATTCTTTTAGGTCAACTATTTACTCTGTTGTATGTGTGAATGAAGGTGACCAGTTTACCTGTTACTGGTCATAAGGCATATGGAGTAGCTAGCTATAAAGGGTGAATAAACCCACTTAGTGTACTGATGGCTTCCACACCGATCTGCTTTCTCCAGTATTTCTTCAAAAAGATGCGGTAGCGTTTCTGTTGTTAGTAAGGATAGCACTGTGAAGCTCCACTAAAAGAAAAAATACTCACAAGGGTTGTAAAGTCACAGGAGAACAAAGTGAGCTTTAAATTCTGACAGTTTTTCTATCTCAGCAACAGCAGTACAAAGTGATACATTCAACAGTGCTATAGTTGACCTACTAGGTACACAAGCTGGAATGCGTAATGTGGATTAAGGCCTTTTGCAAAATCCAGTGATGAATTTTTATTACTTTAGGTCTTAAATATTATTCCACAGCTTAATGGGAGAAAATTAAAAATCTTAATAAAGCAGACAACCAGAGCCCTTTTAACAAATTAAAATTTCTATTTTGGGAGTTTATAGAAGAACTGTAGATTTAAATAAACCACTACACAGTAAATTGATCTAAGACCGGCATTCAAAAGGCATACGTTTGGGTACATTTTAGTTTTGTGGTGTGTGAAAACAACTACTGTAAAAAGCCCACACCCCACTTAGTGAAGCTTGTCTCTGGGACTGGAACAATCTGGCCCTTTTGCCAGGGTAGAAAATTTCAGCTGCACAACTTCACTGTGATTTTCATTATTAATGCAAAATTTGGATCCTTCTTAAAGAAGGGTGGGATGCACTGGAATAAATGCAGAGCTAGGTACTTAAAAATAATATGTTTTTAGATACCATTATTTGCATAGCCTATAATCAGTTTGCTAAGTTTTTGTCCCATATCTGGGAGTACAAACAGTTCTGAAGACTTTAAAGTAACTCTTGCCTGTGAGGCTAATTCTACTAGAATGCAATTACTATCAGTCTTAAATAAATACAAATCTTCCATTTAGTAAAAGTGGAAAGGCTCTAGAATTTTTGTGTGTGTGTGTGTGTGTGTGTGTGTGTGTGTATGTGTCTACTTCATAGACTATATGTTTTGTCTAGTCTGTGACAAGTTCCTCATAAAAGTGCATGAATGCAGTAAACCTTCAGAAATCTGAGAGAGACTTGCTCTGATACCATGCAGAGGTAGGAGCACAGGAGATGGGGACAGCTTCTGCATTATGAACACATCCCTCAGATTTTTGCTAATAATTGGTACTCAGTTGGCTTATTCTGCCATTAAAGTAATAAGGAGCTTAAGATCACGCAGGAAGAATTTATCAAATATAAATAGCTGTGTCAGTGGAGGACAGCATCTAAGCATTTACAAATAAGTAACTCATATTTGCCGCAGAAAATTGATCTCTGAATGTTTTCAGTGTGTATACATATGTGGGTATACATGTATGGATGTAATTTTCCTTTTATATTATCTAACAAACATAGAATAACTTATGAGCTTTACTTCACCAAAGATTAGCTTAAAATGGGAGATGTTTTACAGTACGAGACAATTATTTCAGTTACATTTGGTTTTGAACCCTTCAGCTTGGGGAAATGGTGTGAGCAGCTGGAATTCTCAAAGCAAGTTCTGCAGCCAGGTACCAGTTTCAAGTCGGAGAATTCCAGCCCTACAGCAGTTTTACAAAGTTAGTTGTTTCCTACAAAGGAACTTTTTAGCATACTCGATGAGAATTTTACATGTGTGCTATACACCTAAGGGTCTCCAGAGGTCCCTTCCGACTTAAATCAGGCTACGATTGTTTGCTAAAGTTTCTGTTTAAATAGCTATGAAAAAAGAAAAGGTTTTACTAAGGCAATTTTCCAGCCCAGCTCCTTTGCTAAATTCCTGCTGTAAATAGCAGAGTATGGCAAAATAAAGGCCACAAATACAGGTACCTTTAACGAGAATATTTTCCCCTTTAAAGCCAAGTACTCTTTTACCTTAGAACGTCTTATTTGCATTGAAGGAAATACCTTCTATAATATCATCCAAGGCTGCAAAGGCACTTACTTACAAAGTCCATCAGTTTCTTTTGAAGGAACACTTCTTAGAAGTCCATTCAGTTTATGTAGAAGAAGGAAAAGGTAAAATGAGCTATTATTAAGTAACTGAGGTCACTGGTTGACCATGTGGATTCAGGAGCAACCACTGAAGTTGCATCTCATTTCTGCATGTATATTTGCATTGTTGCAACTGTATCAGGAAAAAACAGGTTAAGAAAAAGTTATGTCTACAAAGGGCCAAGACATAAGCATATACTTCTGCAACAGCAGCGTTGATTTGGCTGTAACGTGAACAAAATGCTTGCCAACTTTGTCATGGTAGCACTTAAGTTGCATTGTCATGACAGCAGCGATGCCGCCCTCTCTTTGCCGCACCTTCTGGCCCTGATGCTATGTATGTGCTGCCTGGTGCTTCAGGACTTCTCCGTGCAGACCCCTTTTGCAGGGGAAGTCCCAGCTGTTGTACCCGCAGATCTGAACTACCAGAGTAGACTTGTCAAATAATGTGGTGTAAGATGTCAACAATAATTTCTGTCAGTAGAGTGGTAGGATAACTTCCTCACTGTGTGTGATCCAGTTTATTACCCATTCACCATATCTAACTTTTTGAAGTAGACACCTGCTAAGAAACATAACTGCTTTGAGTTGAAAGCCTGTAATTTAGATTCTGTTAAATATGTAACCCTAAATCATGAGAGGTAGCTAAATATTATATTTGGCACAAATGTATTTTTGAAAGGTAAGAAACGTAGACAGTCAAACTGCTTTATTTCTGTTTACTCAGATCAGCAGGTAGATTGTAGGAAATCTGCTTCCAATCATTCTCATTTGTCCAGGGCAACTGAATGTATACCTTCTCGTAAGGCATGAGCTGGCCACACTGATGCTCTCCGTGAGTTCAGAGCTAGCAAACTGGAGACATCATAAGCCAGTAGAATAAAAACTGAGAAAGAGAGAGGGAAAAGAGATCAACAACTTCTGCCCCTTTTTTAAAGGTTCGGTAAGCACAAAACACTAACGTAGATTTTTAAGAAGAATATGATGCTATCAAAATCAAAGTTAATAAACGTCACTAAACCTTGAACTGCTTCTTCAACAAATTCAAGGAGGAGCGGACTTAATGTGCATCACTTAAGAAAGACAGGAAATCTTGTTTAAAACAATTCTAAAATGAACTAATTTCCTCATCTTTATAAACTGTAATAACAAACAAGAAAATTCACAAGTCCTGTTTTCACAAAAATGTGTTAAGAGTTGCCTTCAGTCTCCACATAAAGCCCCTAAATAGTCCTGGGGGTGAAATGCCATTCCAAAACCTGATCATCGCAGACAGAGACTTTGCCCTCAATTGGGAACGAGTAAAGAGTTTAGGATTTTGCTCTTAGTGGTGAAGTGAAGCATAAAACCCTTGGCCTCTGCCACTCACATTCATAGTTTTGTTTGTTTCTTGTCAGGAGAATTTTTTGAAGGAAAATGCACACGTGTTCAGTTTTTTTCCATCCATTTCAAAGTGCAACTAAAATGTTTGTCCTTGATTTGGAATACTTTATCCCCTAGACACTGGAAGAGCACAGACTGGAGTGGCAAGGTACTCTTAAGGACCTTACTGAACTGGTACTTGCAAGAAACAAAGCCAGCAATAAAACCTGTCAACCTCTCCCCTTGCAGGGAGAGAATAGTTTAATTTTTGTTTGTGGAGGGCACAAAAAGTCAGATGATTTTCAGCAGAATAATGAGGCCTATCTCATTTAAAGGAAAACTAATTCTAAGTGAAATTAAATGCTGTTAATCTCCTCCCTGCCACATTGTGAGGAGTCTTTCAAGCAATGTAATCACAATACCATAATCAAACAGCAGTCCCTATGTTCAGAGTAGGCCTATTCCATATGGACAGGGTAGGGAGCTTTATAAATAGAGGAAAAAACTAGGCTCTCAGCACTCTTGCCATTAAAATAAAACAGCCTGAACAATATGAGTTTCTTTATTAACTCTCTTACTCGCTGTTGTAGCCAAGCAGGACGGGTACTTAAAAAATAACATAAATAAGATCAGTCTGCTGTAAAGAAATAAGAGTAGTACAGTGGGATCCAACCCATAGTCCTTTTTTTTTTTTTTTTTTTTAAATTAAGTCAAAAGTCACAGTGAACAGATTATGATAATACAGAATTTTGGTTAACTCCTGTTTGTTCAGCCCAAAAGGAGGGCATATATTCGCACTAAATCATTTTTTCATGTCTGACAAGTTGGGAGCTGATAAAAGGGGGGGGGGGGCGGAAAGCTAATACTTGTTTTGTTTTTCACAAGGTGGCAGAATATGGCATAAATGAGTTATAGCAATTGGTAGGCAAAAAAACAGAAAGCAAAAGCAGGTTACTTACGTGCAACGTTATTACATAAACTGTAGGTAAATCAGGAAGAGCTAAGCACCTCCAAATGGGATTCACAATACCTAGATAGTTGGGTGAGAGGCAGATGGCTTTCAGAGACAAAAAGAACGGCTTAAGTGATGGACCTGTGTCTTTCCTAGATATGCATATTATATGTAAAACTATTTTCTGAACAGAAGTAACCAGGAAGTTCCATTAGGAAACTTAAGCAATTAGATCTGTGAAATTACAGATAAATGCAGAGGATTGGAATTCAGATTAGAGAGGCTCTCTTTAATTCATGCAGAAGTAATTTGCATCTCTGCAGTTTCCTGTGGAAACCCTAGCAAATCTGCAGTTAACAACATTAGCTCTATACTAGCACACATTAAACGACAGTATGGAGTTAACTCAGTCTAACCCAGTATGTAGAAAGCAGCCAAATTCACCAGATCTTGCACTCGTTTCCAAGGTTTGCACATATAAAAGATTTCATAGTTTTAGGCAAGCAGCATTTGGAAAGGATGATGTATAAATATTTCTTGATTTTTTTCTTCCAGCTGTTCTGCAAATGTATTCTCTGCTTTTATTTAGCATTCAGAAAGAGTCAAACTGATAATGACATATTTAATAATCTGTAATTAACAGATTGTTATGATGTGTGCCAACAAATTTCTGAATGTGTTCTGTTGTTGGTAAAAACTAACTATTATTTAAAAAGAAGCTCTGAGAAGCAGAAACATTTATAAACCTAAGAAAGAAATGCAAATTAAGAATCAGTAGAAAAGTGGGACTTAATCTCTTAACAGCTATTTCCACTACTGAAATACATTTGCTGTTTTAAAAAATTCCAGAAGATTTTGACAACTGAGCAACCTACTGATAATATTTTAAGACTAGCCCCACACGTGCTATGGACTATATATGGAACCCAAGTAGCTAAGGGATGAATGGTCTTTCTCCCCTCTTCAATGCTTAAAGTAGATATGACACATTAATGCCACTTATCATGCCACATCTCATTTTTCTCCCACATTAATATCTTCAGGCAGGATTTTTTTCTTTTTTTTCCCTGTTTTTTTTTTTTTTAATATCTTCATTGAACTGTGGGGAGCGGAAAAAATGAGACTTGAAAAAAAAAGAGAATTTCCCAGTGCTGTAGATACTTCCTTTTCATATCTGCATATCCATATACGACATCTTTTCACATGCTGATCGTCACTGCCTTATTGCCTCACTTCAGCGCTCAGATTTCCTTACATCTTTTCTATGTGGTTGTTTGCAAAGTAGGGTGACATTAGGGCTTCATTAGCCCTTCAGTTCATCTTTCAACAGGATCTGGATGGCTGAGATTTCTGCAGCTGAACATATTCATACCTATTTTTTTAAAACTGTTACCTATAATAACTAGTATGAAGAACTGTAGATTCTTCTTACCTCAGTTCTTCCCTTCCGATAATAACTCTGCATCAGATTTGTGGTTATCTGGCAAAAGACCAGCTTGTGTAACAGAGATGGCTCTTTTCAGCGTTACTCCCTTGTTAGAAGGCAGCATTAGCCAAGTCAGTAATGGTCAGGACTTCTCTTGAACACTTGAAAACCCTGGATAAATTAATTAATCTCTTCATGCCTGAGTGTCCTTACTGGGAAACTTCCCTCCTTTACACAGTCATTTTGATGGCCACCTATTATTGTCTCACGTGAGTGAGTGCTGTAGCCAGCATACCTCTTGCAGCTTGTCACCTCCATTAAGCCAAACCATTTGCCTGACGACTCGCTGATTTGTCTTGGGAGCTTACTGGCACATAGAAGACACATGATACAATAAATGAATTAAGTGCACATTTTGGTCCTGGCCAAGCACTCAGATTATTATATAGTCCTGTAATTAAACATAAATAACAATGGCACTTAGAAACATTGCTAACATATAATTCTTGGTCCTCACAAGACCCTCACAAGGTGTTGAGCCCGCATGGCCTGGATGGTCAGCCCGCATACCTCTTTGCATTGCAGTCCTCCTTGTGACACTGCGTTAACGAGCACGAGCATGTGTACGCGCAAGGCTGGACGCTCTGTCACGTGCCTCCAGCTGTGCGCACGCAGTTCATGCAATTTGTGAGCAGAGAACCCTCTACAACTTCCAATACTTGCATGCACCTTTCAATAATGTATGTTTTGTTCGCAGTCAGATATTAGTATGTGATCCTTCTATAGTTTTGGCAAAGCTATGGGCAATTACAGGTGAATTTAGCAAATGTGTTGTATTTTCTGGTCATCATAACAACCTCTAATAGAAAATAACCGCATTGGTCTTCGTAGTCCCAGTAACAACATGCTTCTCTAGCTTGGGCATGGTCTAATGCCTTCTGCCTGCCCGGTATTTTGTGTTTTCTCTTAAGTGTACCATGTTCAGTGTGAATGCTCGTGTGTTCAATATTTGTTAAATGTTAATATTCTAGTGGAGGGCTTAAATTTGCGTTCTGTATGCCTCCCAGCAAAGGAGGTACAATTCCCTGAAGAAGGGCATTTCCTAGAAGAATCTTTGCCTTTGTCAGTCAACTGTAGCTTTGTTTACTATTTCAACAATACTAATAAAGGTATTTCTGCTTTTTGTATGAAGCAGAACGATCACTTCAAGCATTTGAATTGTCAGAGTTTATCTGCCAGGGAAACTATTATGACATGATGGGAGAACCTCTCTCAATGCAGAGTAGTTAAAAACTAGACAGTAAGTGGTCACAGTGTTAAAATATGAGCTTCTCAGATTTAAAAAGTGCCACACATCACCATCATGTTGATCCTATCATTCTTTGTCAAAGTCTGTTTGTATTTTGCAAAGGCAAGGATCAACTGTAAAGTCTGGAGGTGAGTGCAGTCAAACTTATTCAGGGATCAGAAGTGATTGTTTTTAAGGTTTTGGCTTAGCCTGAAGTCAGGCTGCTTTATTATATTCAGTACCCTGGTTATATGAATCATGTTGCTAATATTCATGTATTTTATGAGTACCAGAATGACATTATTGATACTCTAAGGATGTATGGCAATTCTCTCTTCTATGTGAGATTTGGATCAAAAACTAATAGAAACCTATGCTTTCAAACTATACTTAACCTCTAAGGAGAGAAAGAATGGTCTGAGACTAGAACACAGTAAGTCCTGGGAGGTGTTTCAGGGCTTGTTTGTTTTTTCTTAACTTAGCCTTAGAATTCCTTCGTGATCTCATGTAAGTCATCCAGTGCACTGTGCCGCAGCTTCCCACCTGCTCCAAAGTGCGGTTAAAAGAGCTGACCTACTTTACCATAGTACTCTGAAGCATTATATGAGCAATAAGCACTAATAACCCCACTTAGGCAGTTGAAAGATAGGAAAATTCAAATAGAGAAAGACCTGATTATGTACTCCAAATGCGAAATTTCCTTTGAGAGTGTCAGAAAATTTGTATATGACGTGGGCCCAGAATTTGAGGATTATTGTTAAAAACCAGTCACTAACATTGCAATGGTGGTAGCTGAAAGACCTGGTACATCACTTATTAATTCATATTCAGCTGTTGATGATCATCAGCTATATCCCACAGTGGACCATAACTATTTTTCCTAAATGCTAAAGCATTTAAGGAGAGAGAAGTTTGTTGTTAGTTTTTTTTTTTTTTAATTTGAAAAAGAATGCATTGCAAATAAACAAGCTATCAATCATTATCAACAAAGAACCTTTTTGATTAAATATCTGTGCATGGATCCCCGTCCCTGTGCTTGATCAGACATAAATGTAAAACTGTTTCTCTCCCCTGCATTCCCTTTTTTTCTTACATACAGAGAACCTGTATCAGAGATACAAGTTGTTGTTCTGCCTGTACCTCAGAACGTATTGCACTGTGCTTGAATTACGTATGTCTTAAAGGCTTTTAGAAATAAAAGGACTGAAATTCCATAGATTCCCTTCCCTCATACCATATCAGTAGAAGCAGCATGGATAGTCTCCAAACCATCTTCCTCAGTGCTGGCTCTTCTATTTTTACACTGCATTAATGGAAATATGGAAACATCTTCTAAGTAAAACACAAAGAAATTATCAACAGTGGTGAAATGTACAAAAAACCCTGAAAGATTAAAACATATGCATTAGTATTAACGCAAGCACAAACTTCTCAGGCATCGTTCTCTTGGTATGCCTTTCGTATATCATTGCCTGATACTGATATTTCTAATCTAGTGAGGGCTAACACAGTCTGTACCGTCCCATGGAAAGCCATTGCTTAATGGTGAAGTTTTGATTTTTAACAATGTAATTCTTCAGCATTACAGTCAAGTATTTTCCTTTGCTATGGTGATTGGATTTTTAGGCTTACTAAGCAACACTGTATTGTAACAGATGTTTCCACATTTGGTTTTCCATAGTGCTGCGTAACACTGCATATAATTCCTAATTTGTTAATTGTACTTGAAAACTGAAAACATAATGGAAAGGTGAAAAATAACATTCTTTATAATCTCTTTGCAGTTGGATCCTGAAGCTAGTGTTGTCCTAAAGGAACTTCAAGTGAAACTTAGTAATGTGCTGGATGAACTCAGCATAACGTATGCTACAAGGTAACAAACCTATTGTACTGCAAAGGTTGGAGAAACATTTCTGTTCAAATCTCACTGGTTAAGTCTGGGTAACTGTTTGGATGTCTTTTCAGAGAAACAGCTTGGTTGCTCCTGCCCTGATGAAGTGGGGTGTGGGGGGGTGTGGGTGTGTTTGTGGGTGTGTTTGTGTTTGTGTGTATTCAAACTCTGAAAGGTGCCGCAGTAACCTCACTGCAAAGAAAGCTGAAGCTAATCTGTGGGGCGTGAATATCTATAGCAGTGCAGCTGCAAACTTTTGTTCTGCTTTCTGAAAGACAAGAATTGCCTTGTTTGTTCTTGCCTGATGTTATGTTTAACTTCTCTCTCTGATCATATATATGTTATTTCCTGAGACTGACAGCGTTTCCAAGTGGTCTGCTTCCACCAGGAATGTCTGCCAATGTTCAGCCTGCTTCAGATGATCACTGTGAATGGCCTTCTTGGGTCATTCACTCTGCCTGTGGCTCTGCAGGAGTCGTCTGCTGAGCATTACTCTCAAAACCGTTCATTATTCAGACAGCACACTGAAGTTTTGAATGACTGTGCTGCTGTGCCAGCAGTATGTCAGTACTATAAGAAGCTGCAAGTTATTTTTCCTTCTAAATAGAAGGATATGTATGTATACATGCACATTCTCTCTCTCTCATATATATATATATATAAAAGCAAATAAATACCAAGATACACAAAATTCCCTCATACAGTCCACAACAAAACACATAAATTCAGTTTATAAAAAACAAAAAGTATTGCTTGAATCTATAAGGCCAGCAGACTTAGTAAGAAGGCAAATACATCAAGTTTTGTCCTCATTGAGATTGCTGCCATATGTGTGTACGTGTCAGGGCCCAAACTGCACCACAAGATCTGTATAAGCACAGGCCTTGCTCTTCGGTCCTTGCCTGAGCTACATTGTAGGTGTATCTGCCTCTAGGTGTGTCCCCTGGATGGACCTTGGACTCATACTGCAGCCTTGTCTCTAGCCCTGTCTCTGGTGCTGTTTCATACTGCACTGTGCCCCTGGGTGGGCCCTGGACCTGATTCATCACCTTAGCTTGTCTGAAACTGTCAGTGGACCCCGTTATGAGCTCCCTTCTGCTCACCCTGTTTAGACCCTGTGGGACTGGACCCTGGTTGTGAGGGCACTGTCTGTGCTGTGGTCGCCCTCGGCTCCCTCCTTGTCCTCCCATGTGGAACAGCCTGGCTCGTGCTGCTCTTTGACAGTATGTGGTTGTAAGTGGGACTACAATGAAAATTTAGTCATCTACCGCAAGTTTATTCTGCCTCAGAACTGTAGTCTCTGAATATCTGCTGTTCTGCATTGTTTAAATGTATTGATTGAAGAGTGTTTCACATCAGAGATAATGCAAGATTGTCAGACACATTGCTGTACTAGATCAGCTGGGAAACTGAACAGCCTTCAGAAAAAATAAGGCATAACCTGAAGTTATTTTAGTTATTTTTAGTGTAAAGCACCAGCAGTATCTTGTACTGGCGAGCTTCCCATCGTTACAGGCGTGATTTAGATCGTGTTGAAGAAACTGATTCAAAATGATAAATGGTCATTTTTCTATCCCAAAATCCTCTCGTTCCCTTTTTTTTTTTTTAACTATAGTTTCAAATTTATTATTGAAGATTGTGTGAGACAAATGAGCTCTGAGCTGAATCAAATGAGAGGCAATGGGAATGCAGCAGCCAACAAGAACAGTGCAGCCATTGATGCAGAGATTGTGCTGAGGCCCCTCATGGACTTCCTGGATAACATGTGAGTGTGGCAGACTGATGTACGTGCTAGATTTGCAACTGGTATAATTGGTCTGAAGCATGGTAAACAGCTGGAAATAGTTTGTAGTATTTTTAATATTTGTAGCATTGCCCTATGTGCAGAATATTATTCTTGAGACATTTATTTACACTATGCAACTTTTATGTAAGCAACATATTCACCTTTCTTTTTTCATGCCTTGAGGCATTTAAAAGGAGCTCATGTATGGTCTCTTCTCCAGGAGCTGTGGTCCAAAGAAAGTTGTACTGAACAAAAGAGAGCAATTCACTGTACTGAAACTGTTTGGCATTTGCTTTAGGTGTCTCCTTCCTCTTTATATGCACTTCTGCCCCCCACCCCAAAAAACCTGGGCACCATTTAAAGATTATCTCATTGATTTATAGAGCAGCTTGTTTTTGTTTTTTTTTTTTCTGGTTGGTGAAGAGCTAAATTTTAAAATAGGCAGTCCTGCACACTCGCTTTGGCCCTTGAAAGTGAGGTGTCTTGGGTCCTCGTCATCCAGCAGTGACAGGGTCAGCTGTTCTGAAAGTCATGGGCCTGTGCTGTGTAAAAAGCACCTCGCTGTCCTTGTTCGTGTTATTTCTGGCACTTGCGAAACACCACTTGCCTGTAACTGGAAGTGGCTATGACAGCGAGCAGCTTGATACTGATCCTGTGCTTCAGGTCTCCAGTAACACCTCAGTTTACCTTTAACGCCGTGGATCAGGCATAGTTCTCCAAGCCAGCCGTTTTCAAAGCGAGGGCGGCAGAGGCGCGCTGCAGGTATGTGCTTGCAGCAGAGCAGTGTGACCAGGAGGAAGTGTCTGGTTAAGGATGCAGCTGCATGGTGAGGATACCACTGCAGGAAAAGAGACGGGGCTGCGCAGCGCAGGCTCAGAGAAGCCTACCGTGTTTGCTGGAGAGCCCTTGTCTGAGGGATGCCTGTTGAGTCTGTCTCGCAAACCCCTGTTGTCAGAGCTTAAGAGGCAATGGAGGAGGTTCAGTATTCCTGGCATCCTGTGGCGTCTTGTTTCTTCCCACGCTCTGCCCTTTTCCTTGTACCTTGAAAAATGTTTTCAGCCCAACCCAGCCCAGCTCCTGCAGGTTCTTTGCCCAGGTAAACAGAGCAGACCCTGGTGAGCACCAGGGAATGTTTCTTCGTCTTCTGCTTTGTGAAGCTGCACAACTCGTGTTTCTCTGTATACTTCACTGTTTGACTATCTAACGTTCCTGAGTGTCATTAAAACGTAGCATTTGCCAATAGGTTGGGTCAGATGTCTCATGAGAACTGTTCTTGCCATAAAAGTAGCAGAATCATCGCAAGATAGCTTCTCTCGGTGTCAGGTCAGACGCTAACTGCAGTCGCAAAGAAAGCTGCTTCGGAGTCGTGGAACCCAATGAGCATTTGTTTGGATGCTTCTGACGAACTGCTGTGCATCTGTGATAAGTCAGTAAGGTCCTTTTTGAAGGCAGTAATTTGAAGGTCTGAAATACTTCTCTAGGTTTCCAGTGTTAGGACTAGAAGACCCCAGTCAAAGGCTGATTTAAAGAATCGATTTATAATTAACTTTTCTGTCTCCAAGGCGTTCACACTTCACACTGTTACTGCTTCTAAAAGCGGGGCCGATGAGCTTGCTGTGTTAGAAACACAACTAGGCTCACAGTTCCTGACTCTATATATGTATAGTTAAAGTCTGAAAGAGCCCATAAGAGATCATAAAGGGTGGGGAAGGGAAATGAAAAGGATTTGAGTTTGTCTTTTGGGATCTGATTTTTGTAGGTTTTATTTTTTTATAGGCTTTGGCAATTACATGGGTTTCAGTGCCAGTTGGCAATGGGGCAAGTGCTTATTTGCTTTACTCAGGATGGGAGTTGGTATTTTCACAATACTGGCAACTGCCATGCCCAGACACCTAAACCTGACAAAAAATTTTTTAGCTTCTATATCTATATGTTATCCTTTTTACTTTTAGCAATCTACCTGTGTATTAAGTCCTGTGTATTAAGCTGCTAAATGGTTATGTGTTGCTTTCAAGCAACATAATTTTAAATTCTAATTACCTTTGAATTAAGACATTTACTCCTAATGCAAGTCTTCAGGAAAAGAAAAGCCAAAAATATCTATACACTTACATATAGCTATCCTAAGCTTATGCTTTAAAAACCTGTGAGGGATGGGTTTTTGCCTGTCAGATCTGATCCCAACTTACCATTTGTCAAAGCCATCTTCATCCCTTCTTTGAGATTTAAATGAACAATGATACAATCGAAACAAAAAAAGATGTTTTTAAAACTGGCCATATAGAAAATGTTCCACTCCACTGGAATGTTAAGCATAATTTTAGTATGTCCTAAACCCCATGCACCTGATACTAAAAAAATAAAGACCTGATACTAAAAAAAAAAAAAAAAAAAAAAAAAACCCTGAAAACCTTTGCTAGGCAATATCAACTTTCTTCCAAAAAAAGGTATATAGTAGGATTATAATCATATAATTTTTTTTCATTATTTCTTAATTACACTTTTATTTATGTGCTTTCTAAGAGATGGTAGTAACAGATGCCAGAAAAGTTAGTTGGCATCTTTATGTATAGTGATATTTTCTTTACAAAAATCTTTTTTTTTTTTTTACATGAGCAGCTCAGACATAATTCTGTAAAAATCCCCACATAAGCATTTGCACAATACCATTTTGAAATTATTTTTTCCTGTGCCTGAAAACTAGCCCTTTATTGATCATGCTTCTTATTCACAAAAATACATACCTGACAGTTTATGAAAATACTCTTAGATTTAAAATTAAAAAAAGCTATGTACAGATAGAGAGTCTCCAAATATTTAATTAGACCATGTTAGTAAGATAGGATGGCTGCACAGAAAGTGACTGTGTGTATATATGTGTGTGTGTGTGTGTGTATGTATATATATATATATATGTGTGTGTGTATATATACACACACACACACACACACACATATAGAAGTAAATGCTCCAGGATGGTAGCTCTGAATTTGAATTAGCTATCAACAGCTAGTTTTATATCACAGCGGATGGATGTGACAACAAGGGAGACCTTTGGTGGGGTTTGTTTGTTTGTTTTTATGGCATAAGCAAATTATATATTGAAATTTTAATTGGAGTTTGGGGGTTGTAGATTGTGTCACACATCAAACCATATAACTCGTTATAGTTTTGTATTTTCAATAAATATACTAAGCAGTAACACTGATCCTACAGATTTATATGATTTTTCTAATATGCAAGTCCTTTTTTTCCAAAAAAATCTTTACTAATAATATTGTGAAATAACTAAACTATCAAAATACTGTTATTGGTAGAGAAAAGCTAAGCCATAATGGCCATAAATCTGAAGATATAGTGATTCAGCATCTTGGAAGTCTTAATGCTAGTTTTCAAGCCTGGTCTATGTTTTGTTTTATTACAGTTTAAGTCTCTCTGCGAAAATCTGTGAGAAGACAGTTCTGAAACGGGTTTTGAAAGAGTTATGGAAGTTAGTCCTGAACAAAATAGAAAAACAGATTGTGCTTCCGCCACTGACGGACCAAACCGTAAGTGTCCCAGCTGCAGTTCAAACATACGAAGGTTTGTAATTATTACTACCTTGCTTAATCAGGTGTCCAGCAGGAGTTCTGCTACTATCCTTTTCTGTACCTGGGCTAGAAGGAAGGATTTGTTGACTGCACGCAATGTGTTGCTGTCTTCTGTTTCCAAGTAGTATAGCTAGGTTGCTCTTCAGTAACTGGTGAGGAAGACTCTGCTCTTTGCTATGGTGCATGCTCCAGCTCAGGGCAGTTCTTATGAATGCAGGCTAAAAGAAGCAGAGTCACTGACTTTGTAGTGTGCTTTTGTGTAAGGGTTTTTAGTTTGGTTTCTCTTGGCTTCGTTGGCCAAAGTAACACCACGAGAGTGTTCCTGGCCCTTCACAGCTGCACCAGGAATTCAGTCACCTCGATTTTCCTAACTCCAGAAAAGACAGGAACACTCACCAGCAGAGGTGGGTCATGACCACCTTTTCCTTTTGCACACAGCAGAAACAAAGCCCTGTGAAGGGTTTTATTGCTTCAGCAGGCAGAACAAAAAAAAAAAAAAACCACCATCTTTCTTGCAAACTAATCATTACATTGCTGCAGTGTGCCTTTGGGCAGCTTTTCTGTGTAAAAGTATTATCAGTTAAGCTGCTACAAATATACTGGTCAGTATCCATAAGGAAAGACATACATATTATAACATTACATTATATTAAGAAATATGAAAGAAAATTGGTGGGGAAGCGAGGGGAAACCTAGTTGCACATGTATAAATGGTGTTAAGGCAGCAATGAAATAACATGGGCTTTTAAAAATTTCTAGTGTAGAACTCATCACACCACCATACCCAGGACTCCATTCACTGTATTTGCTCATCTTTACTATATTGCAGTTGTTTAGCAAGCACTCTTGAAAAAAAGAGGTTCTCTTTCAATGTGTGACTATGTCAGATTTATATTTCTGAGACTTCTAATTTGATTTTCTGATATTTTGGTGCAAGGGCATTGGCAAATGTTGTCTGCAGATATATGTGATGCTTTAACTGGGTAACTGGACTTCCTGTTAGGAGTTATGAGGATTTATTAGCTTTATGGATATATTTTAACAAACAGGTTCACTTCTTATACTCTGAATCATAGAACCGTGCGGTTCAGAGTTGGGTTTTTCCTGTTGCTTTTTTTTAATTGTTTGCCAAGAATACGAAATTACTTGTCAAAGACCTAGGAAGCTCACTTGGTTAATAGCACCGTGTTTCAGTTAGTATTATAAAACAAGATTTTGGAAACATTTCCCCCCAGAATTTGGAACTCAAACCTTTAGTTAAAAAAAAATAATAATAAATAATATAAATAATAAAAAGCTTTAATCTTTCACCATAGTGAAAATAATATTTGAATGTCAACTGAATACAGATTTCAGTTAATCTTCCTGCATCGGCAAGCAGATTTCTGTTGTCCATACTGATGCTAAGAACCACCCCAAGCCATAAGCTGTGACACTGACATTACAGCCCATTTTACAAATGCTTATTCCAATCATTTGTTGAGTAAGTTGATATTTTTTTTTAAGCTATGGGTGAATATCTGGAATGCAAAACTTCCCCATTTCAGGCAGAAGACAGAGAGGGTGGTCTTGAAGAAGCAGAGGCAAGGAGCCCTTCTCCCCTCCCACCCAGAATGAAGAGTCTTCTGGATGGAAGTTGGATTAGTTAGTGGCCAGAGGTGAGAGGGCTTCTGTTTATTGGCCAGTTACTGGTTAAAGGCAGAGACTGTGTTTCTCGTTCAAGAACCTTTAAGATCATTTTAGATGGTGATAGCTCGGATTTCCACCAACACTTTGCCCCAGACCTTCATAAAACTGAAATACTCTTGCTTCTCCACACGTACGTACGTAATAAACACTAGCCTCTGACTACAGATTGTCTGCAACATTTTTTCCCCAAGCTTTACTTAACACTGATATAGTAGAAGAGGTGACATCTTAAATATATCGTCTGTAATGCTTAAGGAACATGATGGACAGGTAAACAAAGATTACTGAATTAGGCTTTCAGTTTGCCTGTAATATCACATTATGTATGATATACCTCAGTAGCTGTTAGGCAACACTTGTGGTAGCCTCTATGTAAAGTGTTGCAGTTGGAAGGCATTGTGAAAGGTTTATAGCTATTGATAGAGTAGTTGCATTTATCTCACTGCTTATGATGTTTACTATTGAACACAGTTAAACCAAATCCATAAATAGTAGGATACTGTGAGAGACGTTTTCCTTTTGTAGCCTTGAACGCTACCCTCTCTCTGAGGGTGAAAGGCACAGACAGTCATAAGCAGGGTTTATTTTTTAATTTTTGTATTTATGTTACAATTCTCGCCACTAGTAAATAATGAAAACTTAAGCTGCAGGTTGTACATTTGAAAAACAAAATATCTTTTGCAGCAGAACCATGCAGAAGCAAAACGAGTTCTAGGCATTGAAACCTTTTGGAAAAGAATGAGTGATGACAAATTGTTCATATTGTGCTATATATGTTGAACTGATTTTATTATTCTTTGTCAGCACCTTAAGTGAAATCCAGACATGCAGAACTATGTCTTGTTGAACTGCCAAAACCCACTAGTAATTACGTTTCCTGGGGTAACTGTGGTAATAGTGTTAACTCAGAATTACAGTAGGATTCCCAGCAGATGTTTAACACAAAGATGTAGGCTTTGGCCTTTAGCACCTTGCTAGGATGTGGCTATTGTAAAATGCTGGTTGACCTCCACAACACTTCAGTTTCTTTAAAAAAAAAAAAAATAATGATTTTTGGCTTAAGATCAGGTTGTTATGCCACATGCTACACAACTGAGGATTTCACTAGGCTTCTGCAGGTTCTTCAGGGCTGCTCCACTTCCCATCGTAAATATATTAGCTTAGCATCTAAGAGCCATGATTTTGGACAAGTTTCTCATTGAGGCGGGTATTAACTCTGTAGAAAAATAGCCCCTGCCTTAGGTTAAAAACATTAAATACAAAATGCGACAGCAGACAGGAGCACAAGAAACAGCTATCCTCACAATAGGCAATACTTGTATCAAAATACAGGACATGAGGGAATCATGCTGCAGGCCTTCAACTACTTTGCCATAGCAACTAAATTAAAATATGCTTCATGTGTACTAGAAACTTTCATTTAGCTTTGCAAACAATGACTTAAGCTCATGCCCTAGCAGAAAATAAGAAGATGTTGACATTAAAAGCAAACGCTGTGTAGTAAGTCTGTTTCCTGAATTTTCAATGTGATTACAGGGGCCCCAGATGATATTCAGTGCAGCCAAAGATCTTGGACAACTGTCAAAACTCAAGGTAATGTAGCCAAATGAATCTGTGAATGGTCTGCTCTAATGAAAAAACGGATTAAATATTAGTGACTGTGAGGCCAAAACAACTCATGCCTCCTTCTTGTGCTTATTTACTATAAGACGACTGAATGTGGCAGTAGCTATTCATAGGTGAGTAATGGTTTTATAGTCTGGTCCAAAACAAAACAAACAATAAAAGACTCTGCTTATGTGACAAAGTGATCACTAGCTGAGTCAAGAAGATATCATTCCCATATTGCACAGCTAGGCCTTATGAACATTAAACATCATAAAAAAATAATTATACTTTCTTTTTGTTCCTTTCTGGTACCAATTCTGAACAAAAATTTGAAATAGGAGTACTTGTAAATTTGTTCTGCGTATTAGTTAGTTATAATATGTATTTAAACACAGTGTATACCTCTACAGTAAACTCATCAGCACTACATTTCCCAAGGCAGTAACAGACAGCTTAGAAGTTTGCTATTTATGTCAGTTGTTCACTGATCAATTTGACCATTAGCATTTCAGAATTGGGCAGAAACGTCGTGATTTGTGTTTCTATGTACAATAACAGTCTACTAGAGGAGGTAAAATGCTGCCTAAGTAAAGAACAGGATGCTGTTTGTTTTTAGAAAAAAAAGTTCACAGGACTACAGTTACTTTATGATTATATTTAACTGACGTTCTAATCGGAGTCTTTTCTTTTAAGCATGGGATATTAACAAACATTAGTTTAACTGTCAGATTCATTAGTGAAATGAATCATTTCAGTATCATCTGTTATTATTCATTTGAACTTAAAATTTAACCTTTTTCTTCCCGACAGAACACAAAAACAGTATATCCTAGTAAAAGAAAGCAAGCAACAGAGATGCAGAGTATTAAACACTGTTCCTTTTCTTTTTCCCTACAATCAACAGCAGGACTGCTCTAGGTTAGAACTTGTTGTAAAAGAAGCCTAAAGTTGAATTAATCCCTGTTAAACATAGGGAATTTCGGAGCTGTTTTGGGGGCTGTTTTTTTTTTAAACCAAGGACAGGCCATAATAGTCTCTCTTTTATAATCATCAACTGCATTCTTAACATGCTTTGCAGGACCATGTCATTCGAGAGGAAGCCAGAAGCCTGACCTTGAGGCAGTGTGCAATAATGGAAGTAGCGTTAGCTACTATTAAGGTACAGCTTGCAGTGTTTTCCTGTTCTGTGCTAGAATGATCGAATACATGACTGACATGAACAGCAGATTCTAATATAGAAAGGTCCCACAGAATCATAAAGATCCATGACAAGAACAGTATGGTCCTAAGCTCTTCATAGAGATTTGAAAGCAAATGTCTAATGTGCTGCTTGCAACAAAAACTAGAAAAACTATTCAACCAATTGCAGACAAAACATGTACAGCATCCAATAAAGGGGTGGGTGGGCAAGGTTTCTTTGCAGTTTAAGAGTTAGTGCAGCTGAATCTGTCAGGCTAAATCCTTGTTATGTTGCCGCACAGCCTTTCTGTCCCCCACACAGGAAGGGCTGAGCCGGAAAAGTTATTGCTAGCTGCACTTTCCTACAAACATGTATGGCGCACACAAGTATTTCACAGCGCTGCAAACGAAAGATTTTTTTTTACCATGCAGTAGAGAGTGCACTATTTTAAATTCATTGTTCAGTTGAAATGTTTTGACTTTTTACAGTTCGTATTCACCGCTTATTTAACTGGCACCGCTACATAATTGGATTTAATTCAAAGATACAACTTAAGTATTCTGAATATTAGCCCTTTTTCGGTGAAACCAATCATATTTGTGCCAGACAGCTGTTAAGAACACATCTAAATGAATGAATTTATGTGCATTACCAACATGAACAAGGTAACTACTTTAGAAAGATCTTAGTATTACAATAAATGTTTTACCACAGATTTTACAATTGATTTTAAAATAGATTTTTAAGATGACCCTAACATTTAGAGACAGTTCATCCAACCCTATGTGTTACTGATCTCAGTATTAGTAGAAGTACAAATTCAATTTACTGGTAATTGATGAAGTACATCTAGGATCTGACCTCTCTGAAAGGATGGAAGGACCAGACCACAGGCCAGATGAATTGTTCTGAAAACTAGATACATATCCAGGCCTTTGTTTTCACCACCACTCCTTTTATGGTTATTGGGTTATGCCCCTAATAAAATGCAAAAGTAGGGAGATGAATAAAGCCCTTTGTAATAGAAAGTTGGAGACAAAAAGAGCCACTTTCACACAGTCTTTGCAGATTGGCTTTCTAAAGTTAAAAGAAAGCACTAGGCATATTATTTTATATACTTATCCTTTCCACACTGGGCTGGATTGTTACCTCTTGTAAATAACGTCAAAGCAATCAGTTTATAGAATCACAAAATCTGCTAGTGTCTCCAGATGTGGAGACAGCACATCAGTTAGGGTAAGGAGGCAGCTACTCTTAAGCATACAGCTGAAGATACAGTAAGAGGACATACTCATGATCAAGTCTTGTGTAACAAAATAGTGTCACAAAAGAACAAGGCAGAAGCATCAGAGAGACCGCCCAATGGCCATCTCTCCTGTTTGCAGTGGAGAGTCGTTTGCAGACAGACGACTGTTAGGTTGCTTCATGAATCCAGCTTATAAGTTTAATGATCAAAATGTAGAATTTTGTGGTAATACTAAGTAAATATAGTTTGTTTGAAAGCAAAAAAAGCTGCTCAAAAAAAAAAAAAGATTACAAGAATGGTAACAATGGCATATCGTTCAAAAATGAAGGAGCTGATTGTCTTCAGGGAAGGATTTCTGAAGAGAGCGGTATCTGTATGCCTGCACAGCCTCTTTACTTTCATTAGCCTACTTTTCATTACCAAAAATTAATTCACTGAGCAACTTACCAAAAATTAATTCACTGAGCAACTTACAATTATGATTTAATAGATGATGTTTGCATTTATGCTTGGGAGAGCATAAAATAAAGGAATAATCTCTCATCTTAAACATAGCATATTATCATTCTTTGTATATTGTACAAAGAAGCTTAGCAAATAGATTTCCTTTTAGGAAAAGCAGTTTCTACTCTTAGTTTTCTCAGTTATCTCATTATCTCAAAACAAAGGTAGTGTTCATTGATAATCATCTTTTCTGGTTTCCATTTTTGTCTTTGCAAGCGCAGTAAGCTTGCAGGCAATCTGCAAAGTGAAAATACCATCCAATATGACTTACTTACATTTGTCAAGTTTTGACCGAGAGACTGCAGTGGCTACAGCATTCATTTCCATATACTTGACATTAGGTACTTGGGTCGGCACCTTTCATTTGTCGGCATGACTTTCAAGTTCCCAGTCTGGTTTATGACCTGTGAACCTTGAAACCTCTTAAAATGGAACACGAATAGCAACTGAATATCAAGTGAACCATGTTAAAGAAGTTTGGCATCTGCCAAGAACAAGGTTGTTTGTTAGGTATCAAAATCCGAATCCTGGCAAGTAAAACCCTCTGTAGGCATTATTTTTCTATATTTGATTGCAAATTTGCAGTCAGATTTTTGCAAATACTATATATTTCTTATGCCCACATTGTGTTTTCTGCACGCAAAATCCATCATTTATTGGCAAAAGAAAGCAATCTCAAAACTCAAGCAGATTAGGCCCAGGTGTCATTGTTTCTTTAAATTTGCTTGCTTTCATGCCGCCTTTAGTCCTGTGCAGCTGCTGCATACTGCGTGTGCAGAGAGCATACTTCATGGGGAGACAAAACCAAAAAATATTGCAGTAATTGTCCCAATAACATGAAACACCATGAACAGATATTGGAGCTTCCTTACAGGTTGATTAAGAGCTTTGGTGAAAGCTTGAACACTTTCAAACAATTCCGATAATACAGATTTCCTTGGAAAGTACAATAATTAACTTGGAAAGATGCAAGTTTCCCATAAGCATGCAGTAATGACAAAAGAAAGATGACTGATTAAGTTAGTTAGTTAGAAAATCTTAAATTAATGCTAACTGCTCACATGGGATTAAAATAATTTGGCATTCTTAGTGGAACGTATGCTGTCTGCACAAATGCTGGGTAGCCCCTTACCAACCTGGAAACCTCCATGCTATTATTCATCAATCATTTCCCAAAGCAGAATTATATTTTCAGGCACTGAAAATTATAATGCAACACTAATCCAAAAATTTGCATTTTAGGATTTTTCTCTTTCTAAACTACAACAAATTTTGCCCTTCCCTCAGAAAGAAGATATTCTTTACTTGTGCTGTAAGCCATAGTTTGGGTTTTGGGATTTTTTTTAGCTAAAGAGTAATTAAATCCACTTTCCATCTCCACAATCTAAAAAGACCCTCGACATTTATACGGCTTTGAGATATAAGTACGTGAGAAAAGGAAGGGCAAATTAAAAAGTTTTGTGTAATTGTTTTCTCATGCAAATCTTAAATTTGCACGTTTGGAAAAAAAAGAGCTCTGTAGTGGAGATGATGATGGTTATATCTCAACCACTACAACCATAAATTTAACCACACCAGCCAGTGTTATTTTTAAAAGTTTGTGTAGGAACGTCACTCAAAATTGTATGTCTGACTGAGACCTCTGTCAGGTAACTTACTTACCTCTCTGAATGCCTGTCTTTGTTTTCTTTTTAGCAATACTTCCATGCTGGAGGAAGTGGCCTGAAAAAGAACTTCTTGGAAAAGAGCCCAGATCTACAGTCCCTGAGATACGCTCTTAGCCTTTACACACAAACTACTGATGCCTTGATAAAGAAATTTATACACACTCAGACGTCTCAAAGTGAGTGACCTATAATTTTGATGCGCTTACTTACATCTCTCTTATATTTTAAATGTTTGAAATAATTGGTTGCCAGTGGCAGTCTCCAAACATGATGGTATTTTAGTATTTATTGACTCAAATCCATGTACGTGATGTTGTCCTGTGTCAACCACTGCTGTAAATCAATGGAGCTTGACCGAGTTCAGTGCATTTACCAGACTGTCACTTTCCATGAAGAATAGGTCCTACAGTTCTGTATGAATACTGAGTATCACGATTATTTGTAGGAGCACTCCAGACACTAACAGGGTTGTACAAGCCAAAACAGAGTGTCTATCACAATTATTGAAACAAGATAAATTCAGAAAATATTTTAGCCAGTTATAGATACTTTCAGAGTTGGCAGCTGTTAATTACTAAGCAATATAACTGTGAAAAGTATGACATATCCCACAGAGTTTCCTTTGGAGATTAAAAACAACAAATTGTGAGTAACAGGCTCTTAAATGTAGCACTCTGATTTCACATTACAGAACCTATGCTGACTTCTTCTTCTAGCAGGCCATCTGTAAAAAGTATCTAGAGCCTTCAACAAAAGTTCTGTGCTGGTGAGTTTAGGAAGACATTGGCAGTGAGTCCATCACTATATGGGTTCAAAAGGAATGGGCTGTTTCAGCTGGCTGAAATACACCATTATTCTCCCTGTCTACCTGTTTTTCATTGTGCCTTTCAGAATTCAGACTTAAAAAACATGCCGCTGAACATGTCACATTTTTCACTTTGTCAAAATTTTGACAATCTCCCAAAACCAAATGAAGGCAGAGAACATTCAGAAATCTCAAATTAGGTATGTTTTGCATCTGGACCTCACCAACAGTAAAGCCACTTTTTTCTGCTCTGGAATTCTGGTGTAGTGCACAAAAAAATTGAAACACAGAAGGTCTCTTCATATTATGATAAATATACCGTTTATTAATGTTATGTGTCAGAAGAGGACCTTCTGTGACTTCCAAAGGAGGGCAAGAGTTCATGGGTGTAATTTTAGGCAAAGATACCTTCTGTTTTCAAAGAAAACTATTAGCATCTTTCTTATCCAATTTAGTGTTTTCATACTGCTGCAGTCCATAGGGGAACTGCTGTCATATATATAAAATGAGCATTACATTCCAAGCGGAAGAGTCTCTTCATTCCAGAAACTGCCAATTTTTACATAACAGTGAGCAATACTAGATTTCTTTTGAATGCAGTGAGCATTTGTTAAAATGGCCTGTCCATCACTTACTTAATATGTTTGAGATGGAATTCAATTTTCCCATCGCTAAGAATTACCTTGCTTCCACTCATGAAAAATGAGAAAAGTTTTAATTGGACAGTTAAGCTAGAAATCAATTGCTTTTATCTCTGAAGTACAATATCTCACTTACAATATAATAAGCTGTCATAAAACATAATTTTTGCAACCTGCCCCCAAGATTCATTCTAAGGAATGCTTTCCCAGACAGCTTCCATTTTAGACTGAGGATCTTCATTAATGATTCATACACTAGAAGTGAGAAAATTGGTATAAAATTCTCATATGTAAGGAACAGGTCATTTTTCCCCTCAGAAAAAGATTAACAGTATGGATTTACGCAGAAAATGATGAATTATTAGTACATTTTGCTTTTTCTTATGTACGCTTTCACTGCAACTTCAGGAGAGAAAATTATCCAGGTATAAGCAGCGATCCTTTACGATTTTTAAACCACAAACTCGAATAGTCTGATTTTCATCATGATTTTCAGCCTGAGGTCTGTGTTCCTTTCTGTGCATATGTTAACCTGCCTGTATTTGCACACCAATATTATCAGACGTGTAGCCACTGAGAATGAAAGTTAAGGAAAAGTGACTCATAACTTTTCATCATCCTTTGATGTCTTATTAAACAGAACTAAAAAAAAACCTCATTCATTATGCTCTCTAGTCTCCCAGCTGTGGCTCTATCATTAGCACTTAGGCAAAATAACTATTGTTGCTAATCAGAAACTTGCTCTGAAATGTAATTAAATTTACATCTGCCCTCATATTTATGTATGTGTATATAATCAGTTGTCCATAATCAATAAAAACAGTTGGCGGTAATTAAACTGGGAGCAACGGGAAAAGGGAATGTGTTAAAGAAAACAGCACAGTGAATAATGATAACTATAAATTGACTTGAGATAAAACAATTTCATCCCTATGAAAACAGTCTTCCCTTTTTGATTAGTACTTATTTTAACTTATGAAATAAGAATATTACCATCATAAAATTTTGATCAATAGATCCATTCTTACTTTAAAAGGAAACCACTTGCTTTCATTTTAAAGGGTCTAAGAGTGGTCTAATAACTGGTGTCTTAACTTCTGCACAATTACTTCTAACAGAGCTTTAAATGGTTAGAGAGAATGTTTTTGTGTTTCTAATTCTGCAAAACTCTCAAGCTGAAATTTATAAAGTGTCCATACACATCACAGTAAGGAATGTTTAACAGTTTTCCAGGCTTATTTCAAGGACTTCACACTGACAGAAGAAACTGTATCTATATATACACAGTTGACAAGTTCTTTTGGTCTTGAGTTCAAAAGTTACATTAACTTCACATGGTTTAATGCAAACATTAATTATTTCAAAATTCTGGAAAAGAATCCAAAAAGTTGTACATTAACTTAAGATATCGGAGAGATACAGGACTGGCACTAGCTCAAGTGCAGTTTTCCATTCTAACTGGTCTCACAGGGATATTTGAATACCATTGTCTGTCTGCTTTGACTTGTCAGTCATCTGCAAACAGAGTATGAAAAGTCATGTATATTCTTCATTTTGTTTTACTCTCACGTCTATGCACAAGGTGTTTCATCTTAAACACTTTCAACAGCAGTTCCTAAAGCAATTTACATATCCTTGTAAAGCCAGAACCTCAGCTAGATGAAAGCAAGCCTTTGGCTTTTCATAATCAAAATTTTCATGTTCCTCAAAATTTTCATATGAAAGTTCCATTGTGACAATACAGCACCGTGGGAATATTCTTCGTTATAGTCTGGATGCTCAGTTCTCCTGTATTGAGTTGCGTACAGCTCTCAGGCCAAATAAATATTTTACCATCTTCTACTCATTTGGCTTTTATAATATTATGAGCACGTGGCAAGATAAACAAGATGCAAGGGATGTGTTTTAATTAGACCCTGGTTCCATTAATTAAATGTATGCCTAACATGTGCAGTACAATCTGTGGTCCTTTTCTCAACTATTTCTTGCTGTAGGGGGTTAGTAACTGCCACTCAGTCTATGACAGCTGGATGACAATTGATAACGAGAACTCTACCGTCATGTCATTATCTGAAAGCTAACTACTTTTCTAGTCCGTGCTGTACCAGACGTTAGGAGCATCAACACCATTCCCAACTCATTTAGCAGATGTCTTTTCTCCGTCCACTTACAGCTTTCTTTCAACAGAAACAAGACCCCTGTGGACAAACGTATTCACTGGTTTATACCAACTTCAAAGCTGTAATAACTTGAATTTTACCTTGCAGACATCTTCCATCACAGCACTGAGATCCTGTGGAGAAGGCTGGGGAAAAAAAAAAAAAAAAAAAAAACCAAAAAAACAAACCTCTGTATAGTCCAGCTAATTTATCGGTCAGGAAATAAATCCTTCCCAGTTCCTAAATAATAACTAGTACAGTATCCATCCGTGTAGCATAAAGAAACTAAGCCTTTACTAATTGCAGTGTAGGAAGGATACAGGCTGCTGCTCTTCTTTCCTCACTACATTATAGGTTCTCTGTTGGTTCTCATGCAAAATGTCTGCAATGAGCCGAACAGACAGCTTCACAACTTCCCTGTCTTGGGGAAAAAATAGAGTGGAGGTTTGGCAAACATTTTTTGTTTTACTTTTGGCTTTAGTTAGAAGGAATTAGGCGCGGTGAATCTAGCTATGCCAAACTGCTGTTGCTGACATTTGGCCCTACAGTACAGAACAACTGTAGCCTTTCCTTTAGAGACCTTGGCACATCAAACCAATTGAGACAAGGGCAAGGAAGGCTGGCTCTGCACAGTAGTTTAGGTGAACAGTAAAAATAAGGATTTGAAAAGTTGCACAAGCTGTTCCATGAATAAAATGAGCATTAATAGCAATATAATTTAAAAAGCAGCATAGCGTCAGGCCCCTGCTAGGCCCCTGCTAGCTTTCCTGTTTCTTCATTTTAAATGCCTTAGACTTCACCCAAGCATAAAACTTGAACTGCGTGCATACCAGACAAAAGGGGCATCTTTTTTCTTCATAATCCTATTGGCAGAGAGTGTTTATGTACACATCCACTAAAGGAGAGACTGCACTGTGTCAGTATAAGACGTGTACACACACACACACACACACACACACACACACACACACACACACACACATTGCAGTATAAGACGTGTACACACACACACACACACACACACACACACACACACACACACACACAGGTATTATATGCATTGGTAACATTGTTGCCGCAGAACGAGTTGTCTTAGTAAATCAGTTGCAGTGAAAAATAAAACCCCTAGCCAAAACAATTATATTAAGAAAGCGCAAATGTCATTTCAGCATAACTATCATCTAGATGACAGCATAACTGTCATCTTCTGAAACATCCATGGATGCTTTATGTATGATTTTTAAGCTGTCATACTGCTAACAAATATTTTTCAAAATACCGTCTGCAGCCAGCCAATGGTTTGCACGCAGTTCGTGATGATATGCATTGTGCCCACTCACTATTCAGCAAGAACTATCACCAAACTGGGAGACAATGATGAGGGTTACTTTGAACCACAGATGAAGGGGATTTTTATTTTTTTTCCATTTTCCATCAAGCTGCATTGTGTCCAAGGAATCGAAGGACAAAAAAAAGCTGTGTTTGGTTTGAGAAGCATAACTTACTTTTTTTTTTTTTTTCCCTAGAGATCTTAATAGCTATGTAAAAACTGTATGTTTTTGGCCCCTGATATTTCTTATAGTCAGGTATATGTTGGGCTATGTTCAGTAGGACTAATGAATTATATCCAAGAATGTGCTTTTTCACTGTTTCTGAACAAGGGTGACTGGTTAAAGCGGAGTTTTAATTCTGTTGTCTTTGTGCCTACAACTTCCTAAAGAGCAATTTGCATAGGCAATATTAATAGCAACAGTCCTGTCTTTTAAAAACAATGATTTAGCCTCAGGTACCTTCACAGTTTTTCATGTGGTGTTTTCAGTACACTAAATATGTAAAAGCTAAACTCTGTCCTTGTTGCTACAGTCAAATAAATTCGGAGACCATATTAAGGACATCATACATATGTTTTAAAAGTAAATTGTCACAAAGTCAAGACAAATTGAGTTGATATCTGCCATAATCCTACCCTGACTGATTTTCCATTTCAGAGCAGTACTACAGACGCTGAAGGCTTGCTTTCTGAACAGACAAGTGTCTGAATAAGTAAATGACAGTGACGTTGAACATAACCCAGAAGTAACTTTTTGAATAACTATCACCACCACTGTTTTTTTTTTAATGTGTAGTGATTTGCCATTTGAAAGCATCATGGTGATGAATGTTGTACATTCAATCCTCACTCAGTGCTGTGAAAATAAATCAGTACCCTTACTATGAAAATGAAAAAAAAAAAAATCTATCTATCTCATGCTATCATATTAAACATCTATCTTACTGACTGGCAAAATAAGATAGAGCGATTTCTCTTTGCTGATTACATCCCTACTTCTATGCCAAATCTGCCACTTTCAGCCTGTTTGGAAATTGAATACTACTCCGATGATGATCATTTGGGATTTTTAACATTGGTGCTAATATGATAGAAAGAGGAAGGCCCTATTTTTGACATTTACTTTAGTACAACAGCACTAGGATATTATTTCCAGGAAAATTGAACGATTCAATCCCAAACCACACATGTGCAACTAGCTGAGCAGTGTCTTTTGCAAATAAGTGATTGGTAGGACCACTTTTACCATTTTACAGACAAGGAATTATAAACCGCTAAAGCAAGGTCTGCTTTTTTAATGTTTAGGTTTAATATTAACCCGGTGTCCGGGTGACACTTACAACAGCCTGTTGTAAGAACATTCTTTTGGATCAAAGCTTTCCTTTTATTCAAGCATACACCAGTGTTAGAGCTGTCAAGAGCCATGCTGTGGAGCAGATAGCTTTTAGCATCTCCCAAAATGGGCATTGATCTAGAATTAAAGGCTTTTTTTAAAAAGCTGGAGGCAGTTTGCTGAAGAGCTTTGGAATTCAAGGCCTGAGCGACTGTCTGTCTTGCGCACTGACACTGTGGTCATTGATACCGCTGCAAAGAGGATATGAAGCACAGCCAAGGGAGACTCTTGAAGCATCAGTGCTACCACTACCAAGCAGAATCCTCGAGATACAGATAAATTTTCGTTCCTCTGGACTCGCCTGAGCTGTAAATTGTCACAAAAGTGACAATCTAAAAAGATTAGGCGCAACTAATAGTATACAGTAGCTATGTCTGAGCTAAATGTGGTCTTTTGCCCGCAGGCAGAATCGCCTGTGCATGCTACGATTGCACCAAACATGAGTCAGTTCGTAAAATAAAGGCACACTGCTGAGGCAGACCTAGTAAATCCTGCTCAGAGGCAGGACTTGGGGGGGTTCAGCGCTGTATGGCTAAAACATGCCATGGCTCGCTTGGAGCCAGATGGCAGCCAACACAGAACGTCATCAGGGAAAGCTCAAAGTTTTCTGCAAAAGACCATGTATTTACACCCCCCCCCCTTCCCCGCCCAGGTGTCAGCCTACAGCAAATCTAGACAAAAAAGGTCAAATTACAGTTCAGGTAGAAATGGCTCATTTTAACTACAACTTTCACAATCAGTGTGACGCTTTCAAAGTCACAGGACAACTCTTAGAGAGGAACAGACTCAAAATACTGAAATAAAGCCAAGCCAGATTGTATAGATTTTCCTATGCTATGATACAGTTGACTTACTGTAACTCAAAGCGCAGACCAGTCCAGCCAATTAGTTCCTGAAAAATTTTCATCCTGCTAGTCACCTTTTTATTGAAAGGAGTGATACTTTCACCTTTTAGACAAGTTAATTTAAAAGATAGTAAGATTAAAAGCAAGTTTATGGCTGTGTTTTAGTTCAGCCACTATGTCTTAACTCTTCAGCAATTTTGCACATTACAGTGTGTTGTGAATGTTCGCATTTAATTAACATTCACTCTAATACATCCATACTTCTGGTTTTAGCAAACTGTAAAAAGAAAGCACCTCAGACATTACAGTGTCCTGAATGTGCTCTCATTTATTACCGTTCATTTCTCCAAACTGAATGCCACTGTCGCATCTCACATGGTCGTTTATCAGCAATGGCCGGGAAAATATGTTTTTCTTACACATGCACAGCAGTTTGGTTTTTATAGGTCTCATCAGAGAATGCTACAGCTCTTTACTGTAAGGGTATATGGCACAGCAATCCAGGTTGGCAGGACTGCAACATGTTTTGTTGCTTGACTTTCAAAAATTTGTATTAGTTAAGCAGAGAAATCAATACTCAGCACAGAGCTCGTACCACAATGCCTATTTTGTGCATAAATGGCTGGGGAGAAGGATATGCTTGCACAGGAGCCGATTTGTATCGGCTTTCTTCTTTTCATATGCTAGACAAGCGGAAGCATCTAAAAACGAAAAGGTAATTAGAATTGAAAATATTTATCTAATTAGAATTAATAACTAACTATAACAGTAACTCCATGCTCAGGCTGTTCTTGTAAAACCACTAACGCAGGAAATTACACGAACAGAAGTTATTTACAAACGCCAAGCCAGAATTCAATTCTGTGTTCCCCTGCAACCAGTAATGGTACAAGGCAAAGCAAAATCTCACCATCTTCTTTAAATAGATGAAGTCAGGTTGAGATACTAAACTGATAGTATCATGGAAACCAGCAAATACCCTATTGTTTAGGCAAGAAAATGAACACCATTGCATAGTCTATGGGAAACAAAAATTGCTAAGCAGCTCTTATGAGTAAAAAAAGGAAAGTTTTTTTTTCAGCTCTTTGCATTTCAAGAACGTTGAATTGCACTATTATTGTAGCAAGCATATTTCGAAGGTTGTACTTGTATGCCATTATGAACTTCTAAGATCTAGTAATAGTATATCTGGTTCTCTTATGACCTAGGCATGAGACAGAGTTTAACTCAGGAAGTAATCCCTGCTTCATCCACTGTACTTTCAAACTGAGGTCAGAATCGTGTGTTATACAACATTATTTCATAAAAGAAAAAAATAGCCTGAAAAGATAAGCTGCAGAAGTCAGCCTAGTTGCAACGAACGTGTAGTAACAGACTATATAAAATGGGCACAATGAAGAAAATTTCAGAATTATGACTAACAGATTTCATCATATGCTAATATCATAATCAATGAGTACAGAATCTGGGGAGAAAATAAATATTTTAAAAGTTCAACTGTAAGAAAGCAGGACCGCTAGTGAAATAAAAGGTTTTTGTAGGCACTTAAGAGGCTGTCATGACAGAAAATATGTTTGGTTACCTTTAAATGAAATACTAAAGCACCTAAATTATAAGATGTGCATTACTGTTCCCCTTAAGTCTTCAAGAAAATGAACACAAAATACTGATATCCAAAATATTGTTAATAATGCCTATATGAAATCATCAGAAGTATGTCTTTTTTTTTTTTTTTTTTTTTAAAGAAAGAACTGAATGGTATCAGTGGAACATTCAATACATATATAAACCTTTTAACTTGAGAGGCTATTCTTGTCTGTATGTAGAACTGAGCGCACGCTTCAAAACACTGCATAAATTAGTATGTCTTTTCAGCTGTCTGGATTTTATTTATTTAAATATGTATACATTATACGTGTGTATGTGTATATATGTGTGTGTGTATACACACACACACACACACACACGTGTGTGTTTGTTATTACTACAAATGCATACTATTATTATCATTCATTATTACCTGTTCCCAGTGTTTAAATCTTAAGAATGCTTTCATAAATAGCATGGTGTTTACAGCTGTATCTCACCAGAGGCACCAAGATTGTCTTTGACTCTTCTACACACACATATCTACACAGTTGAATGTAGCAAGCCTGAGTGCCCACACTCTGAGCCAGGTAGACATCAACCAAGGGTAACATTTCTGTGTTTCAGTGCATATAGACTGAGTTGCTGAATGAAGAAGTATGTAGGGTTAGACCTCAAATCATGCCAGTCTGAGTACTCACCTTCTGCATCAAAGCTGGCTCATCCCTGATTTCTTACCATACAGACATGCAAGAGCTTACATTGCACAGGCACATATGCCAGATGGAAGCTGCTGACATTCACTTTTGGAACCTATAAGGGAAGCTGAGCAGGTTAAGGGAGGCGATGCTCAAGAACTAGCTAGCTACAACACAGTGGAGTGACACCATTACACATCAGGCCTCTATGCTTATGCGCCAGCATCACTGACTCGGGCTCTCTGATCTGTACTTGCTCTGAGGCTAAAGAGCTGATCACTACAAAACAGCCTTCCCGATTCCCACAGAAAAAAATAGTGAAGGAAAAAAAAAAATGTACATTTATATATTTATATATACACACACACACACGCGCACAAATATATATATATGTAATTAAATTCAATTACAGAACTTCCAACAATAGAGTCTTAGTTGTTTAATAACTTTTGACATTCAATGCTTTCCTGTCAAGCAAGCAATAGATTATTACGTTGTAATAACTGCAGGTCGCATAAAGGCTTTCAAGCACACCTAAGAACTCTCTTTTCAAAAGCGCCTGAGAGTAGACTCCAATCGCGTTTGGATGCGTTGTAGACTGCTTATTAGAGTCCAGCTTCCAGAAATGGAATCAGTTCTCTTCACAGAGATAAAATACTTACAGCATTAGGAGAGGGAACTAGTACTTTTCTGAGTTCTCTGAACTGAAGACTGTGAATTTAGATCCACATCAGAGCTGCTGTTTTGTTGACAAACCTCAATCCCAGATTTTCCTGAATTTCTAACACCAAAATCCAAACAAACAGCATCATTCTCCACTGTCTCTCTTGTATGTACGCTCTGACAACATAATTGTATGCCTAAAGCTCAACAGATTTGTAAAGTGGGGAGTGGGCAGAGAAAAAAAACAATCATATTAGGCACAGCTGAGATTTCTGTCTCTCTCTTCTTTTTTTTTTTTTTTTTTTTTTTTTAAATAAAAGAGTCACTATATTCCAAACAAGTTCTATGAACTTTGCCAATGCAATGCAGGTTTGGGTAAAGGGTCATACTAATAACAGAAGGCATAAGACTCCATTGCATACTGTCTTTATAAGTGTTCTGCAGATAAGTGAGTCTTGCTTCTACAATGACTGCATGGTTAGAATTGTCTCTGCAAATGCCACTGCAGCAGGATGGACACTGGACAGACCACAATCACATTGGCTTTTAATGCTTCTGGATGTCATTAGTTTAAAAAAAAAAAAAAAGAAAAGAAAGAAAGAAAAGAAAAAAAGAAATTAAAAAGAGAAAAGAATAAGAATGAAATCTGTAGTTAATTAAAGCTGTAATTGTTAATAGATGACAACAGAGATATGTCCCTAGTTGAACAGCAATGGAAACCCATTCTTCTTCTCTTTTGCTACTAGACTACTTTGCAACATAAAAAGAATCCTTGTTTTACAAGCATGCCCTTTATGTCTCTCTCAATCTCTGTCACACACCGGCACACAATTTGCTGCTGTGTCTCATTCTGTATCCTGTGATAAACTCAAATAAAGCCTCCTCCAGATTTAAGAATTTTACATGAAACTACTGGCAGTAAGATACGATGAATGCCAAGAGATCCTGAAGCAGTTTCAAAAGAGAAAAAAATTGCTGTCCAAAACATTAGATAGAGAGTCCTTATCATGAAATGATATGTTAACCATGTTAACCAAGGATTAGACAACCATTTTCAAATTCTAGTCTACAGGCACAGAGCTGATGAAACAGAAGACGTGCAGGGACAGATATTCTCTTAGGGTTCACTAGGTGCAGTACTACTTATTTCTGACTTATTTACACCATTAAATTATTTGATCTTCACTGCTCATTTTTCAAGGCTGTTGTGTTTCACTTTGTTATAGCTACCAAATTTTGCCACACTGAACTGTAAATAGAAGAGATTGCAAGCTTGACGCTAGTGTTTGTTTAAATACAATACCAGATTAAAAACTAACTTTGTTAACAGGTGCATCAGGCAATACCATTTTAGATGGGGCAATTCTGTCTTCTATGACTACTTCTATATGAGAATTTGTATCATTAAATAAACTTTCCTATGTTTATATTAGAAGATCTCAAATACTAAATATTATTTTTATATACATTATGTGAACTTTGGGCTTAGCTGCAGCGCTACTGCTACTTATGTGCACAAGCTCTGCTGTCTTGGATACTCCTATCTGTCTAACTGTGGCAGGTGGAGATTTAGAGTCAGGACCTGTGAACAGACCAGTTATTAGCTCAACTTCTCAGATGAGATCTCTCCCTGAGCTCCATGCTGCAATACCAGTGCTCCTAGCACCCCTCAAAACAAACTAGTTTTAAGCGAGTCTAAATGGGCTGCACCACAGCAGTGGCTGCAGAAGAACTATGCCAAGTCTGTGAAAGCATACGCACATGCACGCCTCTGGGCAACACACATCAACTCACTACGTGATTTGGGGGTTCTGTACAGGCAACTAGTGTTTGTTTGAGTATTTACAAGCACTTCTAGAATTTTAAATTGATGATTTTGAAGGGTATCTATCTGGAAATGCTCACAAAAGTTTGCTGACAGCAATTATATGCGGTTACAAAAATATTTACTTCCACAAAGTAAATTTTTAACAAACACTCATATGAGAAAAATTTGAGTCATAGTTATACATTATTACCATTGAAGGAATAGCAGAATAGAAGATTCCTATATTTTATATTGCCACAAAAATATGAAAAAAATATCTGCATCTACCACCTTTGCAGTGTTACTATATTAGTTTTGCATAGTTTTTAAACTATGAGGAAACAGGCATGGTTTTCTTCACAAGTCACAGAGGGCTAGTATTAGCCCACCAATCAACCACAAACCTACCACTATAAACTCATTTCATGCTAAAAAGCAGAGTTAGTACTTCTGTTAGTCTTCTAATGAGTTGAATTACCGTATTAAAGAAAGAGAAGTGCAGTCATTGTCTGTGGCGCAGGGCTAGATATTTTTTGTCAGCTAAATGGACCTGTTAAATGTGGTAGGATAAAACGACCTTTCCAAAGGGCAATCGGAATCACTGAGAGCTATTTCTGCCCTGACTTTACAAGGCCTGGCAGTAAGAAAGGAAACAAAACAACAGAGAGAGATCAGGGACTTTAAAATGAAGCGCCATTGTTTTTGAATGCCAGCAAAAGGCAGTATAAGTAAATTCTAGGATTGTATCTCTGGTTTGTTCAGCAGGAAGGGAGGGATGGGGAGGAGGGGGGAGAGAGAGAGAGAACGTGGATGCAAGACCAAAGGGCTGGCGACTAAAGGAAACCGTGCTTGTATTCTAGACTCCATTAGAAATCGTCTCTGCTCTCCAAGAGGTTTTGTTGCAAGAAGTTTCCTGGGCAATAGCGATATGCAGCGTCATGTAAATATCAGTTGTCTTCAGTATAAAAATGCTTGAAGTTTTACATAGCTTTCTTTATAACTCTACCAAACAGTACTAGATACACAGGACTAATCCTTCTACCTACTTGCAATTCTGCTTAGAGCACTGTTGCGTAATACAGACTACTAGGACAAGGAAAGAAAAAGATCAGTTAGGAGAACTACACAAGGAAATAGTTTGCCTAGTTTAAAAAAAAAAAAAGTGTGAGAAACAGAAGACTTAGCTCTTAGGTTCATAGATTTTGTCCTGGTAAGATCTCATATGATTCATTACAGGTTAACACTGCACTCCATTACAAACTTCATCTGCTAGTTGCTGCATCAGCTAATGAAAGCATTAATCATTTTCTTCCAAAACATTCCCTAATTTTTTTTTTTTTTTAAGCTACAGGCTAAAACAAGTGATTGACACTGGCTGATATATTCAGTAGTACTCAGGATCAGACTGACTCACCTTCCAGTGCAGTCAGTGGTAAATTAATTCTCAGTAGAAGTGTGTTTGAGAACCTCTGACAATCCCTCTCAAAATGTTTATTCAGTTTATTCTAGCCATTCAATATGCCTATGCTTTAGATGTTGCAAATTCCTGGTTCTTCTCTCCTACCCAGCTCGGCAGACAAAGCTTTTCAATCAGAAGAACAAAAGAGTAACAGCTTACCAGCATGTTTAACTTAGACTGAAGAAGCTGAAGATGGCTTGTTGGCTAAAGCACAACTATTTCTAACATATGTAAACAAAACCATATTCATAGAAGAGGTCCTGCACGCAAAAAAATAAATAAATAAATAAATAAATAAATAAATAAAAGGCGGCCTGTTATGGTTGAGCTGTGCAGTGTTTAACAAGATGAAAACAGTATTCTTCTGTTCTTTCACAGTATGAAAGAACAAGACAGGTTTACACTCTAGAAGCTCCAGTCTCAGCTCTCTTTTTGATTTACTTTACTACTTCAGAACACCAATGAGAACACCCTATATAGATATTGGAACTTTAGTCTTGATTAGCCTTTGTGAACTGCATATGTAAAAAAATGTAGGCTTTACTTAATTCAAGTTAACTAATCTACATAAATAAGAGAGAAGATGTTTGCAGTTTGCGTACAAGTCAGCAAGTTGGCTTAAACCCAAGACTAACTCCACTGAAGAATACTACATTTCATAAATGAGGCCTTGTTAAGACAGTCTTGTTTCTCTGGACAGAATTTTTTACACAGCACTTCGAACCCCCCCAAAATTAACAAACAAATAAAAAAAACTATTTCAAGACACAGAAATTCACTGTCAATATTATGCTGCTCACTGATACATGATCTAAAGACACTGGGGTTGCAAGAGAAAAGAGGAACAAGAAATCAGCTTTAACTATATCGTCTAGACCAAACAAAAATTTCCTTTCTCTTCCTAAATAAAACCTATTTTTACTGCACAGTTAGATTAAGAACATGTATATTAAGACAGAAATGAAATAGACTAGAAAAGCTGAAATAAGGTCAGTAGAACAGCTTTTTTAGAATAGTAAAACCAGGAACTTATCATGCATTATTCATTGTGAACAATACGTAGAATGATTCAGCAGCTTAATTAGAGGCCCAGTATAGTACAGCTTGCTTTGAGGAACTGTCCAAACTACAACAAGAAGTTTAATGGCTGCCGCTGAAGCTAAACTTCCTGTCATTAAAAATCTGATGCATAACAAATTGCCTAGTTAGTTACTTATCTTAAATGGGCCAGACCATCTGGCTGAAAATTTTTATGAGTAACCTGTGATTCAGACGTAGCAGCTATGAGCAGCTTAAGAAATTAAAAGAGTTTGTATGTTTTTACTAAAACTCTGTTGTTTCTGACTGTGCTTCAGAAGTGGATTCTGAGCCAAACTCACTTGAAAGTTGGAAGATACAGAACAGCGTTCAAGGATTCTGAGCAACATAACTGAGCATAATTTGATATGTCAGGAAAAAACCTTGTTCTCTAAAGCAGTAACGCTTGGGGGTGAGAGCATTTAATTCACCTTGTGACGTACAACCAGTGCAGAGAGCATAATTATAGATTATACCAACACAACCAATAAGCCTCACTGTGGAATGCATTTCTAGGATTTCGTTGATGGTGAGATTGAGAAAAACAGGGTACAATAAAGGAAAAACAAAATATCCCGGGTATAAACTAATTCAGGACAAAAAATATCATTTTCCCAGTATGTTCACACAAGGCACATAAAAAACGAGACAGACCTCTTCCCTGTCCTCATCCCTTCATGGGCTGCTGGAATTTCTAAGAGAAAAACGTCTAGGGAACATTTGCTTCCCCTCATGTGCAGATGGATGGAAAACCAGCGGGCAAGGAATTTATGTATGAATAGAAAGAACAGAATCTTCCCTTGCCAACCCACAAAAATATTAGCCAATTATAAAGGGAGAGTAATTTGGTTTAGTAAACGGCTCAGGGAGATTAGATTGGGATGTATGTGAACAGTACACAGCCAGAGTTCACCTTTCACTGCAATCTAATTAAAGAACAAGTGTACATATATCCCCATTTTGTTTATATTGTACTGTTTTAACCTAGCCTATGACATATTAAAGTAAGGACCTTTGAATATATATTGAGACTTATTTTTAGGGCTCTATTATGTGCAAAGTGACTTAGAGCCTGCACTGGTGCTTAAAGCAGGGACTTTCAAAATTAAGTTCCTGGCTCTTCTGCCTTCCCTGCAGCCAGCCAGTTTTTTTTTTGTTTTTTTGTTTTTTTGTTTTTTTACACTCAAGCCCATGTGCCAGTAACTAGTGCAGGCGAACTTTACTAGTTTGGTTATAAACTTAACAGAAATTTACTGCCTCCAGTATGGGGGCAAGGGACTGCCGTCACAGGATTCATCAACAATACAGAAATAGCTTTCCAAAAGCGTTCAGATTTGGGGACATCAGTGCAAATGAAGCTTGGCGAAATCACCACCTTTGCATTTCAGTGTGCACATCTAACGACAGCCAGAGTGGAAGGATCCCATTGACAGTTTCTCCTCGTTTTACTAAGGCACTTTATGTAGATATTTGCTATTGCCAGGTATCTTTGTGGCAGCAATCATTTATGAATCAATAACTGATTCCCATGTAAATGGGAAATACATGTCAGAATTTTAAGTGTTTCTAAGGAAGAGTATTACTTGCGTTCTATTACTGTCTGTTTCTCTCCTGATTATTATTTCAGGCCAAACTTCTAATAATTCAGTGGGTGAGATATCTATACAGGTGGATGTCTCTACACACCCTGGAACTGGTGAGCATAAAGTTACTGTAAAAGGTAAGCTAGTTTTAAAAAGAAAGCAACAACAACAAACCCCAGAACCCCATGAATATTTACATACTCAGTAAAATATTCCTGTAATGAAATGACAAATGTTAAGTATTACAGTGCTTCTAAAGCTATGAGTATGATTTAGGTTATTAGGTTCATACTTTTTCCTTGCTCAACATCAACAGGAGTCATGATTATACAGGTCAGTATTGTCTGTGCTTCCCTGTGCAAGTCTGCTAGCATGCTAGCAGATAGCTATATATCTAGCTATATATAGCTATATATATATATATAGAGAGAGAGAGAGAGAGAGAGAGAGCACTTATTGAGCTATAAGATCTTACGTGTCAAATTGCACTTTAGAATTACTTTTATATAATTTTATTTTCCAAAAGCTGTAGCAGAGTCAGATGGCGAATGACTACACCAAAATACTGTAAATGTTTTGTTTTTTATAAATTTAAGTCCCTTTGTTCTGCACAGCCTGAATTCCAATGCAAAGACAGTTACCTTTATATTAGCATAAGCTGATTTTTGAATTACAGTGGAAGTAGCAGACAAACAGCTGTTAAGGTCAATATTTGCAAAGTACAGATTTGTATTTGCCACTATTTTAACTGGAAGTATTCAGATCTCTTACTCAGCAGACACCAGACAAAGATCCCGCTAGGTTTGCCAGGTATAGATTTTTGAAAGGAAAGATCTCAGGTCACCCTCCACTGATCTTTCATTGGCTATATAAAGTCATGTTGGATAACTAATTGCAGTTCTTCCAATGGGATTTTATTGGTTAACCTCATTTATTTTCTTTTTTTTTTTTTTTTAGTTGTAGCAATTAATAATCTAAATTGGCAAACAACAGCTATGTTCCGGCCATTTGTGGAAGTCTTCGTATTAGGTCCTAACCTCAGCGACAAGAAAAGAAAACACGGAACTAAGACTAAGAGCAACACCTGGTCACCAAAATACAATGAAACTTTCCAATTGTAAGTCTTTTTTGTCTGTTAATTGCATATTTTATACACATTTTGTTAGAATTTCTTGCAGTTAAATCTGTAAGGACTAAAAAATCCTAAGGCTAAGGCTATATAGGTCAAAGAGCACACACAGACAACACTTCAAAACAATTTGTTAATTGGTATCAGTTTTATATGAAGATGAAAGACAACCACTAGGCTTTCAGTCTTAATAAAAGCTGGTTAAAATGTGCAATTCTTTTCCACACACAAAAATAAATATTTAGGTACCCAGGAAAACATTTGTTTAAGCGGTTACCTAGACTGAAGTGCTCACTCTTCCTGCTAGAGATCTGGACCGTTACGTCTGTAGAGACGTCCAAAAATTTAAAGCAGTGCTTATATATTAATGTTATTATATACCTCTGTTATTTAATCCTCCAAGCGATAACCTTTTCACTCAGTCTAGGTTTTAAAGTTAGTATTCCCCAGAGCACACCCCTTTCACCTGTTCAGTTCTCCTCTCCTTTCCCAACTGACACCAATTCCTTTTCCGAGCACTGGAAAACCCTGCACTGAGGACTGAGTTCACTCTCTCAGTATCCGACCACAAAGCTGCTGAGGCTTGCTGCCACTGATTTTCTTTATTCCTCTGCTGCATCCGTGATAATAATTGGCCTCTGAGGATATAGAACAGAAAGAAAGGTGAGACGTATGATCATAAAAGGGCAGGCAGAAGAAGGAAACCTTAGGAAAAACGGAAGCAAGGCAGGCTACATGTCCTGTCGCTCAAGTCAAAACTTTTCATCCTTGCACTCCACAGCCTATTGCTAACTGTTTCCCAGGACACCTGGGACCTCAGCTCCTTAGAACTGCTCTAAGCGTACTGGCGTGGCTGGGAAGGGAGAATACACTGGTTGAAATTGCATCATGTGTCCCTCTAGTATAATTTTAAGAAAATGATACCATTAATTGCACTGAGATTGCACTATAAACAAAAGTAGTAATCTATGAAATATATATGGAACAAATGTCGTCTTTACTTGTTTCTCTGGAGGCTACTGAAAGCACAATTAAAAATGAAATTAAAGAGGCTGAGTTTCATATACTGCAACTGGATGGATAAAAGGGTTTAAAAATAAAGTAGCAAAATGGGAATAGTTATAAAAATCCAAATGAAATGACATCAAATTAAGCAGAAAGTCATCAATATGTACAGATTTTTTTCATTTTCATGAATAACGTTACCATCTGAAAGCTGAATACACTTCCATCTTTAAATATTCCTCTTTGTTGGGACCAAACTGTATAAGGATTACAAAGTAAGTATAAAAATAATTTCTGAAGGGAAAAGGTGAAGTAGTGTTATAAAATACAAGTTTATGTTTCTTATTTGTAGCAGCATAATCCTCTTTCTTTCATTGCAACTTCAATAAATAATGTGAATCTTTCACCTTAGGGAGGAAAGGATGTGTTTAAATATCTTTTATGTCCAGTAAGAATAAGCAGGTTAACACTGACTATTAAAGAAAATGAAAGTATCAAATAAATACCACTAAGCTATTTTAGTACTTAACCCTTGAATCAGTCACCAATTTAACATAGGCCTCTGCCACTGTTAACTTTCAATAATTCAATAAAGTAGTTGGTTGGCCCACTCCTCTTACCACCCCTGTTGTTATCACTCATAGTGAAGTAGGAAAGTAATAATAAAAAATATATAATTAATCGGACGTCAGAAATCAATTTATGAAATAACTTTTATGGAGGACCCGGGTATTATTTCAAAGCTATACCTTCTTCCTAAAGCTTGATGAATGATTTTAATGGCGCAGCTTTTATAGAAACACTCAGATCCTTCAAATGATTAAAGCTTAAGTGTTGCTCAGTTTCCATTCATCACAAACTGAAATTGCATTCAAATAGCGGCATCTCACTAGAGCTGACAGATCATCTGTCAGTCACTTCTATATTTAGATTAAATGAAATAATATTGTAAACCATCTCTCTGAGTGCTGCCCTGCCCTGTGCGTCTGCTTATATGATTTAGAGCAATGAGTAAAGGATGTGGAGCAATAAAGCAAGGTATTTTTAGGAAACAGTCCCCCAGTATATCCATGGTCTTGAGCATAACAGCTCCTTCTCTCCCCTGGCGACTGCAGTGACCCGCATAATGCCCACCGATTTCAAGCAGGATGAAGATGTACCAACAGATGCAGGCAGGGCATGTTAAACATGTTCCTGCCGGAACAACTGCATAACTGGGCACGTTTTCTCCAGTTGGGTTTAGCCTGTCAGTAGGTACATTTCTAACTAATTACAACTAGCCACTAGGCTTGGGGGGGTATTAGTCACCTTGCATGTGCTAAATAGAGCGTTCACACCATTTCTTAAATGGTCTAGAGGATCTCTGGCTACCTTGGGAGGGAATAAACTTTACCCTTAAAAATCAGGTTATTGGGCTTTTTTTTTTTTTTTTGAACTTTATGAAAGGTTTTAAAACATTTCAGTTCCCCTGGATGCTTAAAATTTGTTCTTGCCATCATTTCAAAAATACAGTACGAGAAAAAAATTTCTTTTTTTTTTTTTTTTTATCTAGGAACAGTACTTACTGCACAAGTAGTGGATAAAACAAAGCATGAAAGTAGCAACGTAGAAAAGCTGTGATAAAACAACAGTTATTAAAATTAAATGACATCATAAATGCTTTATATCACATTTTCACTCTTACTTTTCCAAGGCAACCTCTCGTTTGTGTTACAATAGAAAGCATTATCCATCCAATATCCAAACCAATAGCCATCCACCTAACCGTGAATTTTGAACAAACGGTACGACAGACCCTACAGCTAATTTGGACCTGGCAGAATAAACAGGAACAAAACTTTAGCCGAGATGCATTTTGTGTCAGTGAAAAACTAATTTGGAGAGCCTTTTATCAGACCCATATGCCTGCTCATGCAAACAAACAAACAACAACTTTCAGTAAGGACAGAAGAGAAATTGTTGAAGTATTGATCCAGAATTCTGCACTGCAGTTTTGTAACTGCAGTTATGCCTAGTACATTTAAAAAACAGATACTTAAGAGCAGGGAAGCTACTTTTACATACTTGCACATTGCAGAATTACTAAGCTAGGAAGAACTGTGCAGAAAAGTCCAAAAAAAAGAAGTCAAAAATAATTTATTCTGGCATAGAAAATATGGAATGCCTAAAAGAAAGCCATCGACGATTTAAGGTGGCAGTATAAACATTCCTGTTTTTTTCAATTGTTAAAAGATGGTATAAAATCTGTGCTTAAACTACTTGAATATTTTAGGCACTATCCTCAGCATGTTTCAGATACTGAGGGAACTAACGAATTCTCTTAAGTCTCTGTTCAGGTCAGTGGGAACAGAGGCTACCTGACCAGTAGCATCCAAAAAAGGTTAACCATGTAAAAGGCTTGAAGTAAATGATACTCTTGCAAAAACTGGAACTACCACTATCAATCATTATTAAGGTGACTAGATTTCTACAGCATGTTCACTTAGGGGAATTAAACTGAACTGCTTGTTCTAAATCTGCATTTTTAATCCATGCAGCATTTTGAGTAATGAAGACAGGCCAGGAGCCTACGAGCTTCATCTCTCAGTGAAAGACTACTGCTTTGCGAGGGAAGATCGCGTTATAGGAATGACAGTTATTCAACTGCAAAACATAGCAGAGAAAGGTAGCTGTGCATCTTGGTATCCCTTGTTGAGAAACATCTTTGTAGATGAGACTGGGCTGACAATCCTTAGAATACTTTCTCAGCGGACCAATGATGAAGTTGCTAAAGAATTTGTAAGACTTAAATCAGAAACAAGATCTGCTGAAGAAATGGCCTAAAATACCCAAGTAAAGCAAGACTGTCACCGCCAAGAACATAGCTACAATGCTGTTGTCTGAATAGTGCATGCAATGTGAAAATCTGTGGGAATGTTTAATTAACTATGTTTTCAGTGTTTGCCAGTACCTAGGTACTATATTTGCAAGGTATGTCCAGGAGCTCTGTATCTTTTATACATATTTTGGTCTTTGGTAAAGTAATTGTTCCAATTAAGTGCCAAAACTAAGATTAAGAATAAATGGTTCATTATATATTTTAAAATGATGATTTCACCTCATCACAATTCATTTATTTTTTAACATTTGTTAATAAATAATTGGCTCTCTGAGCTGATTAATAAGTTGTTTCTGCTAAAATACCGTGCTGCTTATTGTAAATTAAGTTACCTCCCTTACTGTTATGTTAAAAATGTAGCTAATTTCAAACTATCATTTTATGCTAGCCTCATTTTAGGTCTCTTACAGATAACTTTTTCTATCATTACTACAGATGCAGTTACTTATAGAAAGTGTTTGTAATTTTATAATTATCAATATAAAGTAATGATTTTTGCATAAATATTGAAAAGGGATGGAAATATTTTATGCTAATCTTTTTCCAACCTTTCATAAATATCACTGTGAAGAAATGCTGTTAAAGCAAGTTCTCAAGAAGCTGTGCTTATCAGAGTTTGTTACTGATGTTTGATATCTTGAGATAACTTTGTTCTTCAAAACTGCCAAGGTAATATCATATTTGTATTAAAAAGGTAAGTCAATAGCTGTAGAAAAAGACTGCCACACACAACAGTATATGTGCTTTGAAATTTTTCATCTTTTTTTAAAATGATATGGTACTGTATAAGGGTTAATAGTTTGGAATATGTAAAGCTGGTTTGTGGTTTGTTTCTAGAAATTGTTTATGAAAAGTAATGATGCTGTTAGCATTTTCACTCAGAGTTATTAATGTTGCTTTACATACTTAGCTGTAACATCAGTTAAGTGCTTTATTTCTTTTTTTTTTTTTTAGAAAAGTTCAACAGTTTGTACTTATGCAACATTACTATGTATTGCACTAAAGCAACCTCTGTGTCTTGTAAATAAATATATTTAGTGAGAAGTTGTAAAATAAAGTATGAAGAAACTCCCTCTAGTTTTGTCATTTGGTATTTATGTACCTATAGGTTTTAAATGCATGTGAGACCAATTTACAGGGCTACAATGTAACATTATGAATAGTCAAAGCATAGTTTCTGATACCATTTGCATCTTTCATAACTGTAAGACCTGATCTGTCAATGACATACAAAATTATAACAAATTAGGTAGTTATTTTGTCAATGCACATAATAAAATGTTCTGGTGCATATATAAATATAATTGTATATGCATACCTGTATTTGTCATTGTTTTTTGGTTACAAGTGTTTTTAGTAAAACAGGATGGCATTTTCAGCTTTGTTTAGGAAAAAATAAATAAAAGCAAGGGGAAATATACAACTAGCAGAGTTGATTCCAGTCTGTTAAAAGGTAATATGTGACTCCACCTCGGTAAAACAGATTCTTGCCAGGATATCCTCTCATGAGATATGTAGATGAAATTTTTGAAACATCTTTCAATATCTTCATTCCTCTTGTTTGAGGACCAAAAAGTAGATTTGCCAGAAGTAAGAGTTAGACATTTAGAGATGATCTGCACGGTCTCCAGGAAGTTAACAATACTTCACTAAGATCACTGGGGCGGGGGCTGAGTTATCAATCAGTGTATATCCTGCTGATAGTTATGCATTGAAGAATAACTGTGATAGAGATTTTAGCGGGTACATTTCCCCCGCCTTGTCACTTCACAAAGCCATTTCTCCGTGGGAAAAGTAATGCTGATAATTTTGTATTTTAGAAAATAGTTCATTAATTTAGACATTGAATGATTGTACTTGACTCCTAAACATTTGTGAAGATGTAACTTCAATAATACCTACTGAACATAGGTTGTATGTAATTACAAAAACCTGCAAAACTATCCCAAGTATTTAGAGACCCAATATCCATCTTGAAAATAATCCCATCCTCCAATGTTTCAAATGCATTGTGTGTGTTGTGGTATACGTAGAAGTAAAATCCCAGGGTAGCTCTAGTAACTTTAGCAAAATTAAAGAGCATTTTTTCTGAACCTCTATAATACCTCCTCCTGAGCAATTTCCATTTGGATGTGCAGGTCTTACTGCTCCTTATCTGTATTTCTGCAAGGCATAGCAGCCATAAGCAGACACAGCCTCAAGTAAAAAAGGGAAATAATCAAGGGATGAGGTGGTTCTGCAATATAGAACGTTACTGTAGATAAAATGCAGAGAGAATCCCACAATAAATCATTTGTGGCTCCTTGAAATAAAACAGAAAGGCTGGGGGTAGACCACATCTGTATTTTTCACCTGAAGCACTTTCATTATATATTTCTGTTGGTGTTTATTCTGCTGTAACATGGCATGCATTTTGGTGCATAACATATTCACCGCCAGCTTAAATATTTATCCTTGAGATTCACCTACAAAGGAATAATGATTGAACTTCTGAAGGAAGTCAATCACTGCTCTTAGTGATAAACAGTCTCCCTCATCTGCACACACTAGAATTAATCAGACAATGTTGGTAAAGCAACAATAAAAAAGCCTTAAACAATATACCTTAATGTTTCACTGCTTGTAACAGAAAAAAAAAAAAATTTACTTTCTGCATCAAAATTCATCTGGTGGAAATTTAGCAGAAAATACATTAACTTTACATCACGGAGCTCCATTTTAAACATTTAGCTATGAATCAAAATGCCATAGCGTAAGCAGGTCAGAGTCAAACATTTTAAGTAATAAAGATGATTGATATGAAAAAGGTTGCAAGGTTGTTTTAAAGGTTGTTATATTTTGTTTTAGAAAAGTAAACATTCCATTTATTTAAAACCACCTGAATTTGCATTTATGATAAAGTTTTCTTAACTCTGCTGAACTAACCTTAGTGAACTAGCAGTGAAATGTTTCTTCATTTTCATTTCTCAGGGACAATTGAACTGATATAATCAAAATTAAAGTTGAAATTCCATTTATATTAAAGATATTAAATGTAAATACATACACTGGAGAAAATAAAGGGGAAAATGATAGAGGAGAACAGCAGAATTCAACAAATTTTCTACTCTGCAAGCAACAGTTACTACATGGAAACCATTTGATGTACATCTGGAAAAACAAATACGTCTAGAGTAGCTTGTGGTATGACAGCGCTTCAGGTTGACCAGTATATTTAAAACTGATATTTCTGTAACTCAGTCCAATGAGGGTGAAAGGGAAGTTTCCTCTTTTCTATTTAGTTTTATGGGATGGAAAAATAATAGCCAAATGTAGGGAATAGAATTAAATTTTCCTAATCAATGATGTGCTTCATAGCCAGTATCTGACAAAACAGAAATTGGTAATGCTCAAGTTTATTTAAGTACAAGATGAAGCTAAAACTAAAAAAAAATTCTGGAATCTAAAACAGTTGATCTAAAGTAATTTTACTTAGCAACAACCGTAGACCATTGCACCACAATTAATCTTCACAGTCTTTTTAAAAAAAAAAAAAAAGCCAAGGTCCCTTAATCGCCACCTGGATAAACAGAATCACAGAGTAGTTGGAGTGGGAAGGGACCTCCTGAGATTTTTCTTGCAAACAACGAAATTACATTAAGCCTAAGCTTCATTTCATTTTTGTTTGCTGCCCCACTGCCTCACATGGATTCTTTCAATACATCAAAATTACATCAAAAGGCCTAAACCATTCTGCCAGGTGGATATTTGATGATATGTGATACACTCACAGCCTCCTGGATCATGGCCGCAATCACAACTTTTCCTGCAGAGCTTCCTTGCCCAAAGTAGTAACATGACAATATCTAAATTGAAATTACACTCTCTCAGTACGGCCAGGTCGCCTGCAATAGCAGAGTCTGAATTCACTGAATTCATTTGACTTCCCTTCCCGAGGGTCTGGGTGTCCTCTCATCTCCTTCACTGCCCTAAGTAACTAGGAGTGCCAAAAAAAAATTTTTTTAATTGGGGGGAGGAAGGGGACAAGCAGAATTATAAGCTGTCTGAATTTCTACATCACCTACTACACACCAAGTTGCTGTACTTCCAGCAACAAAACTAACACAAAATGCAACTTCAGTAGTCTGCACTGAAAGCAGGAAGCAAGCTATCCAACTAACAGCACAGGTTGTAAACAACTAAACACCAGATTTTTAGTATATCATAGAAAGCAATTATAAATTAAGACCCTCAAATCCTCATCTCTACACACTTCCCCTTTATTTTTACGATATACCATTTCATTTATAAATACATACCAGAGAGAAAATCTATTCAAATGCTAACCTGCAAAACACCACCATTTGGATTAGCTATCACGCTATCTATATTTCCCACACACATATTTTAGCACATTCCTAACTATTATTTAATTCGGGCAACATCCAGATGTTTTCATTTAAAGAGAGATCATTTATACAGCTCTATTTCATATAAGTATTCCACACTCAAAAGGAAGATTAAGTTCCAAGAAGCTTTGTAAGTTATCACATTTGTTTCATATATCAGAGGGAAAAAAAAGAGGGAGAGGGAGAGGGATTTACAGTGCTTATTCAATTAACTGCCAGTAAGAACTTCTGGCCACTCTAAATCCTGTGTTTATCAAAGGAGAAGGTGAATTGCTGGATTTTACCATCATTAGTATTTCCAACAGTGAGAAAACCTCAGGACAGGTATCTGTTCTCAGAGAAGTCTATGGAAGCTTTGACCTGTGGCTGCTCTTTGGTCATTTTGTTCAAGGATGCTATCATCATTACAGGGTGAGCGCCCTTCCTGACAGCCAGTCCAAATCAGGCCATTTCATGGCAGTCTAAAGGAGACATGGGAAGTCAGGCTTATCACTAGAAAGACACAGTCCACAAAGGACTGGAGAGGGGCAGGAGCACAGCTCACCCTGTGACCACGAAAGTAGTAACCGCTGATCTGCAGTAAGTACCCAGTGCTAAAGGTGGAACAAGAGGAGTGGGAGAAGGAAAGGATAATTAAGGAGAAAGCAGTGCATAAAGATGTGCAGAGTGAGAGCTACAAACAAAGGCAAAAACCTAATGAACAGGCCAGACTGTCATGGCTTCTCATCAGCTGCTCTGCGGGAACCAACAGCATGTACGCTCATAATCCACCCAATTGCAAAGCTGAGCAGTTTAGCTTGAGCTTCTACAAGCACACAGGGCTGGTGTCCCTAGTTCACAGGTGGAAGGTTCTTGGTTGAATAGAACTCAAACTCCAGAAAGATTAAGATGTACCTAAGGAAAAATATCCACCAGAGAGAAGTTAAACTTCTCTGAGTGATAGTTGTCTTTTGATAAACAGATGTCTTATCAAGACTGAGCCACTAATATAGGTTTATGCAAGAAAAGGGATTAAGGAGCCAGATGCCTGCCCTAGAATCACAGAACAACTGAGGTTGGAAGGTACCTCTGGAGAGCATCTGATCTGCCTCAAACCCAGAACAGAGCCAAGCAAGGTCGATCTGGTACACATAATTATGAAACACGGCTGTTACCATGGAGAAGCAGCCATATCATCAGCTTTCATGCCTTCAGAGAGGTGCAATAAGAAGGACAGATTAAGAGACGTATAACATAGCTCATCTGCAACTGTGACATAAGGCAGCTGGTTCACATAAATAGTAGCTTCCACAGCTCCTCTACGGCTAAATCGAAGTCGAGTGGATCTCTAACAAAATAAGCATCATTTCCTTTTAATAGTGATAATGACATAATCTGTACAGGGTCTGTATAAAGATCTTTCATTATGAAAACAAGATGTAGTAAAATTAAAACATGACTGAGTTTTGAGATTTAATCATTACAGCTAACGCTAATCAAGGATACAATACCAATTATTTTGGTTTTAAG